>NC_058132.1:519251855-519354870 GCF_016433145.1 Gracilinanus agilis
CCTCCCTCCCTCTCTCCCTCCCTTCCTTCCTTCCTTCCTTCCTTCCTTCCTTCCTTCCTTCCTTTCTTTCTTTCTTCAAATCAAACTAAGCACTAGTCTTGGCCCCACCATTACTTATCCAACTCAGTAAAATACTACCAATTCAAGACACAGGAGATTACACATGTGTTTTGTTTTGTTTCATTTTGAGAAAATGTGTGTGAACTTAGGAGGAGCAAGACTTGGTGGCCAAAATTTAACAAAGGAATTAGAATTTTTTGATTCACTATAATTACTTCATTTGTTATAACCAGTTACAGACTCATATGCAGTACAGTTTTAATATTTCCTCTTCTCTTATCCATGTTCATTACTGCAGGATTTAGGAGATCATGTGTAGAATTTCACAATGTCAATATTCCAATATTTTTTCCTTTTTCTTTCTTTGGAAAAGACAATGCAGACACTAAGAAATCAATAATATGTGGTGAAAACAGAGAAAGCCAACACTTCATCTATGTGCTACCAAATCTGTTGTGGCAGGACCATTTCACGTTTTGAATGGGTTAACAGCTAGCTATGCATAATGGACTAGAATGGTGATATAGTGATCCTAATTGGCCATTAAGATTGCAAGAAACATTGATGTGACTCTGCCACAGCTGGATATTTTTTGGTCATATTGAGACAGCCTAAGGTAAAAATGTGTTTCAGGCATATATAATTCATGAATCCATTATCATATATGTCTAGGTAAATGTATACAAAGCCTTTAGGCTATCCGAGGTTTTCCATACCTAGAGTACCTTATGTTAAATCCATCACCTTCCTGCACAGAGGACATACTCTGCCAGAAATGTAATACTGTTTCCAGTTAGGACTTTGAAATCAACATCTTTGAAAGTGTATCAAAATGGAAACTATAGAAACATGGACAATGGAAATAGGTGAATCGGACATATAATGTCAATAACAATGAATATTAAATATAATCTTAATGCTATTTTTTTGCTTTGTGCAACTATCTCACTAAAAAGATCATTTCTTTTAATTCTAACTTTCTGTGACACTGATCTATATAGTTATCTACTATTTATATGTTTGGATGATCCTATTTTTCCCAAATTATTCCCTAATGGGGCATAAGATCTATGAAAAAACATACACATAGGTATACAATAAACTAATTGCCCCAAAGTAAGATTTTTCAAATTGGAAAGCCTAAATAAGAAAACACAGACTATATTTTGACAAATATGGATATTTCACTGGTTAAACTTTATCTTTACTGATTCTAAAAGCTGTTAATACTTATAGTGCAATTAGTTAAGAGAACATAAATATTAGATGATTATAATCAGATATCTGTATCTGCATATAACTATACTCCACCTGTCACTTAAATATCTGCTCAATATATACTAAATGACATAAAGAAAGTTTTGGTTAGTTTTTGTCAAAACTAATGGGGAAAAAACCCTTTACTATGGATCAGAAGATTTTCTTCTTTATACATATGTTATATGTATGTGGAAAATATCGGAATTACCTCCATCTGAGCACCGTGAGTCTTGGGAATAAACAATCATTTGTGACTAAGCTTCAAAAATGAATTCATAGAGAAGTGTAGAGGGTACTCCTTACAGTACATACTTGAGTCCACTTTCCTCATGCACTGGAGAAAATCAACTATATCATTTGGTTCTGAATTTATGAATCTCATTAAGGCTTCTAAGTGAGTAAATAATTAAATGAAGGGTAAACCTACTTATTTAAACTTATATATAACTTATATTGCTGTCTTTGTAAAATTGGGTTTTTGGTTTCCTATTGAATTCAATAAAAATGTTCAATTATCAAATGCTTATAGAGTGCAGAATATACAACTATAAACTAAAACTTAGATCCTGCCTTCATGGATGTTACAACAATGCACATTTTCTCTCATCAATAAAATAACTAAATCACTTCTGAAGCCTCCTTCCAACTCTAAATCTCTGATATTGTGTATATAAATAGGTTTAAGCATTATTGTAATGCAACAACGCATTAGAGAACCAAGAAGATCGATGCTTATAGTATAAAATATCACAGATACATAAAGTGCCAATTATTAAAATATTTCTTGTATAAAATGTCCCCAAAATGTGAATTTATGACAGGATTTCAGCAAATGCTTTTAGTTGACAGCCTGAAGTAATGGAAAGAGCACTGAATTGAGACACCACTCTTTCAGGCCTGGTTTTGGTGATATGTTAGCCATGAGACTGAGCAATTTACTTAACCTCTCTGAGTTAAAGTTTGTTTCAAGAATTTTGACTATATAATTTCTGTGGCTTTTTCTACCTCTAAAAGACTATGTTATTCCCAAAATTCAACTGCAAAGATAGTCTAGAAAATGCTATAATAGATAACCTACCAATATATATTTTGTAATTTATTTTGTTTATTCATGGAATAGTTATTTGCTGCAGAAATATAGTTGAAAATGGAAGGGCATTCACAACCATGTGGTTCAACGACTTAATCTTACAGATGAGGATACTGAGACCCTGAAAGCTTCATCCACTTGCCCAAATGACAAAATAAGGATTTGAGCTTAGATTCTGACTCTGATTGCAGTTTTTTAAAGTTTCACATCATTTTAAAGAAATAAAAAATGTGTTTAATTCCTGCCTCTGTCCCTTTTTTGTGATCTTGAGAAAGTCATTTACCTTTCTGGGCCTGTTTCTTCAATTGTAAAATGAAAGGGCTGTACTAGGTTGCCTCTAAGATTTCCTATACACCTAAAACTATAATCCTATGATATTTTTTCTAGGGGGTTCTTTGATCTAGCAGTTAGTAAATCTGGGTCTGAGTCCCAGTTTTGCTATAATCCAACAGAAAAAAAGTCATTTAAACTTATTGGAACTCACTTACATTTCTTCTGAAGAGTGTAGATTCAATCTCATGGTCCTTTCCAGCAGTAACAGCAGTACTCTATGATTCTAAGTGACAGAAAGAAGTTAATACAATAAGTTGCTAGACTGAGTTAGATGCTAGATTCAATGCTATGATTGGCTGATTGATGGGGAAAAACATCTGCAGGCTAAAGGACTGAAAGTGGTCAGTAAAAGGGAAAAAAAGGCTACTATCAATGCCAAGTCTTAAGAGAGCCAGGGCCCAGGGAAAGTCAAGATGAACAAGGGAAGAAAATCAGGGGCAAGAAATGAGGAACTAAGAAAACCTCATTTTTAAGAACATTCAGGCAACCAGAGTATCCTATTTCCAACTGTGCCAATACATTTTAGTTTTTATTTCATTACTGAAAAAGATCAAACTATTTGAAGAAATAAATGACATTTCAAATTGTGCTAGATTGTAATCATTTTTGTGTAAATGAATCTATAAGATGTGGATTATGTTATCTTCAGAACATTCATAGTAAATCTATTTAAAGATATAACACTCAAAATGCACACACACAAACCCATATAAAACAATGGTTTTGAATATGTTTATATTCTTGTGTTTATAATTCTAAGTGTGTAGATAAAGAGGATTAGTCATAAGCATGCCAAATAATAATAATACTTCTTTGTATTTGTCTTCCACATTACAATTTTCAAAGAGCTTTTCTGTCTCTTAGCTCTTTTAATCCTCATGATAGTCCTCTGAGATCTAGTGGCAGGTATCATCAGCTGCAATTATTTTTCTGCCATCATTTACCAAGTCACTTTATTGGGATGAAATAGCATGGGTTTTATATAGCTTATGACAGGATCAGAAAATCAAAATATTTGTCTACTGCTAGAGAATCAAAGTGATTCCTGTCCTTGATAGCTGTAGGAGAAACTTGATTAAGTTCTAGTTCTTGTAACTATCTCCAAGTGTATGCTTATCAAAAAGAAAGTATTCCATAGCAGAATGATGGTGGTGGGGCCTTAAGAGGCAGATATAATTTGCACAGGTGGGTAACAGGGTCTTATGTGTCTTTTCATGCAGTTTGCCAGTTCATGCAGATTGTGGATCATTTTTTGTCACTTATCATATTTAAAAATTTGAATAACAATCATTTTTTCTCTACATGCAGATTATTTTCCATTACATTTTATCCCTTTTCCCACTGGTGTCTTTTTTGATTCCTTGTAAGAAAATTTAGCTGCCTTATTAACTTGCAGTTATATCAACATCTCAATGACATTCTCACTCCTCGTGGGATTGATTTAAAAAATATTTGGCAATGTTCTTCAGGATTACATTTTTCCATTCAAAGCAATAAGATATGGTTAGATAGACATAAGGAGCATGAAACATCAGGGTGATCTGTTTTACCATGGCCTTTGGGCCCTGATAATCGTTTTGACCCTTTTATAAAGGAGGAGGTTATCATGGCAAGGACCCGTACCAAGGAGGCTAAAGCTGAGCACACAACTAAGGCTTACAGGTAGCTCTTGATACCTGTAGAAGATAGATTGGAACTAATGAAGAAGTAACCCACGAAGACTACAACTAAGAATTCAGAATCTGCAGCTCCCAAAAAAAGTACCATTTAAGCAGAAAACGAGGAGTTAGACATCTTTATACTTCTGACCTGTGTTATGCTATACTGTTAGCCTGTGCTGGTGCAAGCTTTGCTGATGCCAATTTCTTATTGATGATGAACTGCTGGATAGATTTTGGTATAATTCTGGGGTAACAGAAGTGACTTATACTAGTTCATGCTTAGATTTCTTAATTAGTGGAATTAAGTTAGTTATTCAGCATAGTATATTAGTATTAGTATTAATATTCAGTATAGCGTAAATTTCCATATTTTCCTGGACTAAATATGAAGGAAGGAAGGAAGAAAAAAAGGAAGAAAGGCAGGAAGGAAAGAAGGAAGGAAGAATATGTGGTATAATTTACAAATAATCTAGAAATTCAGAGAATGAAATGGTAATTGTTGTCTTAATTGACTTGAGATGTCAAGGAGTTTGACTTGAATTGCCAAGGAGGCTGAGTACACCAGGAATTCCTTTCTCCCATTTAGATTCTCTTACCACTTCTTCTTTACAATGTATTTTTAAAATTTATATAATACTTAAAGAATGTTTAATGTTAAATGAAGTCCTGCTATAAAAAAGAGACAACACATATTCCTGTATTTGACATATCATGGATTAAACTCATATTTCCAGTTATTTCCAATACTTCAGGTTTTGTTTCTGTGATTATATAGTTGTTTGCTTTTATAGGACGATATAAAGTATTAGGCACATTAGGTCATGCACATGCAATCACCATAAAAATGCTCTGTAATGTTGTGGGTATATCTAGGCAGACACGCAAGTTAGAAAGGGAGTGATCCTTTTTAAAATAAACATTGAAACAATCTTTGCAAATTCTGATGTGATTTTGGAACCTTAAATCCATTCCTAAACCCAACTCTGTTTTCTATGAAAAAGAACAGCACTCAATTATCTGTCACTCCAATTCATATTTCTAGATTTAGCTTCAATATCATTCTTCAATGATCTATTCCAAATGGAAATGATCTCTTTTTCCACAAATTTCTTACAACTTTTATTCTCTATTCTTCTATGCACTTAACACATTCCATTTTTTATTGTAGTTTTTTCATATGTATTGTCTCCCAGTTATCACTCATGGCATTGTTTTATTTTAATCTTTGTATTTCTCCCTGTTGTTTCCTACTAGAAATAGAGCTTTGCACATAGGCTCTCCTTAATAATTGCTTGTTGTGTTTGATTGAATATTTTCAGGGAAAAAAAAATCCAAGGACCTTGATGCTACCTTGTAAGAACAGAATTGCTAAGGGAACATTGTCTTCCTGTAGAATTTAGTCCAGGAATCTTAAGATGAAGGAATTCTGATAATATTCTTAGGACAAATGTTACTTGCAATCACCTCTCAAAAACTTTTTCTAAAGCATAAAATTATTTTATCAAATGAATAAAGACTTTCAAAAAACTTTTTTCAAAACTATCTAGGAGACTTTACCTATGATATTACATGAAAAAAATAGAATAATTTCAAGATGATCCCTTTTCCTGTCTCTTTTAATGGGTGTAACTTTTACATATAAAAAGAAAATACTTCCTAAAGTGGTAAGTTTAAATGTTATAGTCATAAAATCCAGATAAATCATGAAACATTTTTTCTTTGTATACAGAGAAGATATATTTTAATTAAACAAAATATAAATCTGTTAAATTTGCTTTAAAATACAGATACATGTCATATGCACTTTCATTCGTCCTAAATTTTTAAATTTTCAACAAAAATATTAACAATTCTATTTATAGGATTCAGATGTCCTTAACAGCATTAATGACCACCCAAATCCTCATATCATTATATTTGAAAATATACTATTTGCACCATATCTCATCTCAAAGAACTCCATGGTCATCATTCCTCTCATGGCAATTTAGCTGGCCTCCCATTAGATATCTTCATAATGCATTTGATTTTGAAAAATATCAATACCAGATGTGGAGTATATTTGAGAAGTCCCTAAAGATACGTATACTTTTAATAGCTTTCTTCTCCAAGGACAACAGTCAAACAGACACCTCCTGCTTTTTAAAGGTTGAACAGATGGAGGGAGTATCAAAGTCCTGGGAAGTGTGAAAGGTCACAGAGACTGCTGGGTTTTCGTTGTTATGGTTTGGATGTCTGGTCACAGGAAACATGGAAGAAGTCTATAGCTACACAAATTAGAGCTTAACCTTTGATCCAACTATGAATGAACATCTTGACTATCTTGAATTTCCATAATATGCTTTTCATACTGTATTTTACTAAAATTACTTTGATGTGTAGATGTTTTTATATGCATTCCATTAAAAAGAATCCTAAATTATAGGGAGGAAGTAATTTATAAATTCTTTTTTCAACAAATTTTCAGTGCAATTTGAGGGAAGCTAGTAAAAACCCAACTGTCAAAAATCATCTCCAAAAACTTTTTGTAGTATCTGAAATTTTAACACTGAAATGAATTCCTTTTGCATTAAGGTACTATTTAATCATTAAAATATATAACCTGAAGGGAAGGGAAAAACATTATCATCAAGAATCTCTAATATCACAGAAAAAATATTAGTTTATTAAGTACTTGCAAGTAACTTAAATTAGTCATGTTCTGAAATGAGGACAAAAGACCAACAAGACAAAACTTAAAAAAAGAGAGAAATAGATGATAGAATGGAATTTTTATTTCAAGTCCAGGCTGGTGATCTGGACCTTGATTAACTAAGAAAAAATAATATTCTTCATGAGCTAATTTCTTCCCCATATATCTTTAATCTTCATCTGACAGAAATGTGAATGTTTCTGAATAATTTTCATTATTCAAAAGAATTAGTAAATTATCTAAAAAGCTTAAACAGGCATTCCTTTGCAAAATCAAGAAATGACATTATAAAAATGATTTATTAAATATAATAAATATAATAACCTTATTTTAATTATACCAGAGTTGTCAAAGTCATCATGTAAGTATACCCACTCAAAGGAAGACAAAACTATTTGACTCTATTACTTGTAAATCAGACTAGCAATTACTCACCTTTGCTGTTGATTTTCTAGCTTCTCTGATTCAGGACACTTTGGGCTAATATTTTCCTATTTTTTGTCCCATTTATGTTTTTTTTCCTAAAAAACAATTGCCTCTTTAAGAAAAGTAGTGTACAATACAATCACCTTATTTTATAGATGAGGAAACAGGTTTAAAAGTTTGAGACTTGCCTTGGGTGATATAGATGGGACTCTGGCATTGGAGTTGTCTCACTATCTGTCTCTCAATGTTATTTTAACTAATCTTGGGCAAATTTTATATTATGAATACAGAAAGAAAAATATTTTGTTGCAGATTTGTCAATTATAGAGTTGACTATTAGAAACATATATTTTAAACATCATTTGTCAGGATTTTAATATCCTTTTCTTTCATAAAATTATAATGATCATGAATTTCAGTCAGACAAATATAATTTGTTGGTAGAGAAAATTCATAAAATTTAAGAACTGGAAAGAACATAAATACTGTGTAGTCCAGTCCATATCTAAATTTCCTCTAAAACATTCTTGAAAAGTGAATGTCAAGAGTTCACTAGTAGTCTTCAGGTCATGGGGAACAAACTACCTCATTACTTAGCATATCCTAACTTTTTTCAAATCTTAATTAGAAAATATTTTTTCAAACAAGCCAAAAACTCTTTGCTCTACATCTCTCACTAAGTAATTTTAGGTCTTTCATCTGAGACCTAAGTAGAGTATAAAGGCTCTTTCTTCCACCTGACTCTCAATTTCTTAAAGAGTTATAATTAAAATGGGACTATTTGGTATTAAAACCTGTCATAAGCCATTGTCTCTCTACCTTTCCTATGTTTTTTCACTAAATGTACTATTCAGTTTGGACAAACTGACCTACTTACCATTGCTTATGAATGCTAGTCCATCTTCCATAGCCATTCATTTGTATAGGAAGGATATTCCACACCCCTGAAATGCACCCCTTCTTAATTTCCACATTTGAGATTTCTTCCCTCCAAAACCAACTATGCACAGCCAAAGTATTTTATATTTACACTTTATACATTTTATGAACTTATATGTTTGTATGTGTTTCCCTCTGTGAAACCATTAAGGGGAAGGACAATGTTGTTTTTCTTTGTATCTTCACTACTTAGCACAATGATATGCACAGGAAATTAATAAGTATGTAAAACCAGTATAGATGTGTCCCTTTTTTATAATTCCAAATTGTTTTCCAAAATAATTGTAATATTTTGTAGCTCTACCATAAATATTCTATTGAGGTTATCTTTCCACAAAGACTCCAACAATGATTCTTTTTTTTTTTTTTTTTTTTTTTTTTTTTTTTTAATTTTATTTTAAACCCTTAACTTCTGTGTATTGACTTATAGGTGGAAGAGTGGTAAGGGTAGGCAATGGGGGTCAAGTGACTTGCCCAGGGTCACACAGCTGGGAAGTGTCTGAGGTCAGATTTGAACCTAGGACCTCCCGTCTCTAGGCCTGACTCTCAATCCACTGAGCTACCCAGCTGCCCCCTCCAACAATGATTCTTGTAATTTTTTGATATTCTTGTAAATTTGCAGAAAGGTTAGTGAATATATTTAACTATTATCCTTTCTCTAATAGACAAATAGTCAGAGGATATGAACAAGCAGTTCTCAAAAGAACTGCCAAGTTTACATATAACACACAACCATATAAAATACACAAATTTGCAACCATATAAAATACATATTAATAAGAGAAATGCAAATTAAAACAAGCGTCAAGTTTTACTTATCACCCTGAAAAATGACAAAATAGTTATGTTTTTCATTGAGAACCCTAGTCGATTTTGATTATTAACTACATTCTGTGTATTATTATGTTTATGTATTACATGTGCTCTTTGTATAGGCCATGTGTTTGTGTGTCTACATGCATATATAAAATATGAATGTATTACCCTATGGATGATTTCATATTGTCTTCTTGATGCTGTGTCCTATGAAATCTAAGTCCTTTCTATTACTTTCCTTCTTGCACTACACTTGCTACTCCCTATGGAATCCAGCTTTGCATTTATGAATGATCATGTGCCTCCTCTTATATTTTCATCTTAAAGCCCTGTTGATCCTATAGGTAAGTCATAACTAAAATATTTTCTTCCTGGCCCATCTTAGAAATACTATATTTCTAATCAAGAGTCCATCATTTCTATATCTTAATCTCTGTTGAAATAATCAAAATCCTGTTCTTTAATGTCATCATCTCACTTCACTGTGCATCTCCAGGATCTTCCTTTCTATTCTAAAATCACTACCTTCAGGTGAAAGTGATGAAAATGTGATTAGAAGGCTACTTAGGCCTTCAGAATCCTGTCCAAATTCCATATTGTTAAATAAGCTCATTTCTAGGAATTGAGAAAGGGTATCCCTGAATTTTTTTTTCATTTCACTTATTTGCTCAGAGTAATCTTGATAGTTTGTATCTAATAATGAATCAAATTAACTTACAAATGCTTCATAGTTGAAACTAATTCTATAACCAAAGGAGTGTTTTGATGTTGTTGTTCTGGATCTGTATGTAGATGGCACTGTATTATAAAGTGGAAAAAAATTAAATCACGATATGTCTCTCTATATCTTTAAGAACTAGTATTAAGTATACATGTTAGGAAAACTTTGTATTATCACTCAAGTAGATAAATGGATTTTATGTCATCTATCAATTTAGGATTAATGGCTAGTACAGTGGATTTAGTGTTGTACCTGAAATTAGAAAGAGCTGTTTTCAGGGGCAGCTGGGTAGCTCAGTGGATTGAGAGTCAGGCCTAGAGATGGGAGGTCCTAGGTTCAAATCCTGCCTCAGACACTTCCCAGCTGTGTGACCCTGGGCAAGTCACTTGACTCCCATTGCCTACCCTTACTACTCTTCTGCCTTGGAGCCGATATTTAGTATTGGCTCCAAGACAGAAGGTTTGGTTTAAAAAAAAAAAAGAGCTGTTTTCAAATCTGAATTTAGACAGTAGTTATGCAAACTTCAGCAAATCATTTATTTTAACTCTTTCATTTGAGTCTTATGTAAGATGGTAATAATAGTATGTACTCCAAAAGGTTGTGGGGATTAAATATTTGTAAGTAAATATCACATAAATGAAGAAATAAGTGAATAATTTTTAAAAATCCATAGCAAACTTTAAACAGGTATATATAAATGATATACATGATATAAATTGGTAGATAAATAGAAATATATAATAAATATGAAAAATGTATCACATGGATTTTTGACAAGTGTTTATAGGTTAAGATGATTTTATTCATAAGATAGAAAAGTATCCCTTGTACTGGAAATTTTTATTTGTTCTCTCACAGGTTCATGGAGTTTTCATGGTAAACAAAAGTGCAATGTAAATGAAATAAAAATGTTTATTGACAAAGACTAGGAATTTTGCTTAATAAATAAACTCACAATCTCATTGATTTTTGTTGTTCTTGGGTTTTTGGTTGTGTTATTATGTTATTATTGTTATAAGTTCTATACTGATATTTTAGTGTGACATCGAAAGTTAGTTTTGAAACATAATTTATGGAAGGTCTTACCATTTTCATAAAAGGAATGTGTCTTTGTCATGTAAAGGAATGTTTAATTAAGCAGAAAACTGGTCATCCCCACAAAACTAGGTCCTAGATGATTTATATAGTTAGCCAAAGCAAATACTCGACTAGGGCATAAGGTAAAATATATACTTCACTATTTTTTTTCAGAATAGTCCTGATAATTATATCTAAGAGCAAGTAAAATTAGATGCTCAGAAGCTTAAAAGTTGGAAGTGATGTCACAACCCAAGAAGTCTTAAATGGAAATGTTCCAGTTCCCCACTATACTTTGGAAGTATGTCAAAAAATAGAAAAATTTGAATCATGGTATGGATTGAGCTTGCTCTGTTAAACTTCATAACAACAAAAATTGGAACATGATTGGGGATGTGGACTCGAAATTACCACACCAATGCAATCACCAACAATTTGGAAATTGGTCTTGATCAAGGACACATGACAAAACCAGTGGAAATGTGCGTCAGCCATGGGTGGGGGGACTGTGGGGGGTGAAGGGGAAAGTAGGAGCATGAATCATGTAACCATGTTAAAAATGATTATTAATAAATGTTAAATATATATATATGGAGCTAAATCAGTTGTATAAAAAATCAAGCCATTACCCAGTTGATAAATGGACAAGGGACAGGAATAGGCTATTTTCAGATAAAGAAATCAAAACTATCAAAAAAAAAATTGGAACAATTGGTGGAAAGTACAAAGTAGGATATTTGAGATTAATGTGAGGAATCACTACCTAAAAATGTGAGCTACTTAAAAATAGAATGATACCTAAGAAGTCTTATCCACTTCCTCACAGAAGGACTTCTAACAGAAATCAAGTAATTTGTATTGGGAAATGCTGCAAGGTATGGGTCAAAATAGCGGCTAATTTGATCTTTTTTTGATTCTGAGACTATGATTCTATGATTGTGAGGCTGGAAGTCATGGAGGAAATAACCATGCGGATAAAACCTGGAAATCTTTGAAGTATGGGGTTAAGTTGTTAATCTACACATATTTGAAGGCTTCTCCTATGAATGGCAAAAGGGGATCACGTTCAGTTTCAGAGAAGAGAATTTGCAGAAATGAGGGGAAATTTGTTCACACATTTTTTTAAGATTGATTTGAGTAAAAAAAAATTTTTTAAACCCTTATCTGCTGTCTTGGAGCCAATACTATCTAAGGGTTTAAAAAAAATTTTTTTTACTCAAATCAATACTATATATTGGCTCCAAGGAAGAAGAGTGGCAAGGGCTAGGCAATGGGTGTTAAGTGACTTGTCCAGAGTCACACAGCTAGGAAGTGTCTGAGGCCATATTTGAACCCAGGACCTGACATCTCTAGGCTTGGCTCTCAATCTACAGAGCCACCCAGATGCCGTCTTCAGTAAAAATAAATAAACAAACAAACAAACAAACAAATAAATAAATAAATGAATAAATAAATAAATAAATGAATGAATGAATAAATAAATAAATGAATGAATGAATGAATAAGCAAATAAATAAATGAATGAATGAATGAATAAATAAATAAAGAATTAGAACTATCCAGATTTTTAAAAATTAATTTATTTAGAATATTGTCCCATGGTTACATGATTCATGTTCTTTCCCTCTCCTCAATCCCCCCCCCCCCATAGCTGACAGGCAATTCAACTATGTTTTACATGTAGCATTGATCAAGATGTGTTTCCATATTATTGATATAGTTGGATTAGACTTATTGTTTAGTGTCTACATCCCCAATAATATCCTCCTAAACTCATGTGTTCAAGCAGTTGTTTTTCTTCTGTGTTTCTACTCCCACAGTTCTTCCTCTGGATGTGGATAGTTTTGTTTCTCATAAGTAACTCAGCATTGTTCTAGATCGTTGCATTGCTGCTAGTTGAGAAGCCCATTACATTCGATTTTACCACCATCCAATAGCTTAATAGTCAGGTGATGCTTTTGGATAGTGATCATAAGTGCTTTATCAACAGTTGGATAATGAAACCACGGTCCATCGATGACCTCTTTCTCTCATAAGTCTGTCTGTTGCTTGATACTTTAACCTCAGGTCAGCCTTTTCAGCTTCTATTTGAAGGATGGCCATGGTTCTTTCATAATCCTTTTCAGGAGGCTCATAAACATAGCATGCAATCCACCTGGTTATAGGGTGCTTGTAGTACTCCCAGTGCTCTGGAATATAGCCCTCTGGGATTTCTGCTAATTCAGCTTTGCCAATGAATATATTCACCAAAGTTATGCCAACCGCTACTGGAATCCCAGTCAACAATAAATAAAATCTCAACAACTTCAAAAATTTCTTGTCATGAAATTCAGAAGGTTTAATGACAAACATTCTCTTTCCATGGCCTCCACTATGATGGACTGGGGCCGCGGTGCCCACGCCCTGGACATCAGGGGTCAGCAAGCCGCTGAGGCATAGTTGCGGCCTAAGCTGGGCGGGTCAGAGCCAAACTGGCTCGCGTCATCTCTAAGGCAGAAGCTTGCAGCAAGAAGCTGGTGAGCACTCTTCAGCCTCCTGGGGTTTCAGGTCTAGCTGCTCTCAGGGGTGCTCTTGATCCACTGCCAAGAACTTAGAGGTTGTTCCCCATTGCATTAATTCTAGGGCACCAGCTATGAATCCTGCCAGGTCAGTGGGGTGGGGGAGGGTTTGATCAGCTCACTTTTTGGTGGGAGCTAATTTACCCCCTTTTAGAGTGGAAATGCTCAAATCCCACATACCTTCGATGTAGTGCCCTATTGTGGAGTCCCTTCACTCATCTGAAGTTGGCCTTTTTGTTCTTTTGAGGCATCATACAGGTTGGTGGTGGGGAGGGTAAAAGTTCTGCAAGTACTCTGCAGCCATCTTAACCTGGAAGACTATCCAGTTTTTTAAAGTATTGTAGTGAGAGGCAGTGACAAATTCCTTTTTGGG
Source organism: Gracilinanus agilis (assembly GCF_016433145.1). Classification (NCBI taxonomy): domain Eukaryota; kingdom Metazoa; phylum Chordata; class Mammalia; order Didelphimorphia; family Didelphidae; genus Gracilinanus; species Gracilinanus agilis. Next base: position 519,265,862 of record NC_058132.1, read on the forward strand.
GGGATCTTCAAGAAAGACTGCATGATTATGTTTTAGGGATTTTTTAGGAGTGATATGCAGGTATGATTTAGACAAGCTAGCCAATGAGGAATTTTCTAGCTATTGGATTATATGCATCAGAATGACAAAATCTGGCATCAAATGATCACAAAAGTGAAGTCAAAACCATGAATTTCTGTCAAGCATGCTCAACTGGATGAGCAGCCAACATGGATATATTGAGGATATCAGATTTTGATTGACATAGTTGAATTGCAATGAGAAGTTGCAATGAGAGGAGTCAGGGAATCAAAAATCAAAAAATCAAAATGAAGTCAAGGTAAAACATATTTGCATTGCAGTTAGGTTGCATAAGGAAATGGAGCAGAGATAAGTGAGCACAATGGAAATATTATCAAGTAAGAGGACATGTAGTTTCTATGGTTCATCCAGAGTTTATTAGTAAGTGACCAAAGGAAGATTTGAAACAATTGCATCCCTACACATTTATGCTGTCCTCTCTAATAATTTCTCTTCTGATGACAATTAAATTATTGGTCTTTCTCCTTATATGTTGATCTCTTATCTTTTCTGCTTTTCATTGAATTTCAATTATAAACTGGTAAATCATAACCAAAGTTGGTGTGTCAGTACAGCTGATTTTCTAATGCAAGTGAGGATTTTGGCACATTTATTAGTTAAATCATTATATATTTATTATTACTATATCTACATATAAAATATATATTTATATAAGACTATTTTTCTTTATACATTTTTATAAGGATGTCATTCATTTGATGGTTGTCAGAACATTGAGTTAAAAATAAAAAAAATTATTTCCAGTCTTATTTTAGAATTAGTTCAATAATATTTTTATCTATTATTTGAAGAAAGCAATATCTTCCAAGATTACTTATTCCAGAAGATTTAAAAAAGAAAGAAGTTTCCTATCATGCTCTTTGACCACCGATATTGAAATAATTCAATTTCTTTCAAGCCTAACCTCAAATTAGTATTAATAACTTACTGTCTAAAGTTACTTTCTATCTACTCTATATGTATTTTGTGTGAATTAACTTCTACGTATGCTGTCTTCCCCCATTAGAATGTGAACTCCTTAGGAGCAGGGACTATTTTTGCCTTTCATTGTAACCTATAACAGTACATTAAGCAGGACATATTCTATACTTAATAAATGTTTTGTGCACTGATAGGGTTAATTTTTGAAGACAATTAAATATGAAAGTATTTTAGTATTTGGACAAAAAGCATTCAACATATACTAACGTTATTGCCTTTATAATTATTAGTTAATTTATTTTACTCCCCAAAGATAATGAATTTTAATTCCCCAAGGTGATGAGTTCAATTAATAATATAAATCCAGATGATGAATCCTATCAGGAGAGACAAAAATAAAACATGGCTATCATCTCCAACTCCATTTTGTTCCCTCCTCAAATGAAATTCATATTAAATTTATAGCATTAATATTTTTAATATACAGTGATAGCATTATGTGTATATGGATGTGGGTGGTTTGAAGAGAGACAGGCAGAGATTAAAAGACAGAGACACAGAGAGTTAGAGATGACAGAAAAAGAGTGTGACAGACAAAGAGAAAGAAATAGAAATAATATCCATTCAAGTTATCAGTGTGGGGAACTTCTTATAGGAAAATTAAAAATATTTTTACAAATGAAGATAAGCAATTCCTCTCTATTTTAAAATCAATCTATAATCATTTGTTAAGCAACTATTATGTACCAGGCACTGTGCTTAAAAAGTTGCCCAAGTCACAAGAACATTAAATGATTCATATATTCACACACACACACACACACACACACACACACACACACACACACACTCACAGCTAGTACGTTTGAAAGCAGGTCTTGAACCAATGCCTTCCTGACTCCAATAAAGGCTGGTCCCCTATCAACTGCAGTCTTACAGCCTTACCAAAAATGAAACAAATTGAATATAACTACTGGATAGTGAATCCCAGAGGTCAGATGGCAAGCAGAAGACCACATTTCAATAACATGCTTGCTCTAAATAAGCCAAATCAAAAGCAACTTAAGTGGTCTTGAACATAAAAAGTACTAAATATTTCAAAAAGCATAGAGTATTCACATTTAAGTTCAGGAAGAAGATATTTATCAGGCCTCTCTTTCATTTCTGGTTAATTTCATTTGTATTTTATAATCAGATAGTATTGAATCATTACCTACAGGCAGAACAATTACTGGATTTGCTTTTATCTTATGACAAGATAGTTACCATGAATATAATGAATTTTATAGTTTTTATTAATTCCTTGAAAAAAGAGTATTTAATTTTTTTCACCTATTCTCCCTGGAAGTGCTCTGAATTCTTATTGTTTTCCATCTTTATTGATTTAATATATACCCTAAACTCTAAAACCAGGGATTTGTTCTTTTAAGGATTATTTACAGTGGGCTACTACAGTGATAAGAGTATCTGCTTTGTATCTAACACTGTCAAGATTCAAAGAAAACTAAAGATGGCAAATCTGAAAGACAAAATAAGGAAAAATATAAGTAAAACAGTGTTTTTTTTTCATAAAAGTAATTGGGTGATAAGAGGGCAAAAACTCATTCTGAAAAATTTTCTTTCTGGTACTATGGAGATGAGACTGTCCTGTACCTGTGGAGTGAAGTCTTCCAAAGATAATGGATTTTTAAAATGTCTTTTTTTTTTAGGAGGTCTGAATATGACCTCAGAAATTTTGAAGCAAGCAGAATAAAGAGTTTCAGAATGACACTGAAAAAATCTTAGTCAAAAGCTTCATACTGGACATAAAATTTTTACTTAATTGTAAATTTTTCAAAGGAGTGGCTAAAAAGAAAGTATTTTTTCCTATCTTGAATCAAACTGTAGATTTAATTCTGGGCTAAGGTATTTGTGGCTAAGAGAAGGTACCCTGTGGAAATTCATATTTCATGTAAAAGAATAGGCTTGGAAATCAGTCATTCTGCTTTTCTAATAAGTTTATTCTCAAATGTCATTTTTCATAACTTAGTTGAGCATTTGAAGAATTAAACCAGCCAATCTTGCCCAAATTCTTCTACTTCGAATCAGATAAATCAGGAACTCATTTGGGAAACAAAATGCTGTTCCTCTGTTTGAATGTGCATAAGCCTATGGACCTCTCTTTTCTTTCAATTTCTGTAAACCCAATGTTCAAAGTTTTAATGAAGGAAGATTGGCAATAGACTTCCTTACCTCAGGTAGACAGTCATTGGTGGAAGTATTTCCTGGTTATATTTCCCTTTAGTAGATTAAATAGAGGAATTATCTCTTTGAAGGAACACTACTAGATGGTTCTTTTATCTTCTCCTTCGCATTTCACTGAGTTCTTTTCCAATTCTAAACAAATCTGATGTATTTTATCATTTAAAAGCATGTTTTTTTTTTCTGAGAAGAGGCCTATGGGATTCACTAGATGACCAAAAGGGTCTATGACACCAAAAGATGAAGAATCCCTGAAGTAGATGGTGAAGGCCCTTTCTAAGAATGAGATTCTATTGTGTATCCAGCAAAAAGCAGAAGACTCAAAGTGAGAAATCAAAGGGTTGGTCAGCCTTCTGAGTAATTTAGCTTACTTCACTCTTCTTGCCAATTCCCTGCACCCAGAGAGAGAGGTAAGACCAATGTCAACAAACAAACATCCCTATAACATCCCACCCCACATCATCTCTAGGTGAAGAGTTGAAGGGTATCATCTGTGCTAGAGGGAAAAACCTGGAATTCTCTTTTTCTTCAACTCCATCTCATAGAATATCTCTCTTCCTTCAATAAATAGTTCAAATGATTCCTTCTACAGAAAGTCTTTTCTGTTCCCTTCTAATTTTCTGGCCTAGTTTTGCAATCAAATATAATCAACAAGTTTTCAAAATTGTTGTTTTCAAAACAAATGATATTTCCAAAATTGAGTGAACAATGGAGTTTTAACAATGTGATTGACACTTGCAGGAAAGTACACTGTATATGTTCCCTTGTTCCCTTCATGATGAATCCTGATAAGGTAAAAAAAATACCTGGACACCCTCTTCAACCGAGTTCCAAAAAAAAGGACAAACTTATAATTATGGTTGACTTTTATGTCAGGCACAGAGTATCAAACTTGGCAGAGAATCCTTGTGAGGAATGGAGTTATAAATAACAATAGCAAAGATGACTAAAAAGTATGCATCTCATAACCTTCTCATCACCACTTCTATCTTCTGATTACCTAAATGCAATAAAACTTCATGGACACATTCTTGAAACAAACATTGGCATTTAATAAACTCTTCCATTGTAAAAAGAAGAGACAAACTAGATGTGAGAATGATGAAGGTGTTGTGTGGTACAGAGTGTTAAACTAATCATAGACACATAATCTCCAAGTTAAATATTATATTCAACAAAAACAGAAGTTCAAGGAAAAGACTATTGCCAGAAGATTAATGTTAACAGATTAGAGTCCTTTTTGGTGAGAAAACAGAAAACTTAGCAATCTCATGCTTGGCAACAGTGGAACAGAAAAGGAGTAAATAATTATCAGAGATTTGGGGTATACTGACTCACTTGGGACAGAATATTCACAAACATCAGGATTGGTTTGATGAAAAAGATGAGGAAATTCAAAAGCTACTTAATAAAAAATGAGAATTCCACAGGGTTTACCAGTATCTAGTTTACCCATATCCTAGAACCATGTTGGCAAACCTAGGGCATGCATGCTGGAGGGGGTCCCTCTCCTCCCTCTCTCCACTGTGCCTGAGGACATTTTTCACTTCACCCACCTCTTTGTCCAGCAGCCCAATAGGAATGCTTCCTACCTATCCTGTCTGAGATAAGGGGGAGGCTCACATATGGTGTGAGGGTGCAGTTTAGCCACTTGTTCCTTAAAAGGTTCACCATCACTGTCCTGGAAGGTAGCTTTTAATTCCAAGAAATAAAAAGTTCAAATAAAGTTTAGAGAAATGAAAATTTATTGAATCAGTAAGAAAATGGATGAAATTTAATTTTACATTGATAATAACAATCCAAGGTACTAGTACAATGTCCTGAAGGCTATTTATAGGCCAAAGACCTATGTTGGAACTCAGCTACTCAGCACTGATGGAAGCACACTGAGCAGTGATAAGGACATGATTCTGAAGAGAAGGACTGAACACTTCCATGTTTTCAATAGACCATCATCAATCAATACTGAAGCTATTAACCTCAGGATGAAGGCAATGCTTTATCTAGATCAGTGGTTCCCAAACTTTTTTGGTCTACCACCCCCTTTCCAGAAAAAAATATTACTTAGCCCCCTGGAAATTAATTTTTTTAAATTTTAATAGCAATTAGTAGGAAAGATAAATGCACCTGTGGCCATCACCGCCTCCCTGGATCGCTACGGCACCCACCAGGGGATGGTGGAGCCCACTTTGGGAATCACTCATCTAGATGAACTTAAGAAGATGCTTTGAAGACATTAGGCACCTCTACTATAGAAAAGTGGCTTTTGCTGATTCCATTCTAGGAGAGATTTATGAGTCATGGTGTCTCCTACCCATAAAAAAGCTGATTGAAATCTTTCAGGTTATACAACAAGAGGATATTATCCCCCAAGAGATCAAGAATGCTTCCATTGTGTATCTCTATAAAGTAAAAGGAAATGGGTTATCCTGTGCCAATCATGGAGGGCAGGGGCATATTTCTCTCAGTCATTTCTGGCAATATTCTTGCCAGAGTCACCTTTAATAGGCTGATTCTTCACCTAGAAAGATAGTCCCTTATCCAAGATCCAATGTAGCTTTGGAAAGGGCCAAGGGATGGTTGATATGGCATTTGCTGCCCAAAAATTCCAGGAGAAATGCCAGAAGCAGAATAGAGGTCTGCACACAAGGTTTTTTGATCTGACCAATTTGATACTATCAATCAAGAGCTTGTGGAAGGTCATGGCAAAATTTGCTTGTCCAGAGAAGTCTAACAACATTGTAGTTTAGCTCCGTGAGTGCATGCCTACATGGGCTCTGGATAAGGGATGAGATTTTTATGCTTTCTCTAATCACCAATAGAGTTAAATAGGTCTTTGTATTTACACATATGGATTTTAACCCGATGTTTTCAAAGTCATTGTCAGACACCTTCGATGAGGATGAAAACAGCTTCAAGGTCATCTATCATACTGATGGTAAATTATTTGACATGAAAAGGCTACAAGTCAAAACTAAAGTGGAGGTAGAGCTGGTACATGACTTTTCATTTTCAGACAACTGTACACTCAATACACTGAGATGTAATAGAACATGGATTGATTCTTTGGTGTTTGCGTTAACCTTGGACTGTCAACAGTCATCATCAACAACCATATTCATCAAAACCATCAAGAAAGTCATCTCTGAAGATCAGCCCATATCTATAACCAACCAAGTTTAGTTTAGCTACTAGGCCAAGATTGTGAAACCAGGGTTATGGGATTGTGTTTAAGGTTTTTCCCTAAGGGGATCTGCCTAGCTGTTTATCAGTTAGTTTTTAAATTTAGTTTAATCCTTTTGACCTCTATCCTCACCCATCATTCCTTGATCCTCACCCCCTCAAGATATTTCTGTTACCTTCAAATTAAAATAATTTTCTGTTGCTAAGAACTGATTCTAGTTTAGTCCATCATCTCCAAGAATTCTCACTGTACAGTTCTGACAGTTGAACTTGATTCCTGGCTGTGGAGGGTTTTCTCTGGCTAATCATCAACTCTTGCCTGAGATTAACTCAAAATAACTTCAGGATCATTCTGTATTAATTTGAAGTCAGATAAATATAATTAATAAGCCATCAAGAAGATATATTAAAATATATATCCTCAAAGAAGCACTAGTTAGGCTTGTTTTCAGTTGGAAGTTCTAAAGCACCAGCCTCTTCTAAAGCACCAGACTCTTCCCAGGGGGAAGTGCTGCTCAACTGCTGAACAGAGATCAATCTCTTGAATATTATCCTTACATGAGATTGATACCCACATTGTCAGAGTAAGCTCTGTATTTGGGAAGCTCTAGATGAAAATATGGGAGAAGAGTTATTGAGCTGCCTACCAAACTGAAGGGCTACAGGGTCATTCTGCTGACTTTATTGTAATATGCCCATGAAACCTGAACAGAATACCAACACTTTGCCATTTGAATTCTATTAGAGGGATTCTGATCACTTAGCAAGGAAATATACTGGACACTGAGGACCTTTCTCAAGTTGAAACACCAAGCATTTAAACTGTACTGCAGATTGCAACTCAGATAGGCTGGCTATGTTGTTCGAATGCCAAACACACCTTTTCCTTAAACACTATTTTGTGGAGAATTCACAGAAGACAAGCATTCACACGGAGGTCAGAAGAAGGAACAAGGATACTTTAAAGGTCTCTCTGAAGAATTTTATCAATTGTGAGGCGTGAAAGACACTGGCAGAGGATTGTCCAGCATGGCATGCCCATATCAAAGAAAGTGTTGTGTTCCATGCAGTAGTTCAAAATAAAAAATTAGATGAGCAATTTAGAGACATATGCTTTGTAAATTTTTCTATTTATAATTTATATTGATTATATGTGCCTGACCTTTGGTGGAAGAACATTCAGAGTTCATTTTTGTCTTATCAGCCAGAGTTGGAAGCACTGTACATTGACCCCAACATAGTGATATCATTTTGGTCTACTTTGAGAGTCAAGGACAACAATCAGAAATACCCAAGGAGACATAGTGAGGTGAACTCACTTCCTTTTATTTCCAGTTTCAATTCTCTATTCACTGCATTATTCTGCCTTATGCTTTTTCTTTTAGACATCATACAGCACTTCACTCTGTGACTTTATAATATATTTATCATATACTATTCTACATTATAATTATGTTATTGAATATGTTTTTCTTATCTCAGTGGGTAGATATTATAACTTTTTATCTTCCCTACTTCCTGGTATTGTGATACACACAGTAGATATTAATTACTTTGTTCAGTGAAGTTAATGAATGAGCTGCTGGTATTGTACCATTATTAGTATGAAAGCAGGAAAGGAGTAGGAGATGCTAAATTGGCTAAAAAGTAGGCATTTTCAAAAATTCTTTACACATCCAGGAGCCTTACTCTGAACTTAGAGAACAAATAGAAACTTTCAGCAACTTACAAGTAAGTTTTAAAAAGGAACTATGAAAAATTCTTCAGGAGGCAAAAATCACTTTAGAAAGTATTCAGATGCTCCAGAAAACACTGCAGTATTGGTTGCAATTAGGATTGTTTAAAATACAAGTTGGGCTTTGCTAAAAGAGCAGTAAAGATTTGTAGAATTCTGCTGTAAAATGCAGATAATAAAATATAACATATTCCAGGATTACGATGATAAAACGAGTTAATATTTTCAAAGAATATGGCAAAGCTTAAAGCACTATATAAATGTTGCATTATTACTATTCTAGTGATGGGAAGTTCTGTCTATAACAAAATACAATTCTATTCCATAGTGAATCTCTATAGTGAAGATCTAGCTATCATTTATGACATACTTGTTATTAATGATCAGAAGGTGAGTGGTCAGATTTGTTTCTGTCATTATATCTTTCAAGGAATTTTGAGGATGAATATCTTGAACCACTCCAAATAAAGAGTGTAGCACCTCCTAACAAGTTGCCATTAAGTCCAGTGTTATAACGTTTCTTCAGTCATTTTTCAAGTCTGTCCAACTTTTCATCACACCATTTGGGGTTTTCTTGGCAAGGTTTCTGGAGTGTTTCATTATTTCTTTCTCCAGTTCATTTTATAGATAAAGAAACAGGGGCAAACAGGATTATGTGACTTTCCAAGGTTCCACAACTTATAGGTGTATGAAGTCAGCTTTGCTCTATTCATTGTGATACCTATCTGCCCTGTTTCCTCATATTTTCACTCCCTATTTCTTGACTTTAAACTTCACTTGAAAGTTGTGTTCTCTTCCCAGCATGCGACAGGGCACAGGCACTATATTTACATTCAGACTTGTTCATGTCATTTTCAGAGATAGTGCTCTTTTGGGGAAAACATTTTCCTAATGTCAATATAGAGAAAAATTTCAGACCAAAGATGCTGCCTATAAGGCATAGAACTTTCCTGATATGGGGAATAGGAGCAGGTCTTTTTATTCAGCTGAAAGAAATTTGGTTTGGTGCTTCTAAGGTGGTGTGATTTGTAGAAAGGTGTGTTCACTGCTTTCTTAGTCTATACTCTGGTTCTTACCAAGGAAGAGACCCTAATTCTTTTGTATAACAGTCAATACCGTTTTAGGGGCCACTTCCTCCTTGGGATCCCAAGGAATATTCTTTTTCAGGGCCCCTCTTATCTCTTAACTGAAAGAACTCCTCTCTTCCCTTGAAATGTGACTCAGAAGTTGGTTTGGGTAATAGAATTGCCAAACAACATATATTCCTACCAAAGGGGTCCCTTGTAATCTCTTCATGAATAGATGTTGTTTCCTCACCATTTCTTGCTCTGAAACTTCCAAATCTATTGCTGCTTCTGTTATCACCACCTAGTTCCACCACAGGTGCTTTATTTGTGTGGCTCCCAAGCTAGTCTCCACTCTCGTGCCAAACATATCTCCTTCCAATAAACTAAGTTTTCTTGGCCTGAAAGAATGTGCCCTGTGAACTGAATTTGGCTTAAAACTGTGACTTTTAGATATATTTTACTATTTGACCCAATCTCAAAGAATGCTAATAATGACTGACATGTCTAATGTTTATTTAACAGGGAACAAGTTCTTTACTACAAAATAATAAAGTTGGAATTGACAAAAGGAAGTAACTTCCCATTTAAGATAAAAACATTAGTTCAGATGCCTTCCTAATAGCAGATTTCATCATTTAGAGACAAGAAACAATCTCTTGCTACTAAGGGGCTGAACTGGGATGTGGTGACACTAAAGATAGAGGGATACATCAAACTAGCTGTTTATGAAAGGTGAGGCAAGTTGCCCTTCTTGACAGTCTTGTCAAGGTATGGCACTGCTGAGGGAATGCAGCTCTCTGAGAAACAGGATACCTAAGAGGAATATGGACCAGAATTATCTGAAGAAGAAAAAAGCCTCTGAGTGTACTTTCTACTCTCACCATGACAGTCTCTTGTGAAAAACTAACCATTTGGTTCTTCAGTAAAATTGTGTGATCACTAAAGAAGGCCCCTCGGACATTGTTACCAAAAAATTAGAATGGGGTTTCAAAAAGTCTTTAGGAATCATTTTTCATAGTGTCAATAAAGAGAAAGATTTCAGACCAAAGATGCTGCCTATAAGGCATAGATCTTTCCTGATATGGGAAACAGGAGCAAGCCTTTTTTACTCAGCTGAAAGAAATTTCCTAGTAGTCAGGACAAATAAGATCAAAACTAGGTAGATTGCAGAAATCCTCAAGGGAAACATGTGTATGTGTATACTGGAGTTTGGAGAAAAGCAATTCATTTGTAGGCAATGGCTGGAAAAAAAAATTGGATGGAGCATGCGTTTGGAAAACCTGTCTGGACATTTTAAATTGTATGCTTTCATAACCAAAATATGTTGGTTTATGCATATTGTCCTTTTGAACTTCCATATAATACATCAAAATATTCAAGAACGCTATAGAGAGAAAACAGTAAACACTCATTATGAGAGGAAAAAGATTGTGGATGAAGATACTTCAGAACAATAAAATAACTTTTGGAGATCACTAGAGAAATTAATATTTTCATTAATACAAAATATTTTGGATCTCCTATTCGATATATCTTTGTATAGAAATATCTGTAACTGATGTCAGTCATTTTCTCCAGATATACATTTTAGATCAACTATTCCTCTTACAAATGTCAGATTGCAAGTGAATTATCAAGTTGTTTTAGCAAGCAAAGATTGATTATTAAAATTAAAAGCCAAAAAGCAAACAGTACAATGTAAGAATAATTACAAAATCTTAAGGGAGATAAAAATGAATCTATTAAGTAGCATTTACTATAAAAATCAAACAGTAAATTAAGAGGCATGTGTAAGCTCCATTAGAAAACTGTATCTTAATTGCTTCATAGGATTAGTTTGATTTTTTTCTGAAATATTTTGGTTAATAGGAAGATTCAATTTAAGTATCCAGGCTTTAATATCTTACTATTGTTTAGCTTAGATAATTTTGACCATGTTGTTCCTTAATTCAATTTTCATCAAAACTGTTTAGAAAGCAGTGCTTAAAATTAAAGTGTAGAAGTAATATAACTAAGTATTTTTGTCTTTTAAGGTATGTGAAAAGGCTGTTTTTGTGAGCAAACTGCCAATATTTGGCAAATCTCCCTAAGTCAAAAAATTAAAATAATTGATCAAATGTAAAGAAGATAGCTATTTAAATTCTGTACAGTTCTGAATTGAAGATAAATAGGAAGACATTCCAAATCATAACATTAAAGAAAGCAGTATTCCAAAAAGATCAATGATAGGCAAAGGACATATTTGTACAAAGATGTTTATGATGTTTATAGCAGTTCTTTTTTAGGTGGCAAAGAATTAGAGATGGAAGGGATATCCACCATTGGGGAATGGTTGAAAAAAAAGTTGTTTTGCATGATTATAATAGGATACTATTGTGCTATAAGCAGTGATGTACAAGGTAATCATAAAAATAAAAACTTGGAAAAGTTTATATGAAGTGAAGTGTCAAAGTATACACAGTAATAGCAATAATGTACAATGATCAACTGTGAGTAACAATTATTGCCATCAATGCCAAGATCCAAGACAGCTCCAAAAAACTCATGTAGAAAAAATCTATTCACCATCATAGAAGGAACTAATGAAGTCTGAAAGCAATTTAAAGCACACTATTTTTCATTTAATCTACTTTATCATTTTTTCTTATATAATGCAATATGTATCATCTTTCACATGATGAATACTGACATAGGTATTACTTAATAGCACATGTAGAAAGATATCATATTACCTATCATTCTGAGGAAGTTAGAGGAAAGAAAGGTAGGGACAGAGAAAACATGGACCACAAAATATCAGAAAATAATTATTAAAAACTGTATCAAATTGTAAAAAAATTAAAATAATTGAAGAACAAAAAATGAGGAAAGCAGGTTCCAGGGTGTGTAAAACCACACAAAAAGCTTTACATTTAAGTGTTGCTGATGATTGTCTTCAAATTGTCGTATTTTTTACTATACATGCATATTTTTAGTGAATACAAAAGTATCCATCTAGTACGTATAAAACTTTATTATTTGCAAATGTTTAAAAAAATTAATAAAAATAAAATATATTTTATTCAATGTTAATTTATGACTTTCAAGATTAATATGGGTCCAAAAGATCTATTTTTATTTGAGTTTCTTACTGTTGTTTTAAAGAATCACAATTTTTCTAACACAGTTTACTGTCCTATTTATATGGAGAATATTGGAAGATTACTTTGTTGTTCCTCTCTGAAACTAAAGGAGATCCATTCAATAGACAGTATCCTTTCTGGATTGCTACATTTTGATTTGTTTTTTAATGTCCCCATATCATTCTTGAAAGGCCTTTGGGTTTTATTATCTGTAAGGCATTGATAATTACTTTTGCCCAAGTACACAAAGTAATATCAGCCCAATGACTTCAGAAAATTAACGCTTACTAAGTTTGTAAGCAAGTTTGTTCCTTCTCTGAAAAAAAATGAAGAGATGGTAGAAATTAAAAACAAAAACTACAACATTAGATACATTATGGGAAATTCCAGGAATTAGGTTGTTTGTTTGTTTTTTAATCTTAAATGAGACTATAACCAAGTCAACATAATTTACATTTAAAAATTATATTCTACTACCTAGTTCTTACTTTTGATATAACTCTTGTTTTTCAGGAGTTAAATTTTGAATACCTTCTCTGAAAAAAAAATAGGCTTGACCCTACCATACTTTTTTCCCTATCTTCTCAGTAAAGGCCTAAGAAATAATTTCAATAACTAATGAATATTAATGTAAGGTGAATTTAATATGTAATTACTGTAAAGAAGTGTGAAGAATTTCAAAAGTATTTTGGAGAGACCTTTATGAAATAAAACAAAAGCCAGAAGAGAGAAACAGAATCATGAAGGAAACATTAAATATAATTGTAATTTGAAAAGTAAATGAACATGAATGGAAGAAAGGAGACAGAGGGAAAAAATGAAAAAGTGCTATGATATTATATGTTTTAAACTGTAAATAATGATTAGGCAAGTTTTATTATTTTTATTTTTATTTACAATTAAATATATTTTAAATAGAAGAATTCATGACTAAACAATGGATTGGAGAGGAATATAAAATTTAAAAAAAATGGAACAATCTCCCATACCTAGAACTCCCTCTCCCAGTTACCTTTGTCTTCCTGTTTCTCTGGCTTCCTTCAATTCCTTGCTAAAATTCTACCTTCAGTTAGAAGTCTTGTCCAATCTTTTTTAATATTAGTTTATTCTCTGTAAGTTATCTCTAATTCTTTCTGGATATATCCTATTTCTACATGGATATTTATACATGGTTTCTTCTAATAGATTCTGATATCCTTAAATACAGGACTATGTTGTTATTTCAGTAGTAGTAGTAGTAGTAGTAGAATATTAATAGTATTTTGACTTCCGTGGCATCCTTAGGACAATGCCTAACACAATATAAAAATCCTTGTTGACTTGACTTGAATGTCAAGTACCTGAGTATTTCATTTTACCAAATTCTTTTATAATTTTGTTTTAATCTTGGGAAAGTTAGTAACATCTGGAGGCTTATGTTGGATTACACGGAGCTGCACAGTTATCACTGTTTCTCTTCCTAATCTCATAAATGCAACACCATTTATCTCAGGCTTAAAGGATAGAATATAGGATTATTGCCCTCACTAACATGACTTTCTTTATTGCTATGGAAAATACTAGATGAAAACAATTTGCTTTCACCTGAGCAGTCCAGCATATCTTTACTAACCTTCCCAAGGTTTACCTGAACTCTCCTTGATACTGACACATTATGGTGGCCAGAAATTTCAAGAATGGTTGGTTTTCTGAGAGAATTAAGGTATAAATGACATATTATTGACCATGCAAAATGAGACCCTCTAAAAGTCCCTTAGGCCCTTTCCACTAAGGAGTAGAAGATCATTATCTATCAGGTTTTCCTCCCCATTGCCACAAAATTTAGACTTTTCTTTTTCCCTAAAATGTTACATCATTCCTGAGCATTACAATGCTGACTACACACATTTTATAGTTATGTGAGGTTTGTGTATAGAAATCTATCTAAATTTTTAAAAATTCAGAATTTTTGTTGAATACTCTCTGTACTCTTTGGTGAGGTAAAGCCTTCCATCATTTAACTATTGAATGATCTCTTATTTTGTTCTAATACTAAGTGTTAATTAATAGGACCAGCGTGCTCATTACAGTGTCCCTAACTACTATTTTGCTCTGAGTTTGAGGCTATGCTTCTGATGGAATATATATCTATCTATATGTATGAGGGTGAATATGGGTATTTGTAAATAGATACAGCTATAGAAAGTGTACCTCAAGTATTTCCTCATAACATTTTAGAAGTAATTGTCTTACTTTCTGAATAAATGTTTTTTCCCCAAAATTTAATTAAGCGAATTTTATGAGTATTGTGGAAATCACATGAATGAGGGCTCATGAGTGATGTTAAGAAATATGGTACCACAGGATAACCCCTAAAATCTTAATGGTGGTCAGTTATCCTATGGAGATCTGAGCTAGTAAGTGTGCATGTAGATCAGTGTGATTCTGAATATACGTTGGGGGTGTATCCCTAGAAATTGCTTAAACTAAGTGAACACAAACAAGAGGTATTTCTAGTTCTAACATTCCATGATCCCCATTTCAGTTTTAATAGAACAGTGTCTAAATCTAACAGGTTGATTCCCATCAGGTATTGATACCTGTGAGAATCAGGTGACAAAAATTACTATTGCCAATGTGCACCCGCCCCACAAAAATCATCAATTTTCTAAATTAGTAGCCTATATTTTGATTACCCAATAACTCATAACAGCCTGTTGTGCAAGATAGACCAAGGTTAAAATAACAAATCACTCATATAAATTAAGAAACTATGTCAATTAATTCCACTATTATCATACAATGTATAATTAAAGCTTGAATTCACCTGTGGGACTATCCAAATATTTTTTTTCTCAGTTACTGGACTCTTACCATCTGTTTCCTCAGATTCCCAGAGCTTATCTAAAGGAATGTGTTAATTGCATACCTAACACCTCTTTGTTAACTCTGAGTATTCCTGGTTCTCACTGTTTCCCAGTAAGGAAAGATGACTATGGATTTCTTCAAATGAATGTTGATCTAGGATTGTGCCCTTTGTCTTATGGCTGGAAAAATCTGAATACAAACAATGAGCAAATGGTGATCCCTGTGATTGTAAGGCATTTTTAATATTCTTCAACACTTTTTCTGTCTTGTGTTGTGTCTCATCTCTACTGTATCATCTAGGTTCCATATACACAAACCATTTTTTTTTCGGTAAAAGGAAGTACTTTCATTTTTTTTCTGAAAACTTTTAAATATCATTGCATATCACACTGCAGGTCTTTTACACACAAATTATGCATGTTAGTTTATTCTCATCAGAATATCAGCATATATACCATAGACAACAATGTGTGGGTATATAATATATAATGTTGACAATAGGATGTGGCATTAAGATAGATTCTGCTGCCTGCAATTAGCAATTATGAGTGCTATCATTGTCTTTCTTCCTTCTCCTTTGTTTGGTCTACCTAAGGCATCTTCTCAATTGAATATGTTGTTCAGCCTGACTATGGTTACTCTTGTCATCTTCAAATTCAAATGAGCCCTAAAACATGTTTAAACCATATGTTTCTAGAACTAAAGGCTAGGAAAATGTGAATAGCCTTAAATATAATAGTCTAGAGACAAGACAGTCCCCTTCTGAGAAAAATTCTTGAGGCATAGCAATCTTCAATCTTTCATTTTGAGCTTTTGACTTTGCCCACAAAAAATGTACTTTGATTCAGAAATGGTACAATATTGCTACTTTTTGGCCAAATGGAGCAATTATAGGCACTTATGCAGAATTTTGGCTTTCTATGGTCTCTGTCTCTGTTGCTAGAATATTTCATTTGTAATGTTTCTTTGGAATGATGTATTCAGAGATGGACTGAAGTATATTCTTACCTTGTTTCAGTATTAAAACCCTTTGTAATCCCTCAAGACACCAAGGTCATTCGTCAATAGCTTTACCATGCTCTCAGTCTTCTCCCAAAGGTACATATATAACACTATTGCTTTGTTTATGCTGGAAAATGTATGTTAACTTTTGGTATGCTTTTTGTGTTGACAGACTTATGAGGAATATATTTAAATTTGTAATCATTCTGTGGGCTTTATATGCCTTTACATTACTCTGAAAAATCTAAATATCCTCTTTCAAAGGAGGACTTTTGTTACTTTTGCAATAAGCAAAGTGATCACCCATTTTTCTGCTATTGCTGTGCTCATTATATCACAAATTCTCTTTGGTAAATGCTATAGCCGATTGTTGCTAATCTGGGCACCTTTGAGACTTTTATTGAATGTGCATGTTATGCATGTGAAATTTCAGGAAACCAAATTTCTAGACCTCTTGAAGTAATCCCAGTTCAGATGGCCAGTTGTTACATAAGGTGGGCTCTGGAAATATGGCACTTAGCAAACCTCTTAAAGCTAACAGCAA
Organism: Gracilinanus agilis; assembly: GCF_016433145.1. Classification (NCBI taxonomy): domain Eukaryota; kingdom Metazoa; phylum Chordata; class Mammalia; order Didelphimorphia; family Didelphidae; genus Gracilinanus; species Gracilinanus agilis. The sequence goes on from NC_058132.1 coordinate 519,282,605, forward strand.
GCATCTGGTATATATATACCAGGTATTAAATAGACCATAGAATTTTGAAGGAAAAAGTTCCTATGTTAGTTTATATTCTCATTGCTTTGGGAAGGTAGTAAGCAGCATATGGATATATCATGAGGAAGATGAGGCACAAATAGGAAAAGAAGATAAGAAAAATCTAAAGTAAATTAAAAACAGAACTTTAATAGATTTCTACAGAATATAAATGTGATGTTTAAGGTCTTGATATGCGATTTCTTTTTCTTCTATAATGTTACATTTTCTATTAAAGCATTTCTCTGTCAGTGAAGAATCATGTTATAATGTTAGTATGCAATTTTTTAAATTTTTTTTTTATTTCAGCAAATGAGATTATTTAACTATGTAAAGACAACATTCAGCTGACTCGTTCAAGGATCCACCTCCCCAGTCACCTCCTCCTTCTTTCCAGTATTATATCAGTTCTGCAGTGTCAATTTTGTTGCCATGGCCAACTTATCTTCATGCACCCTTGATCTTTGTACATTACAATTTGTGTAACAAATTGCCCCCCTCCCACTATCATATCCACTCTGACTCTGATTTTCAATCTTATCCTATTCAGTGATGGTGAACCTGTGGCACAGGTGCCAAATATGGCATGCAGAGAACACTCAGTGAGTATTCAGCTACCCTCCCTCTCCCCCCACCAATCTGAGAGTTTGTTACTAGAAAGGCAGAGGTCCTCAGGTGAAGCTATTCCCCCCTCCACCATGCCTGATGTTATTTTTTTCATATTGCCCATCTTTCTGCCAGGCAACCCAATGGGAACACAAAGTGGTTAAGGTGGGTATCTCAAAGTGGCAGAGCTCGAGGTGAGCAGAGTGATCCAGCCATTCTTCTCACCCTTTCTACACTGGCTGAGGACATTCCTCACTTCACCCACCCCTCTGCCCAGCAGCCCAATGGAAGCACTTTCTCTGTGGGATAAGGAGGGGGGCAGGTTATACCCAACATGTGGTGGAGGGAGGGGCATGGCACACAGACTTTTGTGGGGTGGGCATGGCATTTGATCTGTGGTGGGGCCTGGCACTCCATCTCTATAAGGTTTGCTATCATTGATGGTATCTATTGGCTCCTTTCATAAAGTCTACAGATATCTCATAACTACTCAATTCAATAAAAATATCTCACTTCATCCTACCATTATTTATTTTTGGTGTCCTATATCTCTCTTCTCCTTCATAAAAAACTATAAAAATGCTATCTATTTTTGTTGTATCCACTTTACCCTCACTCTCTAATCTTAGTAATTTGGCTAATAAACTCATCACTCAACTAAATCTGCTCTCTCCAAAGTTATCAACAATTTTTAAGTTGACAAATATGATTACATTTATTTTACTCCTAATTAATCATGATCTTTCAGCAATACTGTTAAGGAGACTTTTCCTCCTCTTTATAGTCTTATCTTGGATTTTGTTGGTGATTGTTTCCACTCTTTTCTGGTTCTTCTCTAATCTTGCTAACTATTCTTTCTGGAACTGATTTGTTAGATCATTATCTAAGCTAAGCATATTAAGTATAGTCATATACAAAGATTTTTACCTTGATTTTCTTCCTTTTTATCTCTATACAATATCATTTGCTCAACTCATTAGCACCCAAGGGCTCAATTATCATCTCTGTGAAGCTGCTTTCCAGATTTATATATCCAGAGCTATTTTGTCTCCTGAACACTGGACTCACATAAACGGATGCCGAAATAACATCTGGAAATGGATGAATCATATTTATCAGAAACTCAGCATGTTGAAAATAGAACTCAATTTCCTCCAAACCCTCTCTTCTTCAAAAATGTCCCATTATTAATCAAGTCATTATCTATACATCCATACATTCTTGCTCTCTGTCTTTCACACACACATGTATAGACACATTCACATACATACACATATTGGATACCAAATTGTATTGTTTCAACATTCACAACTTCTCTTGTATATGCCCTTCTGGTCTCCACTCATAAACCCATCATATTATTGCAGAACCTTATCACCTGTGCTATTTCAATAGCCTTCTAATTAGTTTCACTTTCTTAAAGTTTTCCCTCCATCCAATCAATACTCCATTGATCCCTCAAAGTAATTTACTTAAATATAGACCTTATTATGTCATTTCCCTAACTTAATGAAATCAAGTGGTTCTTTGGTACCTCAAGGATTGATTCTTTTGTTTGCCATTTAAAGCTTTCCATTATATATTTCTTTTTCAGTCTTATCAAAATTTACTTTTTTCCTTATGCTATAATATCCAATCACTGATTTGGTTTCCTTGCTATTACTTGAAAATGACATTCTATATGCCATCACTAAGCCTTTGTACTGTATGTTCCTAAATGTAGATTTATATTCTTACTTTCTTCCACCTCTTCGAATACCTGACTAGCTGTTCACATGGCCTGCTAGCTGGTGGATCAGCAGTAAAGAAGTAAGAAATTAGAACCTTGCAACCAGATGTGTTGACTGATCAACCAATAGTAACTTGGATTTTTCTTTCTGAAAAATAAAATTTTTAACTAAACTACAAAAGAGCAACAACAAAAACAAAACATTTCGTGCTAAGGTTTATATTACTTGTAATAGTTTAAAACTTTGATCTTCATAGGATTATTGAAATTTCAATAATGAAGTTCAAGTTTTAAAATCCAAAGGAATAAGATATTGGGAACATTCAAGACATTAGCTATTGTAGTATTTTTTAGCTCCATGATATCTTGAGAATCACAAAATCTAACTAATCACCTATTACTATCATATTCATAAAGACTACCAAATTAGAGAACTACTAAATGCTATTACAGCATTATTGTGCTCATTTACCAACTAGCTTAAATATAATGCAGAAGTGAATGCTAGAAAAAATATCACCAAAATAATGACAACCACCACCAAAATTAAATGTCAAAATTGATTAGCATTCTGTGTATCTGCATTGATACATACATACATATATATATATATATATATATATAATTGAATATTTTTCCTTTTACCAGTTATTTCACCTGTATATCAACATTAGCCTTGTTTATACATATTATCTATAATTGCATTATCATTATTCAGAATAAGATTTTGACCCAGTGCTCTCCAATTTTAGTTATATTTTAGCATCAACCTGTTATGTGATGCTTGGGATGACTTTTAAAATTTCCCAGTCATTCAATATGAGGCAAATAGCAGTAGAAATGTGGATTAGCAAGAATTTATTCGCTATTTACATCTCTAACATATAGTTTGCTACATGTTACTCCAACTAAGATGGTAACAAACAATTCATACAAACTCCTGGGGATGAACAGAAGAATCAGTTCCCACTTCCAAAATTTTCCCTACGTAAACCAATCTATCTACCATACCAATAGAATGAGACGGGAATTGGCAGACAGAATAGCAGAAAGGAGTTATCAGCTTACAAGAATTCTGTTGAGAACAAATTCAGGACTAGTATTCTATAATTTCATTAGTAGAATCACCTCAAGCACAGAATCTCTTAAGTTCAATGTTTTGCTGAAGTCTTTGTAAATAGACCTGTCACATTGATTCCAAGATTTTGAAAGGAAAAGTGAATGGGTAAATGTGAAAGAAATATAGACACAAATTATTAAAAAACAGTGTTACTGTAAAAGAAGCTACAAAAAACTCAAATGTATATATGGAAAATGTAGCAAGGACATACTGTGCTTGAACAGTCTAGACATGGACTTCAGACATGAATCTTTGGCATTGCAATAATTGGAGATGTATTAAATTCCATATAATTCTACTACACTGACTTTTTTGGTGTTTGTAGTAGTTTTTATTATTTGAGATTACTCTACAAAAGTCTGGACAACAAAAGAAAAACAGTCTAAATGGAAACTTATAAACTCGTCATAGAAGACAAAAATACAATAATTAATTAAATTTTTCATACATCCAACCAACATTTGTTGAACATGTATTATATGAGTGATACTGTAGTATGAAGTAAAACTAAAATACTAAATACTAAATAATACCATTTATATTTTATATATATAGTATAAATAAAAATACTAAAACAAAAACCTAAATAAAATAAATTAAACATAAGTGATTTTAAAATGCAATCCAGCAGAAATTACAAGAACTCATATTTGCACATGTTCAAAAATCCATATAAAACGAAGTAAAATGTTGCTACATATGAGAGCAAATTTACTTTGATTGTTCAAAAGAGAGTAATCCCTTCATATATCAAACACATATCCAACTAACTTTAAGCCTATAACTAGCATAGATAAATTTCCCTGGGCCAGCTGACATAGACACAGTCCAACCTTTTCTATATTGGTCAGAAGCTGAGGACACATGGAATTCCAGCTGAAATAATTTGATTCAACACAACAAACATCTATTAAGTGTCTGTTGTGTTCAAGTAAATTTTATGAAACTATTTTCAGTTGCTCTGCATTTGTGCCTTTGATTACTTGGCCATTAGAGCTGGGCTCTCTTTACTGTAGCTGATTTTGAGGTTTGTGCTCAGATGTGCTGCTTATAGACCAATAAATTGCTCCTAATAACTTAGACTTCTGTTTTGTTGTTGTTGGGTTTTTGTTCTTGTTTTTGTTTTTTCCTGGAGTGGGAGTGGGAAGTCAAAGTCTCCATAAATTAACAGAGTTTTTCATTTGTTCTAGTTGAATTGTAATAAATACAGAAACTAGTTGTGTTTATCCCATTACAGTCAATATTTAATACTCAAAGAAAACATACGAAGGACCTAAACCAGTAGATATGGAAGGGACTGATGAGATATAAAGTTATTACAGAAACAGAATTAGCAAGTAATAGTATTGATTAGATATGAGATGAAGTCAAAGAATACTCCATTTATTCCTTGATAGGTAACATCCTACAAAGGAAAGTCAAAAGATAAAATAGGTTTTAAGGAAAAGTTATCAATCAAGTTGGGAATGTTGAGTTTGAAGTGCCTGATGATAAACATGCAAAAAGTTGATGTGGAACTAATGAGGAGTTTGAAATTAAAAATGAAGATTTTAGTTATCCCACTTAGTAATTGAAGCTGTGGGATATTTCCAAATTTATTAAACATTACCTCCTTTACAATATTTCATTTCATCCAGAATTGCCTCCTTGCTCTTCCCAAACCTCAGCATTCCATTTCTCGTTCTTGAATAATCTGTCCTTCATGAAGATAATATCTTCTTCCCTTTTTATTGAAGCTTCTTAGAACTCACAGAGCTACCTAGCTGTCCCCATGATGTATTTTTAATAGACTCTAAGTGTGAATTTTTATGGCTTGAATGATAATTTTCACCTGAAATAATATAGTAATTTAATCCCTTGAAGGGACATATTTAATCTAGGGGCCTGCATACTTTATCATTTGAGATTATTTTTTCTATGACTGCTATGTAATGTAACTAAAATGACAACTTAAAGTAGAGGATTCCAAAAGGCTGAGGAAATCCCAGTATTAAGACATTAATGTAGCTTCGTAGAAGAATAAATTAGTCAATACTTCTGTTGTAAATCCCAGAAAGAAATGTCTTAATTTTTAAAGATCACTAAAAAAATCATGGATACTCATATAGTACTTTTATTGTGTATTCCAAGGTAAAGTTCAAAGACTTTCCAAAGTAAAAGGATTTCATGTGACAAGTAAATTCTATGGCTTCTGATGAAAGCTAAATTTTAACATATATCTTTTAGAAAAAGATGCTATTAACTCTTATATTTGAGTGGTATTGGCACTCCCAGTTTCTATACTTACTGTTGCCTTCTGTGGCAAACATTTTTATTTAAATTTTATTTCATTAAAAACCAGAAAGGATTGGCAGAAATATGTGGAATATGAAAATAATTAGAGTGTAAACTAAGTGAAAAAATATCTATAGTAAAAGGTAATGCCTCAGTGGTAGACCACAATGGGCATTTGCTATTCTAAAATTGAATTCTTTGAATAGCTTTAAATAATTCAAAATTATATGCATTTTAAATGGAAACTACCTGTAGGTCTGATAGCATGAATCTACATGATAGCAAGCAAATACTTTGAACTGGAATTAACTGTTGCACAGAATGTGGGTGTTAGCGTTTTAATCTTAAACTAGTTCTACTCAGATGTGGATTGCCCAGAAGCCCATTGGGCATTGCCCCAGTGACCTATGGTATAATCATCATATTTTCAGGGATGATGGAGGAATCCTCAAATGTTGCCATTAAAAAATTATTTGGAGATTTGACCAATAAGGCTATTTGCACAAACTGCTCTATGAAGCAAACCATCTATTGTCTTTTTGTTTTTCTTTTTCTTTTCAAATTTTTTGTCATATTTGGAGTTTTCCTGAACCAGACTTTCTGATTAGATATCAGTGGATTAAAATATTATAAGTTTTAATATTTTCTCAGGTACAATATACATAAAACAGTGTTTTGAAGGGAGAAGGGTAGAGTAAATATTGCAAACCAAATGTTTGCTCTTCCAAATCTCAATTACTCTCTTTGTATGTAACAAAGATTCCCCTTTATATTTTTCCCTAAGGGAAGGAAGGTATTCATTTATTTCTGCAGGATCTAAAGGGAATAACAATGACAGTACATTGAACCCACTCTTTTAGATACTTCAGAGAGAAAAAGAGTGAGTGAGAGAGAGAGAGAGAGAGAGAGAGAGAGAGAGAGAGAGAGAGAGAGNAGAGAGAGAGAGAGAGAGAGAGAGAGAGAGAGAGAGAGAGAGAGAGAGAGAGAGAGAACAGATGGAGGATTAGGTCATAGATAAATATCTTTAAACACATTTAATGAAATTTTGCTTGAAAACACATCTGAGATGGATATTAAAACATATAATAGTTTAAAATGAGGTGTGCCCTCTACCAGTACATATGAAGACTTTCTACTTGCTTGGATACTTGTAGTTTAAAAAAAATTGCTTGGAAGTTTAAGTGTTACTTAATGGGGACATGTAAAAAGTAGCATTTGAACCCAGATCTGCTAAACAACAAATCCAGCCCTCTTGTCAATAAACTATACTACATGCATGTATTCATACATACACATCTATACACATATGTTTTCACACACCAGATAAATAAACTTTTATTTAGACATTGGTCTATCATCAAAATATGCCACCTTTTATTTTTCCCCTAGATGCTTTCAGTCAATTAAATATGCTTTGTTTGTTTCATGTAAATACAATATTGATTGTTTAGGGATGTGTGAGAGTGGGTGTATGTTTGTCTACAGCAGACAGCACTTCTTGAGTTCTTCCAATTGGACATGATATACAGACATTCAAATGTTCATTCAATTTTCTACTATTGTTGAAGCCACTAAGAAAAATTTCTAACTATAATCTAGTTCCTATCTGAGGCTCTTTGCTGAGAGGGAAAATAGTGAACACAACACAACTATCTTCATTCTGGACTTCTTTATCTCACACTTCATGGATAGCTTCACTGAGTTCTGGCTTTCCATAAATGATACTGTTTTCCTTGTCATCCTTGTTGGCATTGACTAAATCTTCATCAATGGTTGTCAAGTATCTAATCTCAGAAAGCCAGTCAGAATTCTTCTTGCTCTCCACTGTCATTCCTATATCCTCTCTTTACTGATATCTATCACTGATATTATCCTCCTTTTAAGTGCATTAGATTAAAATTTTCCATCTTTTTCAAATAATGAAATCCATTTGTCACAAAATTGTTGTTTCTAGGCACTAATGATTTATTAATTGTCAAATTAGATTATCTTTTCTCACTGCTAACCTTCTTTACCTAACTGTGTTTTTCAATAAAAGCTTATTTAATGATAAATTCCCAACATGCTACTTAGCCCTCTCTTCTCTTTATTTCTCAAATCAAAAAAAAATTCTATTGAATGTATTTCTTGTTAGTCAAACCATATATATATATATATAATCATTTATTAAATGCCTACTATTTAAGTTACTCTGCTAAGTCCTGGGGTTTCAAAAAGAGGTAAAAGATAGCCCCTGCCCTAAAGGAGCTTCCAATTTATTTTGTGAGGCAACAGGAAAAGAAATATATCCAAAACAAACCATTTCCAAGATAAATAGGAAATAATTAACAAGGAGAAGGCACTTGAATTAGGGGTTGAGGAAGGCTTCCTGAAGAACATGGGATTTTATTTAGTAGTAGTCTTCTGAGCTATTATATATATTCAGAACTCTGGAGAGAATGCAACAATTGGATCCACAACCATAATAATAATATTAATTTGCATCTGTAAGGACTGATATCTTACTTTGAATATCAAGAGCATTCCCAGGATATGGTATCCATCTCTGCCATGATATGAGACACAATTTGATAAGTAATAGCTTTCAATATTCTTCAAGATGATTTCATCCAAAAATATATGTGTGTGTGTGTGTGTGTGTGCATATATACATTAAACCCAAGTCCTCTCTTAAAACTAAATATTAACATTTTGATAAAGAAAATGTGGATAGCAAATGAAATTCCCTTCTTATTCAAGCTATTTATTATCTATTCCATAAAAGAAAATTATAGAAAAATGAAAGTCTGAATTAAAATTTCATTGCAATTTAGAAGTTATGCTCATTTAGGAAACTTAGATTTCAGATTCTACAACATTCCTACCATGATGCCTCATTATGACATAAATTTGACCCTGGGTTGTTAAAATTTATGCCAATATAATATAAGCTTTGGCAATTTCTACCCATTTGGAAAAGCTTCAAGTCAAGAACTAGTAAAGAATTGTGTGATTGTTCCAGGGCCAGGCTTCTAAAATTCAGCAATGTTTATCACAAGAAGGATGGTCACAAGGTTAACAGAGCGGTAAATGGTAATGTTGGCACCTTGAGACAGCAGTAGGAAAGTCCTTTAAATCCATATTATAATGTACAGGATAAGGATTAGAAATTAATGTATGATTTCATTGGTATAGAGAGCTCTCAGAAAAGGAGAATCTTTATAACTGAGTTCAGAAATATTTCTGAAAGTTACAAACTTATAGAAACTAATGAAGGGTTATTTAGGACACTGAGAAATTAAATGATTTATACAGGATCACACTGCTGGTATGTGTCAAAGGTGGGGTTTTAATTCAGAATTTTCTAATTCTGATACCAGATAACCATACCTTGATAGGATTATAAATTGAAAGCAGAAAGACACTTTAAAAGCCTTATAGACCAACTTACTTTTATTTTTTTTTTCAGATGGAAAACCTCAGGCAGAGGAAAGTTAAGTGATATTTCCAGTGACTAGTATTTTTTGAAGTGAGATTTGATCCCATATTTTCTTGACTCTACTTCCAGTATCCTGCTCACTCTGACCCCTTTAATTAATTAAGAAAAATTCATTTGAGTAGCAAATGAACTCTTTATTACAGTGACTTTCATAACTGTTAATATAAGCTATCATTATAATTCTGTACTTTCTATATGTTAATTTCATGAACTTGGTCCCATGGCCTATCTGCTAGTGTAAGAGGGAAAATTTAGGTATTTATAGATATATATTAAAAATATGTGGCCGCCAGGAATCAACAATTTAAGGTTGATTCCGTAATTAAATCACACCCAAGTTAGCATCGGGTTGCAGAGTTTATTTACAATCGGTAGGTAAAAGTAGGAATAAAGAGAAAAGGAGAGGCTAGTCCAGGCCAAAGGCCTGGACGGAGGGAGAAGGTTAAAAGGCTAAATAAATGAAGCTGTAAGCCACAAGGCCCAACAGCCAGATAGGCAGAGTTTAGAATTGGCCCAGTTAGGCCAAGGAAGTCAGCCTAACTTACCCACGTGACAATATTGAGTGTAAGCTGTCTGTGGTCTCAGGAGACGCTTCTTCTTCCAGTTCAAGATGGCAACTCCCCCACAGGAAGTTCACTCACTTACTTAAAGAGATAGTGTCTTTCATCACTTCCTGTGGTCCGCCTCTAATTCAAATGGACAAATGGCAGTTTCTACATTGATTTGGACTGCCCAAAGGGCAGTCCCTTATTCTTGATTTGTTACTTATTGTCACGTGTGGGTAACTCGTCTCCCCTCCCCACTAAGGGAGGTGAGAGTGAGTTCATTAGCATGCCTGGGTTGAGTAGATTTTTGACTATTAATGGGATCGAGCTAATTCTATTTACACACTAGTTAATAAACTCTTTTGGCTATTTTAAATCATGTTAGAAGCATTGGTCCTTGTATAAGTGCATGCAATAGTAACTCTAATTTTAAAAAAAATCCTCTTTGAAGTGTTAAAACAAAGAATACTGCTCATACTTAGCAAATACTTATTTAGAATTTCCTGTCTCTGACTTCTGCTACCTAGATGACTGAGGAAGGAAATTACCTAATTTCTTCCAAATTTTGCTTCAAACTACTTTAAAGCAAAATGTCTAATTGAGTTTTGTAATAATATAGCAGTTTTTTTTTTCTTTTGCTCAATACTGCTTGGAGAATCAGAAGGAAAAAAGTGTGTATCCCTGTGGTGGGAATGGAATAAATTCTGGAGCAGTGAGTCTAAATAAAGGTAGGCTGAATCACAGTGAGTGCAAGGCATAACTCTGCCTCCATACGAGCAAGATCTCACCCAATGGAGATCAGCAGAAGGTCTCATCCACAGGAAAGATTGGCAATGAGGTTCTGTTACTATAAAAAACGAATAGTGAGACCTCAATGAGACCTAAACATCTATCAGGGCCCCACCCCACAATTGTAATCAATAAACAAGGATTCTCACTATGTAAGTCAAGGAAGATTCCAAACCTAGGGTAAGCCTGAGGAGATGGCCCTCAAAGTGCAAGCCAACATCAGTTCCTTTCCCCACCTCCCACCTACCCTTGAATATGCAAGCTGTCTGTTTCCCACTGGGGCCCATGCAAGTCAAAAGCAATTAGCCACAGAAAATGAAGCTTGGTGAATTCTCTTCTCCAAACGGGAAACAAAGTCCAACTTTAATATGTAGAGAATATATATGTATCTACATAAGTATATATATACCCAACTATATGCATATATGTGTATGTATGTATGTATGCACCTATATTAAATATACATATATTAAGAATTATATATACATACATATATATATTCATACACAAACACATATATTTACATATAATAAACTGGAAAAAATGAACAAAAATGAAAGTCTAAACTAGAAGGTGACAGGAAAAATTAAGACAAAAAACTAGATGAAAAAACTGTTTAATATGAAGCCTAAAAGAAATAATGTGAATTGGTGTCAGTCCCCAAAAAGACTCCTGGAAGATATTTCTTAAGTTAAAAATAAAATCAAAGAGAAGAAAAATTGGGGAAATGATGAGAGTAATGGAAGAAAATCACAAAATAAATCAACTGTTTGGAAAAGGAATCACAAAAGAATGGTAAAATATATAGAAAAATTAACTAATGAAAACAACTTAAATAGAAGAACTGGCCAAATGGAAAAGGAGGTCTAGAAACTCATCAAAGAAAACAAAATCTTAAAAATTACAATTGGATAGGGAGAAGCTAATTTCTCTATGAGACATGAAGAAACAATAAAACAAAATCAGAATAATGGGAAAAAATAGAAGAAAATGTAAACTTTTTCACTGGAAAATCAACTGACTTGAAAAAAGATCAAGGGAAAATAATTTAAGAGCTATTGGACTAACTAAAATTTACAATAAAAGATAAATAATCCTCTACATATTATTTAAGAAATTTTCAAGAAAAACTTCTCTGATATCCTAGAACCTGAGGGTAAAATGATCACTGAAAGAAACAACTGATCAATTCTACAAAGGGATCTAAAAATGAAAATTTTGAGTAATGGTATAGCTAAATTCCAGAGTTCACAAAGTAAAGAGAAAATATTATACTCAGAAAGTAGCACTTCAGATATTGAGGACCTAAACTGAGGATTAAACAAGATTTAGCAGCTTCTACAATGGAGGATTGGAAGGCTTAAAATATGATCATCAGAAAGGCAAAAAGAAAAAAAAAGATTGGATTACAATCAAGAATTCCCTAATCTCTGAAAATGAATATAATCCTTCAGATAATAAATTGATATTTAAAGAAATAGGTAAGACTGAGAAAATTGAAATTGAGAAAACCATTGAACTAATAAATAAAACTGAAAGCTGGTTTTATGAGGGAAAAACAATAAAATAGGAAATGCATCAATCATTTTAATATAAAAAAGAGAAGAAAATCAAATTAATATTTTCAAAAATGAAAAGGGTAAATTAATTACCAATGAAAAAATATTAAAGCAATTATTAGGAGTGAATTTATCCAGTAAGATGCCATAAATTTGATACTCTAAATGAAATAAATGAATATTCATAAAAATATAAACTGCCCAGACAAACAGAAGAGTACTTAACTCCATCATAGAAAATTAAATTAAATTAAATTAAACATGCTATCAATGAATTCCTCAAGAAAAATATCCCAGGGCCAGATGTGATCACAAGTGAATTCTACAAAACCTTAAAAAATAATCACAATTTCAATGCTTGGAAGAAATAAACAAAGGAGTCTTACCTGATTCCTTTTTTGACACAAATGTGGTGCTGATACTTAAGCCAAGAAGAGCAAAAATAGAGAAAAATAACTATAAAACAATTTTCCTAAAGAATAGCAAAGCAAATTTTTAAATAAAATACCAGCAAAGAAATTACAGCAATATACCAGAAGCATCATTCACTATGAGCAAGTGGGATTTGTACCATTAATACTGGGCAGCTTCATTATTAGGAAAAATATGACCATAATTGACCATGTCAATAACCTAACCAAGAAAGATACAATTATTTCAATAGATGCAGAAAAAGCATTTTGACAAAACATGACATTCTTTCTTGAAAAAAAAAATACTACAGAGCAGAGAAATGAGTGAAGTTTTTTTCTTAAAATAATAAATTATCTATGTAAAATCATCAGCAAGCATTATCCATAATGGGTAAAAGCTAAAACCAGCCCAATAAAATCAGGAGTAAAATGAGGACATTTGTTATCACCACTACTATTAAATATTGTATTAAAATATTTTCTATAGAAATAAGAGAAGGAAATATTTGAAATAATTAGAATATAGTACGAAGAAACAAAACAGGCATTCATTGCAGATAATATGATGATATACTTAGAGAATTTTAGTGAATCAAATACAAATTAGTTGAAATAATTGAGAAATTTTGCAGAGTTGTAGGATATAAAATAAATCTAGATAAATCATCAGCATTTCTAAGTATTACCAACAAAAACCGGTAGCAAAAGATAGAAAAATATATTCCATTTAAATTAAATGCACTGAATATATAATACTTTGGTGTCTACCTACCATGACAAAAACAAGAACTACATGAGCAAAATTACAAAACACTTTTCACACACGTATTTATATCTAAACAATGGGAAAACATTAATTTTTTCTAGGTAGCCCAAGTCAACATAATAAAAAAACAATTCAGCATTAACTAACCCACTTATTCAGTGTCATATCAATTAATCTGCCCAAAATATTTCATAAAACTAGAAAAAATAATAACATTCATCTGGAAGAATAAAAGGTCAATGATATCAAAGGAAGAAATGGAAAAAAAATGAGAATGAAGGTAGCCTAGAAGTACCAGTTCTCCAACTGAATTATAAAGTGATAAATCATTAAAATAATCTGATTTTGGCTAAGAAATAGAGTGGTGGATTAGTAGAATAGATTCAGTATAAAATACCTAGTAATAAATGACCATAGTTATTTACTGTTTGATTAAGTCAAAAGATCCAAGTTTCAGGAACAAGAAATCAAGATTTGACAAAAACTATTGGGAAAAATGGAAAATAGTATGACATAGACTGATGATAGATTAATGTCTCACTCACATGACATACCAAGATAACATGAACAAGGATACATGATTTAAATATAAAGGATAATACTCTAAACAAATTAGAGTAACATGGAATAGTTTACCTGTCATATCTGTGAATAATGGAAGAACTGATGACCAAATGAGAAATAGAGAGCATTATAGAATGTAAAATGGATAATTATGATTATATCAAATATAAATAAATATTAAATATTTATAGAATGGGTATATTTAAAATTTCTTATTAAATGAAATGTAAATTTATATAATAAATATATATATCAAAGATAAAGATAAATAAAATGTTTAACATTCTTATACAAATAAAACCAATGCAACCAAAATTTCTTTCTTGAAAGAAGAAAAATGGGGGCAGAAATACCGTAGTATCTTTGATGAAAATCTCATTTCTCAAATACATAAAGAATCAAGTAAAATTTTATAAAAATACGAATCTTCCTGTGATTGATAAATCATGGAGATATATGAACATCCAGACTTCAGATTAAGAACTCAAAACTATTTATAGCAATTTGAAAAAAAATTAAATGACTTTTGACTAGAAAATTGCAAATTAAAACTACTCTGAGGTGCTACCTCACACCTATGAGATTGGCTAACATGACAGGAAAAAAATGATATATGTTGTATAGTATATGGGAAAATTGTGACACTGAGGCACTGTTGCTGGAGTTATGATATAATCTAATCATTTGGGGAAACGATTCAGAACTATTCCCATAGTACTCTAAGAATGTGTATGTATTTTGATCCAACAATAGTACTACTATACCTGTATCCTAAAAGATTTCAAAAAGCAGGAAAGGACCTACTTGTACAAAAATATTAATAGCAGCTCTTTTTGTGGTAGCTAAGAGGGGATATCTATTAAATGAGAAAAGGTTGAACATGCTGTTGTATATGATTATAATGGAATACTATTGTAATATAAGATGTGATTAGCAGGGTGATTTCAGAAAAACTTGGAAAGACTTACACAAACTGATGCAAAGTAAAGGAGCAATATGAGAAAAACAATGTACACAATAACAACTATATTTTGGATGAACAACTGGGTACGACCTAGTTATTCTAAGCAATGCAGTGATTCAAGATAAACCCAGAGAATCATGATGAAAAATGCCATTTGCTATTATAGAAAGAACTGATGCTGTCTGAATGAAGACCATAATTTCTGTTCTTTTTTGTTGTTGTCATTTTATATCCCTTCCACAAAATGACTAAAATTTTAAAATTTTTACATGATTGCACATGAAAAATATATATCAGATTGTTTATCTTTTCAGGGATGGAGGAAGGGTTGGGAGGAACTGAGGGAAGGACAGAATTTCAAACTCAAAATAAAAAATGAATTTTAAAGATGTTTTTACATGTAACTGGGAAAATATAATATTTTTTCAAAAGTATCTACTGTCTATATTGTCCTCTACATAAAGTGTTGCTTCTTAATTCTGCTCTTAAATACCTTCATGGCTTGAAAATGTTTCTTTAATCTATTGGGATTTCAGTATCTTCATTCATAAAATGATAGAGTTACACAAAATTATTTTCTGGCCTACATGAACTGATGCAGAATGAAAAAAGCAGAATCAAGAGAACATTATACAGAGTAACTACAATATTGTGGTACTATCAAACATGATAGATTTTGCTATTAACAGCACTTCTATGATCCATGACAATTCTGAGGGACTTATGAAAAAGAATTCTCTGTCTCTAGTGAAAGGACTGTTGAAGTAGGAATGTAGATTAAAACATGATTTATCTCTTTTTTATTTGGATATATGTTTTGGGGTTTTCGTTTTATAAGATTATTCACTTAAAAATAAATAATATGAAGATGTTTTTGTGATAATACATGCATAACCCTGCTTAATCTTATCTTAAAGTTCTAAATTTAGAATTAAAAATTTTAGATGAATATATTAAATTCTGCTTTTAGAATTAGAAAACTCCTTTTTACAATAGAATTAAATATGTAGTGATTTCGATGAATACTATGAACTAAAAAAATAAAAGCCTGCCATTATTGTAATTGTTGATAGTAGTCTGGAGGTTAACAGAAACCAAATGTATCAAAAAACACCTGTCCATCAGAATGATATAATAGCTTTCCTTTTTCTAACCACACTTAATTTTAATTGAATCAGAATTAGTATAACCATTAGTTGCTTTGATGTTGGCCATTTTCTTGTCTGTCCATCAAAAGGAGAAAACCTCTATGTCTACAACTGAACCTAACAAATAGGTAAGGCTTCTGACCTTGCCAAATACTGACATCTCTGTTTACCATTTGTCATCTGATCTGAAATTGTCAGCAAACAGATGTCCCCTTTAGCCTGAGGCATACTCTTAGTTACCAGGGCAGCTGTTGCTATGATATTTGATAAAGGTATGGAAAGTGATGATAATATGATTTGTATATCCATTCACATTAAGTACATAAGATTGTCAGATGAAGAGATGTGTTCCCAGTTAATTTGTTAATATATTTTTTTTAAAAAATGCTTTTAGTTAAATATGATTTCCTATGCCAAACCTGATTTTTTCTTTAATGTGAATTCTGAGGTAAATTAGAGTGATCTTTGCCTAGAAAATGTCTTTATTTTTTATCTAAATGCTAAATGTTATTTTATGAGCATTATATATCTTTTATTATTCCTAGTCCTTTAAAAGCAAATATATCCTGATCATCTGCCTCAGGGCATGAAGTAGCCTAAAGACCTTCATCCTCTATTTCCAAAAGGAAAATATTAGCTTGCTATTACTAGAAAAAAGATTCTAATATGCTGAATGGTATTTATAGAGGTCAATAAAGTTTTGGTTTTAGTATGTGAGACCAAACTCAACAGATTGCTATCAATTGATTGACTTTATGTGTATGTATATGTGTATATGTAAGAAAGAGGCAGAGAAACAGATCTAGAAATAAAGACACAGAAACAGACAGGGAGATAGTTAGAGACAAAGAGACATAGAAAGGGTCCCACTGAGCACTACTGAGAAAAGAAGGCTAGTATCTATTACAGGCATACTTTTTTCTATTATAAATCTCTTCCTCCACTCTAGCCCATACATGGATGCCCTATTTACCTAAATGGTATTTCAAATGTCTCTATAATTGTGTTATTATCTAATGAACTGGAAGGCTATATCAGTGATTAAAGTGCTAAGATATAGTGACTACACTTAAATTTAGAGCAATGAAAGTTTTGTCTATAGTAGAACTCAGCGATTAGACCCTGATTACAAATTTTACAGTACTCTCTTTCCCCCTAAAAATGGAAAATGACTTTGCTTTTCCTATTCTGAATCAACTGTTATTAATTTCTTTACTACATTTGTGAAAGTAGTTTGAATTCATCTTGGGGAACTTGCCTGGACTAATTATGCTTTTCCTTAAAACCTTTCCCTCTGATTCTATTACCACTTCCCAATAGGTAGAAACAAGCATTCCTTGAAGGTATTAATGTTTTTTACTCCAAACGGGATATAATTTATGGAAACAAGAATTAAAAAATAAACTTCATACAAATAATGCCTAATCTTGTATTCGCATATGTGCAGAAGAGGAGAAAAATAAGAAAAGCCAGGTTCTCTTCAAATTAAACAAATTATTTATTTTCTTTCAGAGGCTACAAAAAGAGAACACAAAATGTTGACCAATACCACCAATGGCCTCACTCAATACAGTTGTTGAAGAAAAAAGAGAGAGGATTCAAAATTTTGTTTCCTTTTTTTTCAGATAAATATACAATTATTGAATCGTAGCACTGTTATAGACAAAGATCAACTAACTGAACTCTCCCTTGAAACCTAAGTCCAATTTTAATAACCTCTATACATTGTTGTCCAAACTCTGTTTGAATAATTCCACTAATGAGGAACTTATTAAAAACTAAAGGAGTCTATTTTATTTTGAGATAGCTATATTTATTTGGAAGCTTTCCCTTATGTTGAACCCAAATCTGTCTCTCTCTAAATGCAAATTATAGTTTCTAGTTTTGTTCTCTAGAGTCAAGGAAAATAATTCTACCACATATGTATGTATATATAAACATATGTACATATATATTTGTTCTAGATCTACATTCATTGTGAACATTTCCCAGTCATAAAATGAACTGACATCATTTTTAAATTGTAATTTATTTAATATATTTCACTAAATATTTCCTAATTATGTGTAAAAAGTTTAACTATTTTTTTTTAATTTTGAGTTACAAATTCTCTCTCTCCCTCCTATACCTCCACCTTACTTGATAAGGCAAGTAATTTGATATAGATTATACATGTGAAGTCATACAAAACATACTTCTATATTACCCATAACATCATCATTTAAAAAGAATGTTGGAATTCCTATCTTACTTCTGATGAATGAGTTCTTGGGAAGATTTTTTTCTGAAGAATATAGAATAGTAAGAGAATGAAAAGTAAACTAAACTGAACTGATGAGGATGAGGATAAAATATATAATTGTATACTTGTGTCTAACATTCTATACCTTTCTGGGTGAAAGTAGAGGCTGTAAATTGCTAATCTGATACCACAGAATACTATGGGAAAATATGAAGCAAAATAAACACCTATCAATGAAATCCATTGTGTGCAATAACAGATAAAATTTGATGACATAATTTTCCAAATGGAAGCATTTGGCATTCATTATAGTTTAATGTCTTAAATCTGTTAGGCAGTGAATACAGTTTGGTTGGATTGAAGAGCAGCCATGCTCTGGTAGAGCCTGTCAGTGTGTTGGAAACTTAAGAAGAACTACAAAAGAAAATTAGAAAGAAAATGTTCATGCATGCTGACAGAAAAAGCATTTTCAAGTTCAAGTGAGATTTATACAGGGCATGCACATGCATAATTATGCCCAAGGTTTCTCTTGAATCTCTGGCCAAGGCCATTAAGAATATAATCTCATTAGACTCAAATTGACTACACATTGCATTAACAATGCTTGTAGAACCCTATGGAACTCTGATTAAAGGGTGGGAAAAATGAGGGTTAATATAATATGAATTTGCCTAGAAGCAGACATCTTGTGTTCAATATTGTGTCAATTTTTGAAAATCATCTGAAAGGATTTGTAGTATGTGTTATATATATACATATATATATATATATATACACAAACCCACACATACATATATGTATATATATATATATGTATATATATGTGCTCACACACATATACACACAATATATGAACAAAAATGTGCATTATATATACATATATATTCATAATATTTTATGTACAACTTTTTTCAGGGAATCATGACACTGGGTGTTTGACACTGATTACATGGCTTTTATGATAGTACATGCCTAATTCTAAAATACATTTGTTCTGTTTAAGGGAGTGGATATTACATGATGCTTAGAGTAAAAACCATGGAGAAAATTAAAATGAAAGCCATGGAAGAAAAGCTTAATGGAGTAGCATCCAGAAAGTGCATATTGAATGGAAGGAAAGGAAATGCTTCATATCACTTCTTATTATTTGGAAGTAATGATAAACCTGCCAAAAAAAGAAAAGAAAAAAAAAACTTACCAGATGGCAAGTCATCTTAATCAAGCAAATTAAGGAATCATACATTTAAAAAATAAAGTAGTGAGTTATTTGACATGCACTGTAATTACATTGGACATATTGCTTTCAATAAACGTTAAAGGACAAATTAACATTAGTTGTGCCAACTACATTTCTAAATCTGTTTTTCAAGCTTATAATTAAAATCCTAAATTATTACTGCAGCAAATTAACAGTTTTAATGTGATTCAAACATTCTAATCATCAGCATTTAGTGGTAGTTGTTGTTTTAATGGACTTTTTAATGCATCTTAAAACAATATTCACCTCAGTAAATAAGAGATACTGACAATATTTTTATTGTTGCTTAGAAAGGGATTAGACAAGGAGCATTTTTAGCATTTTTTTGCTCAGCCAGAGAGGTGATCTCATGCATTGACACCACTTTTACCTAGTATAAAATGTTCTAACGTTGTAAGTTATAAAAAGGTAGGATATGTTTTGAAGAGAATCAGCTGCTCTTTGTTTATTATCTAAAGAAGACAATATTAACATACAACTCAGTTTCCTAATTTGTAAATGAGAGAGCTGGCCCAGATGACCTCTGAAATCTTGTTTTAAGCCTATAACTCAATTATTCCTTGAATTTGGGCTAATATCTTCTATAATTTCCTAGTCTGTCCTACTTTGCCAAATTCTAACTTCAGATTTTATCTTTTAAAAATTTCATCCCAAACGATTTTCTCTATTCTCATAGTTTTACCAAGAGTAAATACTTTTCTTCACCCCACATTCAGGAGGAAACAGATAGACCTTAAAATAAGCTTTGTAAAATTCTACCTGTCTCCAACAGCTTTGTCCAGCTGGCTTTTATTATTCCACTTACCTCCTAGACTAGTTGTTGTACCCATTGTATCTGTCCACTGAAAATACTCATGTTTTCATGTTTTCAACTATCAAACAAGACATCCATCCCTAATCCTACTGCTCATTTCCACCCTGATCCCAGAATAAACAAGTAATTGTGTAAGGAAATATCCCAGACTACTGAAGGCTGATTTCTTAGGGATTATACTCAAGGAAGGGAAATAAACAGTCTAGATAAAATCTGAAATAGATACAGATGTCCAGAAAGTAGCAAATTTATCCTGTAAAATTGCCCAGACCATTTCAGCTGCTGTTCATAGTGATTATTTGTCATTTATATTAATAAATATAATGATCTTTAAAGAAAACAGAATGAATACTGAGTATTATAATAACATTAAGAATTTTAAAAAAGATAAGAAGCCTTTAAACCTTCATAAAGGAGAGAAAACATTATTTAAATATTGTGCTACATTTACTTCCCCAAGCAAAAGTTCATTCATCTCATGGAAAATTTGGGATAGAAGTAAATAAAAAAAATGAATACTGACCCAGTTTAATAGCTTTTTCAGACTCTCCTCACTAATATTCATTAATGTAGATTCATAACATGTATTTATACACATGTACGTGTGTACATACAGGTACTGAAATATATAAATATACACACACAAAAATACATCATGGATTTCTGTTTCTCTAATGTATATGCATGTATACATGTATATATATGCATACACACCTACTGGTGAAAATGTATATAAATTTCTTAATGACACATATATGGGTATATAAATACATATATATTCATATATACATATATAACCCATATATATATGTGTGTGTATGTATACACAGATTTATGCTTCTGTGTGTGTATATATACATAGGAGAGAAGAGATCTGTTTTTTCTGAAAATCTATCACCAAATTTTCACCTCTTTTCCACCTACACATGCAAAAATATGTAAGGAATGTTAGTTTGTCTTGATCTATGTGAGTAAATCTAAATTCATTCATCCAATTCAAGCATTGAGAAAGTCTGGAAAAAAGAGCAAAATTGTTATGTTTTCTAGGACCTATTTAAGGTTTAAGGGACAAGACTAGTCCTTTTGAGGATTGAGAATTGCAATGGGATAAAATAAATGCAAGAAGTGTGGGTAGAAAGGCTTCATTTTATGTGATTGTTAGATGAGTTGTATCTACATATCTATTGGCAAAATATTTCAGAGATGGGACAGGAAGATTGAATTATTATCTAGTTTGGAGAGATATATGATGGTAAGAGTTTGGAACGTGTGAGTAACAAGGTGGGGAGAGAAAGCCATGTCTAGAGATTGGAAGTCCTGCGTTCAAATCTGACCTCAGACACTTCCTAATTTTGACTGTGAACAAATTACTTAACTTCAATTGCCTGGCCCTTACTTCTCTTTGGCCTTGGAACCAATACTTAATATTGATTCTAAGACGGAAGGTAAGAGTTATTAAAAAACAAAAGATGTCTGGGTAGAAAGTAAGAAGATTGAATGAGTCTGTATGTGCATAATACAGTGTATATTGAGTCTATTAATGTTTCTCATACATTTTTTCCCCAACTAATCATTGGGCCATGATTGGAAAGTCTCCATGATAATATGCCAGGGGAGTTCAAGTAGTGTTCCCCATACCCTCCTCTACATATTGCACTTGCCAGCATAGAAAATTAATGCTGTGATACCATTAATAAGATTTGATGTTTTACCACTATCTGAAATAGGCATTTTCTGAGTTCTTCCTAGTCTTTTTTTGGGAAGGCAGTATTGTGAGCACCATGTGATGTAAACATGACTGTGATGATATCAAAATAGTGTTAACCTAGGATCTGAAACTATGTATTAATGGATCAACCTCTCTTCTACTCCCATGCAGCCTTATACATATATCCAGCATTGTCTCTTTTGACTAAACTATCTCTTCCCAACAGAATAAAGAAGTAATTTACTAAGGGAACATGTAAGAATAAAGAAGCCTGTCTTGTATATCCTTGTATCTACTGTTGATTCTTATTACATCTTCACTTATGACTACTGACCAGAACATTTCTTTCTTTTTTTTTCTACTCGTTCCCTGGTTATTTTGTTCCAGTGACTCAGATATGCCAGGCCAAACTAGCAACATAAAATATCAATTAATTATCTTTTTTTTTTGTTTTTCGTTTCCTCTGTACTTATGGAGGCTAGTTGATCTACATTAGAGGAAACATTTTACTTTTTTAAGGTTTGACATATATGTATGTCTTGCTGCCCTGACTACATTCTAGGCAATAGAAAGTCATATTCTATGCATTCGATTTATTTTATGCTTGTAGTAATTAGATAACTGGTATAATATAAATTAAAGAAAATCAAATTCATCTAAACATAACCTAACAAAATGTGTAAAAATGGCTTAACTAAATTTTGAAGTTATTTTCTTCTTCAAAAGGGAATTAAGCATGAAAATAAGTTCTTGTATATCTGAGATTCTTTTTCACCATTCATTCTATCCTTCTCTCCTGTAATTCTTTCTGTGACAGTATGCTGTTATGCAGATAATGTTTCCAATGTTCTGTCCATATCTTATAGATTTTCATGAATTGTAGGGCTGATGAGTCTGAAAAGTATTCCAGTAACTAGGAATGTCATCAGATATAATGAAAGGTAGAAAAGTAAAATAAAATTTCAAAATGTAATTTCAAAACCATCATAGATTCAGATTTAGATGAGATCTTCAGTGCCACTGAATCAAACTATCTCATTTCAAAGATGGGAAACCTGTGATCCTGAGATACTAAGTTATTTTTCTGATGTTACACAACCAGTCATTTTCAGGTAGAAATTGATCCTAGGCCTTTCTAACTTGAAGTCACACTTCATAAATGCACCACTAGAAGATGTCTCAGAGGAGAGTGGTACAGTAGATGGCCTTTTAAAAGAAGGAGCAGACCATTTCCTGCTTCCATTTCTACATTCATCTTCTCACTTTGTATCAAGGTATTCAGTCTCTTTCCTTCGGGGGTTCAAGTTTGTAGGAGGTGTTTAAATGATGGCTATTTTTTGTTTGACTATCACCCTGTATTACTTCCTTTTGGGAGAGATGGAAAGGACTCTAAAGATACCAAATAACCAAAGGCTTATGAGAAGGTAAAGATAGCATCACTTAGCAATAAACTGAAGACTGAGGAGACACATTGGTGTTACTGGGAGAAGATGCTAAATTAGTACCTTGCTATAAATTATGGTCACTAAAAATGTTTAATTCATTGATTCACAAAAAATTTAGTATTCCTACAAAATTGGAATTGAATGATCATCATTGGCCTCAGAATAAGACTAAGAGAATAGGATAAGTGAAGGGTGGTAAGAAAATCCCTCCCACACACCTTCATTCCCCCCACTTACTCAGTGACTTCTTGAAACCAGATAACAGTTAGTACAGAGGCTGTGGAGATATACTTGATTCAGACAGTCAGCAAAGAAATGAGAAGAGTAGAAGTTGGAAAGTTCTAACTAACACAAATGGCAGCAACTAATTCATTTTTGGTAGGTTTTTCACATTCTATTTTATTTTGTAAATATTCTCTAATCTGAGTGGACAATAATTTTTGAGTTGTGTGAAGTTGGAAATAAAGGAGCTTAATGAAATAAAAAAATGCATATGCAAATCAGAAATCACTGAGATCTCTAAGACTTGTTGCATAGAAATTTCTTTTTATGCCTATCTTTCCCATGTAGTACTTATGCAATTTAATTTTGTAATTTAACTCAGGAATTTAAATTTCTAAAATTTTATGAGCTCCCTTTCATCATCCTAGCCTACTGAGATATTTCTAAATGCATTAGCATTAACTGTTTGTCTGAATTATAGATATCATGAGCAAAACTGATATATATTTACTCCAAAAACATTTACTTCATAATTTGAGTATTTGATAAGAATGTTGTATAGAATGACCAAAAGACACCTATCTTCAGTTTAGCATCGACCCATTAATTAACACTTACCAGGTTCAAAAGGTCATCCAATCCTGACCATACCAAACCATAGTATTCAGATCATTTTATATTCACAAATATAATAACAATTTGGCAGCTGTTTTGCTTTATTACCGATGTACTATGTCTATAGCATTTCTTGAAAAAGATATAGAGAAAAAGAAATGAAGGAACGAAAAGAAAATTAAATTATGATCAAATGATTTATTCTTACTAAAACCAAAAATATATGGTAATTATAGGAACCTTGATTTAAAGCTTGAAATTACTTCAAAAGTCATAGATTCCAACTCCTTAGTTTTTCATATGAATAAACAGTCAGGTTAAATAACAGAAAAAAAGTGACTGAAGCTGGAATAAAATCCATATCTTCCTGAGTCCAAATCCTTCACTCTATTCATCCATCTTTCCTGTTCACTTAGCATTTTTTCTTAGAAATTTCTAAAACTGCCATCTAAATTCATATGGCTCAAAAATCTATATCTTCACTTTTGTTCTCATTCTATAAATTTAGACTCATGCCTTACTTCAGGACATCACTTCTACCTTAATTTCCAAACCAACATCTTAAACTCATCATAAAATTGAAATTTATACTATTTACCTCTAAACCTATTTCTTCTTAATTCTTTATTTCTCTTTGTGCTACCATCTTATATTATTCTCCCTCATTTGGAACTTTGATAATATATTTGTTTTGTCAATCTACTTTACTTCCCATTTCCAAAAAAGCAACAAGTCCTATTCATTTTTGTTTCATAATATCTATCTAAACTATCCCCTTCACCCTATTTCTGTTGCCACTATAACAGTAGAGACTCTCCTTAGAAGCCACCTAGAAAGTTTTAGCTGCATTCTAATTAGTACTTACTTTTCTAAGTGCCTGCAAATTAGATTTTAATGATCCACTAGGCCAATTATAGAATTTATTGGAAATTAATATTAAACTCCCCATCCTACCTTCCTTTTATAAAAGGCCTATTTCAGTCCAATGTCTTTTATAAGATGAAAATCTTTAACAGTTTTTTTTTCATTTTGTGAAGGTAAGAACTCCATCTAAATATGTAATAAAGAAATGAATAATTATGTCAAAATGTATGAGTAAAATCAGAAAATATCTCTTTATAAGGGATGTGAGACTATGGTATGTATGCCATTTTGTGGATTTATCATTATGATAATTTCTTTAAATTTGTTTCACAATATCTACTGTCCCCAGAAACTTATTGTGAAAATTAAGTACATATGCATGAAATAATCTTCAGCAACCACCAATGGCTATACCTTAAAATGGCCAAACTGAAAACAAATTTGATGTTCATATAATCATTTTGTTGTCTTGATCCCTCTCTCTACCTCCTCACTAAGTAATTCCAAGATGTGGTAGTTCCCACCTGGACTATCATTGTTTGCTAAATCCAAGGCTCACTGGCAATCTTCATTTTTATTTGTGTGGCATTGACATGAATCTATCATATTTGTGCTCACAATCATAGAATGGCTCTTTTACTTTCTAGCACTTATGAATTCTAAGATGATAAGGGCCAATATTGCTGGCAAGATAATATCTACTAAAATAACAGTGACCTGACAATGACTATGGAAAAAAAAAGACTAGTAGATTTGTATTATTATAGAACATGTATAGAAATGTAGAAAAACTGTTTGGTTTTTTATCTCAAAAGCAGGCAAATAAATGATTAATGTTTTAAGTTAAACATTAAGCCACTGATTTTTAAAATACTCTTCCTTTAGCCAAGTATTCCTTTGACCTCCCTCAAAACTTTTTTTTTTAATTTTTGAAGGAATGAGACTAGAGAATCAATAACAGATGCTTGGTGGGAGTTACTACACAGTGATAGACTAGACAGTCAAGACTTGGGAAATTCCAAGCAATGTTTAAACATGAGATATTGTGTCATATTAGCCAGTAAGGTATATCCTTTTCCCAACATGCTTTTCACTCTTCTACCTCAAAAGTTAATATGAATTTGTTTTTTAAAATAGCATAAAGTTCCTAGGGAAGGCAATATTTAAATAGCAGTTTTAGTTAGAAGGGATTCTGCAAATCCAAGAAAGTTTTGATTATTAATCCTGGAATTGAGCCAATTTTATATAATAGATATTCAAGTTATCATAGGAACCTAATATGATCCTTAGTAATTTAGTGTATTAAAAGCAAAGATCTTTGAATCGTAGTATTTTAAAAGTTTCACTTCTTTTATTTTATTATTACCAAAATAAACTGATATTACTCTTGAGGGTATAAGCAGATTTTTCATTTAAACCTTACCTTTATTTTCCATGTAGGTTAAAATAGACAGATTTTTGCTACATTTGATACACTGCCTTACTGGACTTAAATGTGTGAATATTTCAAAATATCAAGTGACAAAGTGTGAAATCACACTCTTATGTTCCCAAATGCATGGAATCTTATTACTAACTTCTTATTTTGGGGGGTTCTTTGGGATGTTGATAGAAGACCATTTGTGTCACTTAACATTTATGAATAGTAGCTATGGCAATTTAATATTTCCAAGGGATATTTGAGCTATCAGATTCTAAACATTTCTCTCTAAGATCCTATTACAAACATTTCTATCATAATCATCTAAGTAGGAGATGATACCCATTTCTTCCCCCAAGGAAATCTCTCTCTCTGTTAATTGGCACCATTAGTGTTCATTTTAGGCTTTGTCCATTAGTAAAAGATCCTGGAATTTACATCTGGGACTGAGTAGAATTTCTTTAGAAATACACATATATGTGAAGGGGCCAACATTACCAGCTCAATATCAAATGACATAATTTTTTTTAGTTTTAAAGCTTACCTATAAGTCAGGTAACTCAAATCACTAAAGTGCTTTATTATTGAGGAGTAAAATATTGATTTTTAGCTTTTGTGAAAATACTACATTTTAAAGTGAAAATTTACAGTAAATTATGAAGCAAATACATAGTTCTACAAATATAATATTCTTAGTGACACTATGTATACACTAAATTGGTGGCACACTAATATATATTTGCTCATATTACAATGCTATATGTATGTGTGTGTGTGTGTATTTTTAACCACAATTGTATTAAGAATGTAAACGGCTTAAGCATTTAATTTTATTTTGGAGATGCAAGTCCCAGATTACATCCCCTTTTACTCATTTATGTTTTTCCTTCATTTTTACCTTTATTATTTACTTTGGCTCATAAAAAAAACAATAAAAGAAATTTAAACATGAGCCAAGTATATTCTAAACCCAATAAAATAAGTCTAGTTTTATCTGTTTCTTCTGTTTTTTTTCTCTAAACCAGACATGGAGCTAATGGGTAGATTAAAAACAACAGGTGTTTGCTGTAGTCTGATAAGGGAGACTCTGCATCTTTCTCTCTGTCTTCCTGCCAACTATAAGAGATTTCTTTTTTTTTTAAATCATTTATCATAAGTTGCCAGGTTTTTCAATTACAATTCCTTTTTCTCTCTAGTTATCTAAGTATTATCCTTCCTTTAGGCATATTCCCATTTAAGTCTCACTTCTTCAGAGACCTTACCTGACAGAGGCCAAAGCCATGGGCCATAGCATAGCCTATACAATTAGTTTAGGCATTTAAAGTCTTTCACACTTCAGTTCTTATCTAGATTTTTAGGTTTGTTTATTTTTATTATATTCTCACACATTTCATTTCCTACTGTCATAGTATCTTTTCCTCTATTTTCCATCTCTCACTTCATTGTGTTTGTGAAGGGCTGTGTTCTTCACACTTACATGGTGCTTACTCCTCACTTCTGACTCCTAGATATTTAGGTTTCATTAAACAGTTAACTTGAATATCAGCTCCTCCAGAAAGTTGTTTTTTTTTTATTACTCTTAGTTGTTAATGCTTTCTTCTCAAATAATCTGGTCCTTACTGCCTCGCTCTTATTGCTCTGCTGCCTTGGAACTAATACTTCATATTGATTCTAAGTCAAAAGGTAAGAGTTATAAAAATTAGGGAAAAAAAGTCAAGGGGGTAGAGTCAAGATGGCTGCTTAGAAGCAGCAAAATTACAGACTTCTGTGAAAACCTTCCACACCAATCAAAAGCAAAATGCTTCAAGGGGACAGAATACTAAATCTAACAACAGAGCTGGGGGACCTTCTTGCTCTATTCATCTTAAAAGGCACACAGAGAAGGCTGAATTCTCAGTTTCAAGGAAAGGGAAGAAGGAGGGTAACAGAACCCCTTCACCACCTACTGTACTGAGTCTCCAGCAGCAGTCACTGGAATCTTGGGGTGAGGGAATGCCCTGCTGCTACAGCTGAGCTGAAGGCTCTAACCACAGTTGGCATGGAGGCTTGCAGGGGAGGGCAGCATAGTTGCAGTCATTACTCTCCATCTTGGGTCTCAGCTTCTTGAGGTTCTGGCCTCAGGGCACATCTAGCTCCACAGACCAACTCTGCCTGGGCTTAATCTAGTCTATCAATAGGGCAGATAAGAAGCCTTCAGAGGGCAGGGAAGCGCAATCTCCAACACCCATCCCCCACCAACTGTGAGGAGAGCCACTGTAAAAATCCTGCTGATGTGGATCCTAGGGTAAAGGCTGAAAAATCTACAGAATACCTTGATATAGAATACAGGGCAGGAAGCACAGCTCCCTTCAGCCTCCACTCCTTTACCTATACCTTCACCTTCTTTTGCCAGTTCTGGAAGATTTGACCTCAGGGCTCATTAATACTCCATTTGTCTAATCTAGTCAATCTGCAGAGCAGAAAAGAAGCCCCTTCAGGACAGAATAACCCAAACCCACAGATCCAGCAAATAATCAGAGGAGCAAGATTACAGCCAATGACAGGGGGGAGAGGAAGGAAAAAAATATGAGTAAACAACAGAAAAATAAAAAAAAAGAAATTGCAATTGAAAGCAGCTATCTAGGTAATGAACAACGAGCAAATAGAATAGAGGAGGATCAAGGAACACCAAGCAAAAACACAGACATAGAGCAAATTGGACACAGGCTTTGGAAGAACTCAAAAAACAATTGAGAGAGGCTGAAGACAGTAAATCTTTAGAAGCTCTGTCCCTCCCGGTACTTCCAGCTCCTTCTGCCATGCACACTTCTTTTCTCCCACTGCTGTCTCCCACTGCTGATTATCCTCCCAAGAGCTTTTTGGAAGCACCTTGTCTTTCTTGCAGGGAAGGGTGAGATCTAAATCCCATTTTCTCCTTTTAAACTGAAAGCCATTGCTTTCTGTGGCCTGGTAAGCCAGGCGTGGTTTTTTGTTGTTGTTGTTGTTGTTGTTGTTTTTAACAATTCTTAGCTTATAATCCTCCTGACTCTTTTCACCTTGGGGAAGCAACCCTGCCCCCCCCATAAGCTACCATCTTATAGCCCAGAATCCTGGAGTGTTGGAAGAAATTAATAATTTCAGCTCATTTTTTTAATTATTAGAACTTATTAATTGTTGGGCTAAATGAGAAAGTTTAGCCTTATCTTACTCCTAGAAGTTTGCTCTCTCTTCAAGGCCTTTCCTGAATCCCCTACATGTCTAAGGCACAAGGGTCTTGGTGCCCCTCAGATAGTGCCCCAGCATTCCCACTTGGAAGCATGTGTCTCTCCTGGACCTATTTTCTAGGTCTGTAGTTTTATCAATGAGGTGTTTCATATTTTCCTCAGTTTTTTCATTCTTTTGATTTTGTTTTATAAATTCTTGCTGCCTTGTGAAGTCATTTGCTTCTAGTTGTTAGATACTAATTTTTAAAGACTGAATTTCATCCCTGGTTTTTTGCTCATCCATTCATTCAGCATTCACGCAGTATAAGCAGACAAATGGGAGGCTGAGTAGGATGAGCTGGATCTGATGACCCCTGGGGAGAGAATTCTATCTACACAATGGAAAGGGTCATAAAGTTTCAAATAGAAGGAAAACCTCCAACTACAAATTCAATCATCATCATCATCAACAACAACATCAATATCAGCAGCAGCAGCAGGAGCATCAACAATAGCATCATCATCATCAACATTAGAGCAATATCATCATCAACAACAGCATCATCATCATCAACATTAGAGCAATATCATCATCAACATCATCATCATCATCATCATCAAAAACATCTAACTATCCACCTTTTCCTGGCCCAGGAAAGATTTTTAACTGAATAGAATACTATGCAGAGTGCTGAATGAAAGCCAAAAGACCTAAACTCTAGGCTTGAGTGTCACTCTGGGTCCTTTGAGGGTAATAAGAAAGGTTTCTTTTTCCTGGACTCAGTTTCCTCATTTATGAGTGAAGCTTTCCTGGGCTCTACATTAAGTTAATCATTTAAATCAAAGAATAAACCAGGTGTAAACAAAAAGAACATAAGTTTTTTGATAGGAAAAAAGTATATGTTCATGTAAGAGATGGAGAAATCTGAACTTTGAGTTGTGTGATTTTGTAGAAGATTAAATAAAAATATTTTAAAAAGGAAAGAAAAAAGTTAAGTTCTTTTTTGTTGTTGTTGTTTGACTTTTATTTTTTGCAGTTAGAAGAGTTTCTTTCATGAGTGGGCACTTATAATATTGGAATCTACTTAGCATAGTACAAACAATGACAGGCTTGGAGTCAGGAAGACCTGTATTCAAATAGAGCTTCAGCCACTACTATCAGTGCCATTATAGACAAGTTAATCCTCCTCTGTTTGCCTAAGCTGCTTCATGCATGGAATGGAAATAAAAATAGCAATTAATCTTGCAATATTTCCATAAGGATCAAATGAGATAAGTTTTGGAAGGCACTTAGCATAATGCATGGTACATAGTAGGAGCTACATAAATGTTAGTTATTTTTAGAAATATATATGAATGAAATTAGGATTAGAGTTGTGATGCCTTATATCATTTGACTTTTGTTGCATATGTCCTTTCATACATATCTTTGTTTTTCTAGTTCTTACTGAATTGTTATCAGAATGAGGGAAGGCATTTGATTTACAGGTATGGGTGGTAGCAATGACTATTAGTGGCCCTTCTTAGGAAATAAACCTAGATTCCAAAGTGAATCTCTGTGTAGAGAGCATTTAAATTTGAGGATATTTGGATCCTATTTTTCTGGAGGGTAGATATGAATAAGGGAAGATATTCTTTTTGGAGGCAAGGTATATTGGCTCATTATACCACAACTGTACATCATTTCCTAGGAAGGAGAGAGAAAAGGAGAGCTGAATCGTACCTTTTTAACAAAAATAGTGAGGGTCTAAGGGTCCATCATTCTAAGTGTATGCCTCTATGTATAGATATAATTTTCTTTTGTATTTTAAGTGTTCTAGAGACTACAATTTTTGTCAATCTATATTGCATTCTGAGGCATTTGAGTAGAATAGTGGATATAGTGTTGGACCTGGAGTAAGGAAGATCTTAATTTGAAAGCCAGTTTCAGACACTAACCATGAATGAGTCTTCCTAAAGCTCTATTTGCCTTAGTTTCTTCTTTTATCTTAAAAATGGGGGTTATAATAGCATCTACCTCATAAGGTTTTGTGAAGATAAAGTAAGAACATTATAAATTATTTCAGAGCCCTAACATATTATATAAAAGCAGGTTGTTATTATTAAGCAGAGAGAAAATTGAAGGGCTGCCTTGACTGATTAAGGCTCAGTATTGCAATGTCATCCACAGATGCATCTTCATGAGATTAAACAAACAAGGAAATAAACAACTCTCAGCTCCTTATTTTTCAAAGACCCATGTTTAGAGGTCAATTCAGAATTGAAGGAGTCTTATAAATGGTGACTGGTACAAAGGAACCTATACTCTGCCAGGGCATATAATGTCCACAGATAAAGAAAATGATTTAAAGAAAAGTGAAGAGTAAAAGAAACAAAGAAATTTTCAGAAAAAGCATTCTAATAAAAAAGTACTTTTTGTCTTATTTTATTCTAAAATATTAAAAACCACATGTTAGTCTCATTGGTATCACGCATAAAACCCAAATTATAATTTTTTTAGAAGTCAATGACTATATATTATTTTTCTTATTAATGATATCCCAAGTGCCATTTACTATATATAATAGGTACATAATATCATTTGTTGAAATGAATTTAATGATAATTGGATCTTTTGGAGGAGAAATGAAATGGGAAAAAAATTGATGCTCCTCTGAAAGTGAACTGGAGCCCTCCTACAGCTACTCCTGCCTATAGCAGTAGAGAGCTTGGGAGAGGTTTGGGAAATCACCTCTATTTCTTTTCATTTGTTTCTCGGACTCAAAAACCATTCTCTCTGAAGAATTAAGAATGGATTACTTAGACTTTTAGGGGCTGCCTCTTTACCTGACTTGGAAATGTAGGGATGCCAATCATTTCTATCAACATTGTTTTGTACCAAGGAAAGACATATTTTAAATTCCCATTACATCTCTATCTTTATGTAATAACCTATAATATATATTTATATAACATAATAAAATTATAAGCAATTACATATAATCATAGACAAGTGCACAAATGTTTTACGTACATAACAAAAGTATTTTGAAATAAAAGAATTTTTCTATTACTATTAGTATATATGAGAGTTATTAGTACTAAAAACACATATATGCACATATGTTTGAATTTAGAATTCTTTTCTTTCTTTCAATTCTTTTCTTTCTCTCTAAGTCTACAAGAGGGCAGTTGGTACTAGTGGATAGAAACTTAACCACATAGCCAGAAAGACTAAGGTTCAAGTCTTGATTCTAAAAGATGACATTGGGCATGCCACTTAATCTCTCATTGATTGAGGCAATTTTCTAGGATTATAAATAGCTGAGAAAGTGCCAACCTATGTTAGTAAAGTGACTTTCCTCACCAGGGGGTTCTATGTGATATAACTGACCCTAACTCTATCTTTATTTTTCTGTTGACAAATAATAGATTTCTAAGATCTGTCCACACATAGTAGAGTAGCTTTATATTTATAATGAATGGGGAAATTGGGTTGTGTACACACACATGCTCACACAATAAACCAACAAAACAATATGCAATGCCACATAGAGTAAAACGGCCTTGACTACTTGAGTGTTTCCCATTAATATGAGATTTACGTATGTAATTCTTTTTATTTCAAAGATTGGTTGGTTGAATGGCCCTAATTTGAGTACTATTTTAATAACATATAGATGACCATTTTTTATAAGGTATAGAAAATATTGGAATGAAGGGAAGTTTATCCAAGTTTATACAAGTATTATTTTTCTCTGTCTAATAATTCATGAATGTGTAATGAGAACTCAAAATTTACTCTTGTACTATATTTGATCCTGACTTTTATTTCCTAAATGCCCTCTCTTTAGAAAACAAACACACTCATAATTTAATATATATATATGTATATATATTTATACACAAACATATACACATGCACACCAACACATAGACACACATTACACACACACACACACACACACACACACACACACACACACACACAGCAGAGACAACAATTAAAAAAAAAGTCTCCAAGCCAAAAAGAAATAGGTTTATGAAGAAAGGGTCAGTCTCACAATAAACCTGGACTTTTGGTCAAGACCGAAAGACCAAGGGTCTTGTGAGAGCATTTCTTTTATGTTCAAAGAAGATCAGAAGTTATATGCCAATGAAAAGATAATGTAAAACAATAAGTATACCCATCTAAAAATAGAAGTATGTGCAATCAGTGTTCATTGGTTGAGGCAACTAATAAATACTTTCCATTGGTAGAAGAAGTCACTTGATAGACAAAGGGGGTCAGGGTACTTTCCAAACCTCATGATGTTAATGATGTGTACTAAGATTTCCAGGGTAAGGCCAAGTCACAAGCTGAGAATGCATAATATACCAAGTTTAAGGCTTTCACTAAAACTGAGGCCTATGCTAACAATGATTAACTATGCTAAACCTATAATTTAAATAAAACAAATCTTACTAATAAAAAAATCAAGAAAAGGGGGTAGGGGACTTCACCCACTGGGAAGAAGATAGTACTATTATCCCCATTTTATAAATTAGGAAAGTGAGGCAGTCAGAGGTTAAATAACAGTAAATCTATAAGGAATCTATACATATAAGTGTCTATCCACAGCTGTGTATTTGGGAACCTACACAGACCTGGGCATGCACAGACACATTTATATTTATACATACACGCATATGCATAGTCTCAAAAGTCTTTGCCCTAAGATAGAGGGAGAAAGAAAGAAGATTCAGACTCTTAATAGCTATATATCCTTGGGTAAATAAAAAACTTTCTCTTGGGTTCTGCATTTGGGGATAATAATTTCACCAACCTTGTGAAGATAAAATGGAATATTTAAAAGGCAATTTGCAAACTCTAAATTACTATGAAAATGCTAGCTGTTATGTAAACTTTTTTTTTCTTTTGACCAGTCTTGTTATTTCCTTGGTAACCAGAATTCCTAAAGAAGAAACTTCCTCTTTCATTGTGGATTGGCACAATTTATTGTATTCAAAATCTACTAGGGAAATTGAGAGCTTTTATCCCTCTCACACAGTCCATATTCATGTGATCAAATTACTACTAGAACCCCAGTTTCTCTGACTGATGGCTTACCAACTTGAAACTACCTCTCAAGTATGTTTACACACACACACACACACACACACACACACACACACACACACACGCACAATCAGACAGAGAGAGAGAGAGCAAGAGTGAGAGAGAAATTGCCTAAAATCCCTCCTACCATCCTTTGCATTATTTTATACTGTTTTTATCCAAAATAATTTAAACAGTTAAAAAACCATTTTCTTTTGTTGGAAGTAGGGAGGGTGCCACTTGTGTCTTTTTTCTTCCTTTAAAAGTCTTGTCTAACTTTTATACTCATATATATTAAAAACTATTTATACTGTCCAAGACTTTAGCTTTTTTTCTCAGATAGGGAGACTTTCTTACCTTTTGTTTCTTATTCCCAGGAAATATTGATTGCAGAAATCTCTTATTTGAACAGCCCAATTATCTGAATGAAGTGAAGTCTCCCTATATGCATCATTCACTTTAGAAACTCCTCTTCCTTATCTGAAAACCTGATTATCCAAATTAGTCTCCTAACCCTTGCAATATTAAGCTAATTGAGATTTTATCAAATCGGAATTCCTATTTGCTGCTATATATAAGAATAAGAGAAATACATTTTCCTGTGAAACTGACCAATAAAATGTTTGCTTCTCTTTTTATTTTTGCTTTCATGTCTATCATCAATTTTTTTCTATGTTAGATAAAGACAAAAAAATCAGAAGAAAATGAGTATTAGCTAGAAACAGAATTTTTTTCATTTTTGAATATTATATGAGGAAAAATGATTTTTTCCTTGAAATGGAATTGAATGTTGAAGTTCAAGAAGAAATCAGCAAAAGAGAACAATTTAGCCTCTGAGTAAGAAAGTCTGAATTCAGTTATGAGGCAGACCAATCTTTCAATATAAAGATTTATTTATCATGAGTTTCAGTGTGGCTTCCTAGAAAGGATATTTGCTCTAGATTAAGGAGGCATTATTTCACCATTAAAT
The DNA here is from genome assembly GCF_016433145.1 of Gracilinanus agilis. Taxonomy (NCBI): domain Eukaryota; kingdom Metazoa; phylum Chordata; class Mammalia; order Didelphimorphia; family Didelphidae; genus Gracilinanus; species Gracilinanus agilis. Next base: position 519,318,416 of record NC_058132.1, read on the forward strand.
ACTTATGATCTTGAGCATTTCACTTAGCATCTCAAAATATAAGTTTCATTGCTCATGACAATCTAACCTTACCAACTACAAAGGACCTTTGCAAGCCAAAAACAAAAGTACTTTGTAAATATTAAAGTACTACATAAATATTAATTTTTATTATTTGTTGTGTAGCAAGAACAGCCATACCCTGACTGCTATAATGGTCCCCATGAAATATTTACATAACAAGAAGAAAGACTGCAGCCATAAGGTAGATGATCAGTGGAGTATTTATGTGATGACATGGATGAGAATACCAAAAGATGAGAAGCTTTGAATATCTACTAATATACTTAGTGAAATCAGCATCTATTGAGATGACATAAATATCAACATAGAAAAGCAACAGAGGTTGATTATTTATCATAACCCTTCCTATTACTTCAAAACAAAATCAGTAGATATTTCACAGAGAAGAAACAATAGCAGTCTCATGGGATATTATGGAACTTGTCTGTGGGGAACAGAGGTTAGACATGTTCAAACAATGTTCCATTTGTTTTATTATGTACTTGATTTAAGAAATACACTTTTCTTTGGTATTGCCTCTTACTCCTCCTCACTCCCATAATTTACTAGCCTCTAGTTTGTTAGACTTAAGGATTGTTATAAATATTTTCTGAACATTACCATTGAGACCTGTAAAGGAAAATTAATATATCCATCTTGAGCATTATAATAGTATATCTAAACATTAGTACTTAAATGCATCAAAAATGTATTTTGTGTTGGTTGTAATTCATTCAATTCACACTGAAATCCAGCACATATATTTTAGAGCATTTTAAAATTAATTATTCCCAAATGGTAAACTAAATAACCCTAAATATTATGTTTTTGTAGAATATTTGCCTAGCTTTTTTTGAAGCATTTGATTGAATGGGTAAGTAGAGATTAAAATATTTAGTCTGATTATTCAATCAATTAATTTTATGGCCAAAGAATTTTAATCCTTCAATGACTCATTGATCTCATCAATGTTTATATTCTTCAAGTAATTCTAATCCCAACCTATATATGACGGTTTATTTGGGTACACTCACAGATTTACCACAGGGACTTGAAGATTTTTGAAGATTTGATAACTTCAAAATGGAAAATGAGGGAGATGGAAAAATGACACATTTCCTTAAAAATAGTGAGAGGATAAAACTTACCACTGGATGTTATAGCTATGTTACTGTTGAACTTTAATCTATCAATTAGATTTAGTCAGGTTCTACTATGGTCTTTAGTTGTTAAAATTTACAAAGAATAAGGAAAGTCTGTCCCTGACCTTGAGAAGCTTAAAATCTTGGAAGAGAATTTTCAGAATTAATATTTACAAAGCTGAATATTTATTTATAGAACATATATACAAAATACATATGAATATATTTTAAAAGAAGGGAAATGCAAAGAGTTAACTGGGAAAAACTTCTAGAAGAGGCAGCAATTCAATTGAACTGTGAATAGAAGTGCCAGGAAGCAAATGTGAGGAAGAAAAGCAACTTAGGTACAAGAAGAGACTATGGGGGGAAAACAAGTGGAAAAAGGAATATTGTGCAAGAAGAACAGAAACTCAATATGTTTCCTGGGAAGAGTTTGCAAAAGGAAATAGCACATGGGCTGAATCCAGACTGTGAATGACTTTAAATGAGACAGAGGAATCTGCATTTCATCCTGGGGGAAATATGATAATACTAAAGCCAAATGGGACAAAGAAAATTTGGTACCTCTGTAGATGATGGAATGAAAAAAACAGGATACTGAACCCAGGAGACCTATTAGAAAGCTAATCAAGGGAGTTCTGGGTTAAGATGGTGGCAGAGTAGAGGCAGGGTGACTTTCTCTCCTTACAAACAGATATAGCATACCTCCAAAAAGGACAAGAAAATAAAATCCAGATGAAAGAAGGGACCCCACAAAAAGGGCTCAGTATCGAAGGTAAGTGGGATTTGCGCACTTCCACTCTATAAGGGGGAAAATAGCTCCCATCAAAATGTGAGCAGATCAACCCTCCCTCACCGCACCCACAGTATCGGAGTTAGAGCGAGTGAGGGCACAAAATCTAGCCCCCAGGCAGCTAGCTGGCACTACCAGGAGCTTGCCTCTGAGAGAAGCAAGACCTGAAATCCCAAGGGGCTGGAAAACTCAGACCTTGGACACAGGAGTGGGGCTGAGAGAGGCTGCAGCAGCACCCAGTGCCCTCAGACTCAGGAGAAAATCTAAGATGGAGGAGCAAGAGTGGGCCAAGTCCCAAACTCTGGGCAGCTAGCTAGGAACATGGGGGCTTGACCCTGAAAACAGCTAGACCAGAAACCCCAGGAGGGTCTCCAGAGAAGCCAAGAGACTCACAAAGTATCCTCAGGCAAAAAACTGCTCCCTAACTCTATACAAAGAGAATCAGATTGCCTTACGCAGCCTTCTGGCAGATAAAACATAATGATGCCAATCAAGGCCAATCAAGAAATAAATAAGAAGACCAAGAAAAAAGCTCAAACATTTGATAACTTCTGCACAGAAAAAAACCAGAAAACAGAGGAGGACAAACAATTTTAAAAATCCAAACCTTCCCAAAAAAATAAAAATGGGTCACAAGATCTTGAACAGTTCAAATCTGAGGTTATGAGAAAGATGGAAGAGATCTGGCAAGAAAATAACAGTTTAAAAGGCAGAATTTCACAATTGGGAAGTGAGAATCAGAAATCAAATAAATTGGTAAGCAAACTGAAGACCAGAAATGACCAGCTAGAAGTCTTGAAGAACCAGATAGACCATATTGAAAAGGAAAAGCAGGCTCTAAATGCTAGAATTGGGCAATTAGAAGCCAATGATTTCTCAAAACAGCAAGAACAAATAAAGCAAAGTCAAAAGACTGATAAAATAGAAGGAAACATGAAATACCTCACTGAGAAACTGACAGATCAAGAAAATAGGTCTAGAAGAGAGAAGAGACAATTTGAGAATCATTGGTCTTCCTGAAAAAAGAGAAATTAATAGAAATTTGGTCTCCATACTAAAAAAAAAGTTATTCAGCAAAACTGCCCTGAAGTTCTACAACAAGAGGTCAATATAGACATTGAAAGGATCCATAGATCACCCTCAACTCTAGACCCTGAAAAGATAACCCCCAGAAATGTAATAGCCAAATTCAAGAGCTTCCAAGTAAAGAAAAAATTTTACAAGAAGCCAGAAAGAGACAATTCAGATATTAAGGGGCACCAATCAGGATCACACAGTACCTGGCAGCCTCCACACTATAAGGCCTCAAGGCTTGGAATATGATATTCAGAAAGGCAAGAGAATTGGGTCTACAACCAAGGATTATCTGCCATCAAAACTGACTATATACTTCCAGGGGAAAGTATGGGCATTCAACAATATAAAAGATTTTCAAGTATTTGCACAGAAAAGACCAGGACTAAATGGAAAGTTCAATATACAACCACAAAAAGCAAGAGAAACATGAAAAGGTAAATAAAAACAGAGGGGTTTAAGGTTTAAGGTGAAGGGATGGAGCAAAATCTGTTGGACTTCAAATGAGAAAAAGAAGGCAGGAGTGGTGATCATGATCTCTGACAGGGACAATGTAAAAATAGATTTGGTTAAAAGAGATAGGGAAGTGGGGCAGCTGGGTAGCTCAGTGGATTGGGAGTCAGGCTTAGAGACATGAGGTCCTAGGTTCAAATCCGGCCTCAGACACTTCTCAGCTGTGTGACCCTGGGCAAGTCAATTGACCCCCATTGCCCACCCTGACCACTCTTCCACCAAGTCGCCAATACACAGAAGTTAAGGGTTTAAAAAAAGAGATATAGGGAAGATAACTACAACCTGATAAAAGGCAGTATAGACAATGAGGAAATAACAGTGCTCATCGGGTATATACCAAATGGTATAGCATCCAAATTCCTAAAGAAAAAACTAGCAGAGCTCAAGAAGGAAATAGATAGTAAAACCATACTAGTGGGAGATCTAAATATTCCTCTTTCAGGTTTAGATAAATCAAACCAAAAAATAAATAAGAAAGAGATAAGAGATGTAAATGAATTCCTAGAAAAATTAGATTTAATAGATATGTGGAGAAAAATAAATAGGGACAAAAAGGAATACACCTTCTTTTCAGCTGCACATGGTACATTCACAAAGATTGACCATATAATAAGGCATAGAACATTGCAGACAAATGCAAAAGAGCAGAAATAATAAATGTAACCTTCTTAAACCACAATGCAATAAACATAATAATTAGTAAGGGCACCTGGACAGGCAAATCAAAAACTAATTGGAAAATAAATATGATTCTCCAAAACCAGTTAAAGAAAAAATCATAGAAACAATCAATAATTTCATTGAAGAGAGTGACAATGATGAAACATGCTACCAAACTCTGTGGGATACAGCTAAGGCAGTACTCAGGGGAAATTTTATATCCTTGAATGCATATATTAACAAATTAGAGAAGGCAAAGATCAATGAACTGGGCATTCAAATGAAAAAAACTAGAAAGGGAACAAATTAAAAATCCCCACCTAAACACCAAATTGGAGATTATAAAAATTAAAAGAGAAATCAATAAAATTGAAAGTAAAAGAACTATTAAATTAATAAATAAGAATAGAAGCTGGTACTTTGAAAAAAACAGATAAAATAGACAAAGTACTGTTCAATCTTATTGAAAAAAGGAAAGAAGAAACCAAATCATCAGTATAAAAGATGAAAAGGGGGACCTCACCTCTAATGAAGAGGAAATCAAGGCAATCATTAAAAAGTATTTTACACAATTTTATGGCAATACATATAGCAATCTAGGTGAGATGGATGAATATTTACAAAAATATAAATTGCCTAGATTAACAGTACAAGAAATACAATACTTAAATAATCCCATATCAGAAAAAGAAATTGAACAAACCATCAAAGAACTCCCTAAGAAAAAATCCCCAGGACCAGATGGATTCACAAGTTAATTCTATCAAACCTTTAAAGAACAACAAATTCCAATACTATACAAACTATTTGACATAATGAGTAAAGAAGGAATTCTACCAAACTCCTTTTATGATACAAATGTGTTACGGATCCCAAAGCCAGGTAGATCAAAAACAGAGAAAGAAAACTACAAACCAATCTCCCTAATGAACATAGATGCAAAAATCTTAAACAGAATACTAGCAAAGAGACTCCAGCAAGTGATCATGAGTGTTATTCATTATGATCATGGTGGTATTTATACCAGGAATGCAGAATGGTTCAACATTAGGAAAACCATTCACATAATTGACCATATCAACAAGCAAACCAACAAAAACCACATGATTCTCTCAATAGATGCTGAAAAACATTTGAGAAAATACAACATCCATTCCTATTGAAAACACTAGAAAGTATAGGAATAGGACCTTTCCTAAAAATAATAAACAGTATATACCTAAAACCATCAACAAGCATCATATGCATTGGGGATAAATTAGAAGCCTTCCCAATAAGATCGGGCATGAAACAAGGATGCTCACTATCGCCTCTATTATTTGACATTGTACTAGAAACTCTAGCAATAGTAATTAGAGAAGAAAAAGAAATTGAAGGTATTAAAATAGACAATGAGAAGACTAAGCCATCACTCTTTGCAGATGATGTGATGATCTACTTAAAAAATCCTAGAGAATAAACTAAAAAGATCATAGAAATAATCAACAACTTTAGCAAAGTTGCAGGATATAAAATACATACACATAAATCATTAGCATTTCTATATATCTCCAACACATCACAGCAGCAAGAGGTAGAAAGAGAAACACCATTTAAAGTCACCCTAGACAATATAAAATACTTAGAAATCTATCTACCAAAAAAAACCACAGGAATTATATGAACACAACTACAACACACTTTCCAAACAATTAAAACTAGATCTAAACAATTGAAAAAATATTGAGTGTTCCTGGGTAGGATAAGCTAACATAATAAAAATGACCATTCTACCCAAATCAATTTACCTATTTAGCACCATACCTATCAAACTACCAAAAAACTTTTTACTGAATTAGAAAAAACTATAACAAAGTTCATTTGGAAGGACAAAAAATCAAGAATATCAAGGGAAATAATGAAAAAAATATGAAGGAAGGTGACCTAGCAGTACCAGATATTAAACTATTCTATAAAGCCACGGTCATCAAAACAATATGGTACTGACTAAGAGATAGAGAGGAGGATCAATGGAATAGACTTGGGGTAAGTGAAGTCAGCAAGACAGTGTATGATAAACCCAAAGAGCTCAAGTTTTGGGACAAAAATCCACTATTTGACAAAAACTTTTGGGAAAATTGGAAAACACTATGGGAGAGATTAGGTTTAGAGCAACATCTCACACCCTACACCAAAATAAATTCAGAATGGATGAATGACTTGAATATAAGGAAGGAGACTATCAGAAAATTAGGTGAACATAGAATAGTATACCTCTCAGATCTATGGGAAAGGAAAGATTTTAAAACCAAGCAAGAGTTATAAAAAATTACCAAATGAAAAATAAATAATTTTGATTATATTAAATTTAAAGGTTTTTGTACAAACAAATAACCACGTCACCAATATCAGAAGGGAAACAACAAATTAGGAAAAAATATTTATAACAAAAACTCTGACAGAGGTCTAATTACTCAAATATACGAGTTAAAACAATTGTATAAAAAATCAAGCCATTCCCCAATCAATAAATGGGCAAGGGACATGAATAGGCAATTTTCAGATAAAGAAATCAAAACTATCAATAAGCACATGAGAAAGTGTTCTAAATCTCTAATAATTAGAGAAATGAAAATCAAAACAACTCTGAGGTATCACCTCACACCTAGCAGATTTGCTAAAATGATAGCAGGGGAGAGTAGGGAATGTTGGAGGGGATGTGGCAAAATTAGGACATTAATGCATTGCTGGTGGAGTTGTGAACTGATCCAACTATTCTGGATGGCAATGTGGAACTATGCCCAAAGAGCAATAAAAGACTGCCTGCCCTTCGATCCAGCCATAGCATTGCTGGGTTTGTACCCCAAAGAGCTCATGGATAAACAGACTTGTACCAAAATATTTATAGCTGAGCTTTTTGTGGTGGCAAAATACTGGAAAACGAAGGATGCCCTTTAATTGGGTAATGGCTAAACAAATTGTGGTATATGTTGGTGATGGAATAATATTGTGCTCAAAGGAATAATAAACTGGAGGAATTCCATGTGAGCTGGAAACACCTCCAGGAATTGATGCAGAATGAAAGGAGCAGAGCCAGTAGAACACTGTATACGGAGACTGATACGCTGTGGTAAAATTGAATGTAATGGACTTCTGTACTAGCAGCATTGCAATGACCCAGGACAATCTGGAAGGATTTATGGAAAAGAATGCTACTCACTTTCAGGGGAAGAACTGCAGGAGTGGAAACACAGAAGTAAAACAACCGCTTGAATACATGGGTTGATGTGGGCATGGTTGGGAATGTAGACACTAAACAACCACACCAATGTAACTATCAATAATATGTAAATAAGTCTTGATTGATCACATATGTTAAAACCAGTGGAAATGCGTTTTGGATATGGGTGTGTGTGAAAGGGGGTGAAGGAGAAAGTAGAAACAAGAATCATGTAACCATGGAAAAGGTTTCTAAAAAAATAAAATATTAAAAAAAAAAGCTAATCCATCTTTCAGATGGCAAGTAATGAGGTTCTGAACTAGAGTGTTGTGGTCTAAGGAGAGAAAAGTGTGTAGATGTGAACAATGCTCTAGATGTAGAATTGACAAAACTTGGCAACTGATTGAATATAAAAGTTTAGATAGTGAAAATCTGAGGATGATTCTTAGATAATGCATCTTAGATATTAAGTATTCAAAAACAAAAATAGGAGAAGTAGCTAGGAAGAGTATCTCACATGGGTTCAATAATCCTAATCATCATGCAGATGACTCCGAAATTGAGATGTGATACACTCATCTGACAACTAAGCTCTAGCACTATATTTCATCCTGAATGTATAATGGGTAACTCAAGTTTAATATATCCCAAAATGATTTCATTGTGGTTTTTTATCTCTTGACCCATTCCTACACACACACACACACACACACACACACACACACACACACACACACATAATGTTTATGTTGGTTGAATGAAGACTAGACTCATATTAAACTTGTATGGGAAAGTTCTATTGAGGAAAATTCTTCTAATTGTAGACAAAAACTATACTGCATTTTATAGTTTTAGTCTTAAAGAGTTGCTTCAAATAAGTGATTTTACCAATAACACAAAGCCAGCATGTGTCAGACATGAAACTTGAACATGAGGCTCCATGTTTTTGATAAGTTTTCTATTCACTATGTCATTTGTCCACTGCTTTTCATCAATATTTCTAAATGAATAGATTTTCCATGAATTTCCTTCACAATGCTATGGAAAATGAGTTGCGCATTTCTCTTTAGTTTGGAGGAATATTTTAGTCACTACTCATGAATGTTGATTTTATTGATTTATATTTAACTTTGTTGTCTAATCTCTTCTACAGATATAAGGTAAGACACTGAGGTGAATTTTGCTAATTAAATGAAGTCTAATAACTCTAATCATCACGGTCTAGCAAACTATCAGTTTGAGCCATTATGCTAATTGGGCTTTGCTAAAACATTATGAAGGTCCTGAAAATAAATACTGGTAAATGTTCTTTTAGCTTATATAAGTAAGTCATTACCGAAATCGATTATAATGTGAGAGTTTTAGAGAACCATAGTTATACAGCTACATGCATGACTAAAATTCAAGTTCTTACACTTGGAATCTTAAAATGGATTCAGAGAATACAACCAGCAACCTGAATTTATTGTATTAGTACAGGGTAGAGGTAAGAAACAATTGCTTCCAAAGGCAGGAATCCCAATACTTATAAAACCTCATTTTATAGGTCTTAGTTAATAGAAAAAAATTAAGAAAATCTCAGAATTTAAATATATGACCATTCTGCAAAAAGTCTATGGTTCTTCTTCACTATTTTTGAAAACAAGTTTCTTATAAATTCTTTGAAAGCAAAATTTTGAAAATTCCATTAGGGTTACTACGTATAAAAGAGCAATTATTTCAGAACTCTTCCTCCCCAGTAAATGACTTGTTAATTCAATAGTTCTTTATATTAAAAACAATTCCTCTAGGATCAGAAATGGAAAATGTGTAGCATTCCTCTGTGTGTGTGTGTGTGTGTGTGTGTGTGTGTGTGTGTGTGTGTGTTTTAAGAGATACTGAAAATTGTCACTTATTTGGCCTATACACTGTCTTCCTCCTCAGAAAGTGGGCTGTAGCAAAACAGCTCTTGGGAATATTTATAAGCTAGGAAATAGGGGAATTCTATATTAGTGTGTTTTCTAGCTTCATCCTAACTCATCAGGTTTCAGTCCCTTCTAAAAGAGAAGTTTATTTTTTTAAATATAAATAATGGTACAATTTTAAAATATTTTCATTTATAAGAATGTGATATTAGTGGTTATAGATAAGATTATAAGAGAGATATTCCTTGGAATGCTAAGCACTGCTGGCTGCATTTGTGCTTTAAGTGTAATTGTAGAGATAAATTCTGAAGGTATGAAATCAAATTCAATTTAGTTACATGCCCAAAAGTTCATTTGTCTTCCCTAAAATCTTCAAATCAAAAATAGTTTCAGAAATCCATGGAGAAATAAACTTGCTCATTTACTTGCCCAGGAACCATTTGTTATATCATATATGAGATTTCATTGTGTGTATTGACTAGAAGGCCTTTTATCAAGAATACTGCAAAGACCTTCCAAAACCAATTTTAAATCACCCCAATGTGCTTGTGCACCTCATTTATATTACAGAGATGATTGAAGCTGGTGGAGTTTGGGAATTTTGAGCTGCAGTGGACTAAACAAACAAGGTGTCTTCATTAAGTCAAGTACCAATAGGGTGAATCCTTGAATCCAAGGGAGCCTCCTAGCAGCCCAAGGAAGGTCAAACTAGCTAAGGTCAAAAATGGAACTGGCAAAAGCTCCTGTGCCAATAAGAATAGAATTAGACCCATGAGTGGCCCAACTCTTTTAGTTTGAGTTATATAATGAGCCAAAAAGAAAAGAAACAATGAGAGAAAGAAAGAAAAGAAAAAAAGAAAGAGAAAGTGAGAAAAATATAAGAAAAAATAAAGTCATGAGTCAATTTTATATTATCCAAGTAGATTTTGGAAAAAATTGTTACTCAGGACTTTCATCTAATTCCTGCAGTTCATCATTAAATAAATTTTACATTTATTAAAACTGTTTTCTTATACCTTAGGACCTTTATTATCCAGTCTTTGGCTTTAGCTGCTAAGTTCTCTTAGAAGTCAAAGCCTGGATACATGTTTGATCAATTTTAGAAATTCTAAAAAGGATTTTTAATTGATGAAAGCCCATAGAAGTTGTTTGGCCAGAATATAATTAACAGGGTACAACAAAATGATGTTTGTACTACTAGAAGGGAAAGGGTTCTTGTTAAACTTGGAGCAAATGTGCTCAATAGTTTTCCTATGTAAAAATTAATTGGAGCAAAGACATTGAGTGTTGAGAAGCATTAATGTCAAATATCAAACTAAAAAAGCAAAGTGATTTCCAGATGTAGCTCTCCATGCTGCGTGGTGGTGTGCATGTGCACACTCACGTTTTGTTTTCCTTTTTGATTATACTTATTTTAGAACAAGTCAACATTCAAATATAGATTTATATTATCACTATTTGAACCTGAAATGTATTTACTAAATGTGATAGGTCACTTTTCCCTTTAAGAATAATTATGGGTATCATAGATTTTCATATACTTTTTCATATGTGAACTTGGGTTTTTAAACTTTTCATAAAACATTGACCTGATTCTCTTGGGAAGGGAGAGGGAGAAAGCCTTACAATTTTTATAGCATCTGTGATGTGACAGGCACTATAATAAGCTCTTTACAAATAACTCATTGATCTTTGCACAATTACAGAAGATAGATGCTGTTATCCCCATTTTAAAGTGGAGAAAACTGAGACAACAAAAAGTTACATGATTAGCCCAGGGTCACACAGCTAGTTAGTGTCTGAGGCCAGATTTGATCATAAGGCTTCCTGATTCTTGGTCCATAATGATCTTTCAGTCTTTTGCCTTCCATGTGAGGATGTTTTACAGTTCTCTAACAGACTATTGTTAAAAATAATGAATATTTCCTTTTTGTGCATCAAATTCCTGATAGAATATGAGTTTTAAGAGAGCAGATGCCATGCCTTATCTAAATTTTGTATTTCCCATAAACTGTCGGAAGTTGATCAATTCCTGTTTTAAGCTTAGAAGATATTATTATATTAATCACTCATATTAAAGCAAGTTATGACTTTTTCTTTTGATCTTGTCCCATGATTTCAACTGTGTGAGAATTACTGATGTGGAAACTCTAACCACCGAAGTAAAATTAGGGAATTGGATATGATAGCCTCTGAGATTCTTTGTGGGTCTAGATCTGTGGGTTCCATGAGTATCTATAAATCAATAGTAGACTATAAAGTATCATATTATGGAGTTGCCAGGTACAATGAGAGGTTACTTGATATCAGGAATTTACCAACTTGGTATGAGGGCTTGGGTTTGAACTGAAGTCTTCATGGAATTCACTCCCGACTTACCTCTAACATTTTAGAAGCTCAATGCTCCAGATAAGGATTACCTCCCTCAGGCTCCCTTGGGCCCTTTCCTGATTTTCCCAGTAGTTAGTGCCTCTCTCTCTATCTCTCTGCCTCTCTCTATGATTCTGTGTCTCTTGTCTCTCTGTGCCTCTTTGTTTCTCTTTGTCTCTGTCCCTCTGTCAATCTTTCTCTTGCCACCTCTGTCTCTGACTCTGTCTCTCTCTCTTCTCACACACCCTTCAAACTGTCTTATATTCTTATATTTGTATATGATTTATGCTTATGTATATGTATAACCTTCCCATTCCATAAAATGCTATTCCTTTAAGGTGGGAATTGATGCATTTCTGTGTTGTTTTCTCTCCAACACTTATCAGAGACAAATTCACTGTGATCCCTGACTGCAAAACCTTCTTCTTTTATGCCATAATACTTGGAGTTATTTAAGACATTTTTTTTGGTGCTGAACTTATACATTCATATAAGGAAATGATTCCTTCATTGAGTTAGTATTTTTATATCAGGAAAATACTCTGTGACAGATCAGAATTTCCAATGTACATTCATAGATGCCACCCAAAGCATATTATTGGCAGTGTTGGTTAGAATACATAGTGCTTTTTTTCCAGGAAAAAGGGTGGGTTATTTTTTTTTGTTTATCTTTGCTGCTTCCTGTGCTGAAATCTTTTGAGACTGAGGCTTTATCCATATAATCACAACTAATATGTGTAAAAATTACTATATGAACACTTTAATCCTTGTTTCAAGAGTTACCTGGAATAGAAATTTACTCTAAAAAAACAATTTCAAAATCAAATAACAACATGATGTATGCATAACAGAAATAAATTAGCCATTCTTATCATCTTGCATATTTTATTTTTAATATTCCATACTTCAGGATTCAGATATTTTCATGCATTTAAAATGCAAGTAAAGAACCCAATGAAATCTTAAGAATAACTACCACTGATTTCCCCTATTGGATGCTCTTTAACTGTATGGCCTCCTCCTGCAAATCAAAGAGGCTTTTGCTGATAACTAAAACAGAAAAAGGTCAGGGGCCCAAAATTAATAAACTTAGCACTCTACTCTTGGGTCTTCCTACCAAGTATTTTAATAAAAGAAGATAAAGCTCAGATCTGTGCCCAAAAAGTAGAAATCTAACAGGAGGCAATTATTTAGAGTTCAATCATAGATCATTTTTTAAATTTCAAATTCAAAGTAAGACATAAAGAAATTTTTTTCTATAAAAAAGGAAAGAAATACATCAATGCATTTGAGTTGGGCACTAAATAAATTATGTGTGTGACACTTCTTTGAAAGAGTAGAAGTAATATTTTAGGAGCTATGATGGATATAGTAAATTCAAATGAATTGATTCAAATATAATTATGTCAATTACAGTTTGTGAAAGTCCCTTCCTATGCTTTTTGCTCAGATGCTTTATTGTTCATAAAATGCCAGTCTAAACTTTGTCTCTATTATACAAATGGAAATTTCTATTCCATCCCATGGAGCATAAGACAAATATAAGTTCAGGATATTACCTCCTTAAACTACTATCCAACAAACATCAATTACATTAAAGGAAATCTGATGAATACGTAATATGTTTCAATTTTGCCTTAAATTTGATGGGGCTTTTAAAAAACAAATCCTAGTTTTGTCTGAAAACATTTTGCCTTATTCACATAACCTGAGCACACAGTCATTGAAGCAATTGGGAAGCTGACACCTGGATAACTAAATGAGAAGGTAATTCTTCTACAAATTGATGCCCATAGTGTAATTAACAGGGATCTGTCATAGAATGGAAATCAATAACAAATAACACCAACTACTTTCTGGTGAGTTTTGGAAAATGTTCAAAACGATAAAGCTTTTTAAATATTATTTTAAATTTATATGTTTTGATTTATTATTCATATTATGTTATTTTACAATGGTCAAAATGAATTTCCTCTACTTCATATTTCCCTTCTTATTAAACATCAAAACTTTTGTAATGAATATACAGAGTCAAAGAATACAAATTTCTTCATTTGTCAAATTCAATTAATATGTGTCTCACTCTAATTCCCAACATCATGATTCCATGACCTCTATAACTAGAGTTTAGCTAAAGACATCTTCATCAGTTTCTGCAATCTTGGATAGTCATCACATCAATCAGAGTTCTTAAGTCTTTAAAAGTTCTTTATCTTTACAATAATATTATTGTAGAAATTGTTCTCTTGGTTTATACTTTTATTTTTGCTATTTTATATGTGCTTAATATTCTAATGATATCTAATGTTCTAAATTTATTATTCCCTAAAAATGGGTTAAAATGTTAAGAAACACACAGCCATTCCACTGTTATAAAGACATAAATTATGAGGTTAGGGATGTGTGTGAGGGTGCTTGTGTATCTCAATATCACTAAAGTTACAAATTGAAAATGGCAGAACAAACACCCAATACTATCTTCATATATTGACATGTCATCTTTTCATTGAACAATTCATGTTGATTTATTTGAATGTTATTATAGAAATAGAGAATGATAATGACTAAGATTGATTCAATAAGTGCTTTCCACATAATACTTAGTTTGGTCCTGACAAAAATGTTGTCAGCCAGGGCTTAAAGGTACTCTTACAATCATAGTACAGAATAGGAAAATGAAACTCTGCAAGGTTAAGTAACTTGCCTAACTTCACAGTCAGTAAGTTTCTTTACCAGGACTAAATCATTTGCCTCGACACAAATTTCACTGTCCTTTGCTCTATTTAACATGTAGTACGAAACTGTTAGGTATTAGAAAAATAATCAGTTCTCAGACTCCAGGGACGCAGGTTCCCATTTTAACTTATTATTTTAAATAATTTTTTCATACAGATGCCATTCACACATTCATATAGTATGTGTTTTTTTCAAAATCATCAATTGCAAATCATTAATGAAAGTGCATTTATAATGCTGTTATTGAATGAATTTCCTAAGTAAGTTCATATAAGCCTTTCTAGGTTTTTTCTGAAACTCCATACTTCCTCATAGTTTGGGCAAGTATATTCCCAGATATTTTATTCTATCTGTGGTTACTTTAAATATCCTCTTCATCATGTGTTACAATGCAAAATTATTTCACCAGCATCATTTATAACAACCTAATCAGCTATTTCCCAATTTATGTTCATTCCTTCAAGTTTCCAATGGTTTGTAACCACAAAATTAGTTGTTATACATTTTTTTTACATTTAGTTTGTTTTCCTTTTCTTATTTCTTTGAGATACAGACTTAACAGTAATACTGTTGTGTCCAAGAGTTTGTAGTTTTGTAGTCTTTTGGGGCATAGTTCCAAATTATTCTCCAGAATAGCTGAACAAGTTCACAATTCCACCAACAAGTCATTAGTGTATCCCTTTTTCTACATATCTTTCAGCATTGTCATTTTCCTTTTCTATCATATTAGACAATCTGACCAGGATTAGGTTGTAACTCAGAGTTGCTTTAATTTTAATTTCTTTAATTATTAGTGACTATTTACATATGTATTCCATTTTTAAAAGTGTTTTTTTAATCCTAAAAATGCCAGTACTGTAACTTTCAATCTGGCAGAAGGAAAATGTACAATAAGTTCATAGTTTCATAAGATCATTAGGATTTAGAGTTGAAAAATATTTTAGGGAAATTTTTATCTACTTTCTTAATTTTCATTTAAAAATAGATTACCATAGAATTTTGTCACTAAAATTCCTTTTTAGGAAATTAAATTATGTTCCATCACTCTAATTACACAAAGTTCAAACCAGTAGTTATTATTGTTTGTGCTCTTACATTGATGAAGGCAAAGTATTTGGGGAGAGAGAGAGAGAGAGAGAGAGAGAGAGAGAGAGAGAGAGAGAGAGAGACAGAGAGAGAGAGGTTTTCCTGATTGTTTTTTCCCTTTAATTTGAATAAATTCACATGTTTTTCTATATGTTTCTAGTTTTTTTTTTCTATTGGCCTAATTTAATAGTTATAATATTACATTATTTTCATGCATCAGAATGTTTATATATATTCCAATCAGTGCCTACCCACCTTGTTTCTAGTTCCTTGTTTGGATAAATAGAGCTCTAAAGATTATTTTGGTGCTTTTGGTCATCTCTAGTTCAAAAAATATGGATAAGATTATTATTGAAAAGAGAAGAGATAATTCTGTCTCACTCCTTTTCAGGATTAGAGAACAATGGGTCTAGAACACTGAACACATCATCAGTCTAATTTGAAAATTAATGACATTAAAGTTGCAGAAAAGAAAGTATTATCTATTTTTTTAAATATTGCTATGTTATTTTATGCAAAATGAAAGCAAAATATGGCAAACAATTCCTCATAACATTTCCTAGTAGAAACTAATGAAGAAAGTATTTCTCTCAAGAAAGCAGACTATAAAAAATTGGGTCAAAGTAAAATGTTATTTCTACTAAAGCTTTAATTCCAGACAATGATTTAAAACTATATACTGTTGTGAGGAAGATTACATAGGCTGTTTCATCTCATAATTCACAGAAGCTAGACTAGTAGAACTTAAACCTCAACATGCTGATGGTTGGTGAGATCTTCACCTCTGTGAACCTTGACCTATTGAACCAAAGCTGACAGCCAGTCAATTATGAGCATTCAATTGTGCTGTAGTCTCAGACGCCAGAGTGTGAGTATTAACTCCAGTGACAGGCAGCTCAGACTTGGCTGTCATTTGGCCCATTTTCTTCTACAAACTATCAGCATAATTCACCCTAAAGGGTTTTAAAGTGGACCTAATGCTTTTCCCCTTTCTTTCCTTGTATAGTGTGGAATTCAGAACAGATTATTTAAATTTGATGATCTGAATGATGATCTAATAAGGGACAGCTGTGGTATCTAAATCCCAAGGCTATTTATTGTCAATTAGGATGAATCCTAAACAAACTCCCTTCATTCTGCACTTGACCTGTTCTTAAAGACTACACAAAAATGACAAATGGAAAAGGTAATGTGGAGGGAAGGGGAAAATGGTCAATGAAATATAAATATTGAGAAATCGAAGAACCATCAAAAATAATTATAGGGAGAAATTATGTGAAGTGCAATTTGGGAGGTGCCAAACAATTCCAATGGAATACCTACTTTGAATTATGGAAACCCATCAGAGGGCAAAAGCAAAGAAAGAAAGAAAACTTCCAAGTTAAAATGGACCATGTAACTAAAAGTGAACCAACAAATTGTTTTATTTGGTTAAAAATGGCTTTGATTTTGTATAAAATGCAAGATTTCATATAGTATGGAACAAAATTTTCTAAAATGCAGAACTCTAGTATAAAAGTATAAAAGAACAACAATATATATTGTTAAATTATTGGGAAAATATAAACTCTAAAAGGGGGAAGCAATCCACTGCCATATTGGTAGACAAGAGTACTGCCATGAAGTATTGCAAGGGTAAAAATCTAATTATTTCATTGAGGAAACCATATAAGACAGGTGGAAATACCATACCAGAACTTTATTACTGCTATTTGAGAGTTACAAATAAATTGGGAAAAGCCAGAAATATGTGTTCGGGGTGGTGCAAAGTGGGGTTCTCTGTAGCACAATAATGTTACTCTGAAACACAATCACATATTGTACTCTGTGAGTTCTCTAGCTCAGAAAAACAAGTAAACTTTGACCTTTGATATTGTCATATTGGCCCAGAGCTAATCTAGGAAGATGCACTGGAAATAAAATAAAATGGAGCATGATGAAAGGCAAATAGATAATGAAGGAGATAAAGAGAATCTATTCTTTCCTTTTATAGAATCGTATGAGACAACCAAGACTATCAGAATATCAGGAGATACTTTGGAAAGAGTGGAAGGTGGACCTATGATCAACCAGCAAATATTATTCAAGCAATTATTATATATCAGATATTTTGCTAAGCACTGGAAATGCAAAAAGAAAAAAAAGAAAAATGAAACAGAAATGGAAGTATAATTCCCTACATTCAAGGAATTTTTATTTATGTAGAGATATGGGAAGGGGTGGCAGGCTGAAAAATTCAGTTCAGTTTATTCTTTCTCATTTCCCTTGGGAGGTTGATTTCCCAAGGTTCTTGTGTATGTATCAGCAGAAAATCCTAGAATTTTATGACTATATGACTCTTTTTATCGACAACATCACATTACTTCTCTTGGAAATTGGGCAGGTGGGCAATTTCAAACTTCAGTACTTCGTATTTGTGATACCATCTGTGTACTAACTTCTTTGGAGCATATCAGAACTTGCTCAACCTCTTTCATTCTGTTTGATTCTTCTTCTTAACCTTTCAAAAAATCACCAGAATCTACCACATACATTGGAGTCTGTCTTCTAAATTAATAAATTCATTTCATTTAAAGCTGAAACTATAGAAATTATTTTTACCCACAATTCTGAAGAGACTATGTTAAAAAAAGAGATAAGACAATCAGTTAAGAACTTGTTGGGATCGTGTTTCTTCACCTTAACTATATTACATCTTGCACTGCACAAATACGTTCAACTCCCATTTCTATTCCTATTTTTTTCTTGCCTTGAAAACTGAAATAAATCAATATTTCAAATCCCTTTTAAAACTTGCCAATTCTGGAGAGCCATTTGGTAATATGCCCAAAGGTATACCAGCAATGCCACTAGTCTCTCTGTATCCAAAAGAGATTTTAAAAGGAAAGGGACCTAAATATACAAAAATATTTATAACAACTCTTTTTGTGAAGGCTCAGAATTAAAAACTAAGAAGAAGAAAATCAATTGGGGAATGGTTGAACTAATTTTAGTATGTGATTATGATGGAATACTATAATATTATAAGAAGGATGCTTTCAGAAAAACCTGGAAAGATTTACATAAAGTGATGCAAAATGAAGTGAGTAGAATCCAAATAAGGTTCACAATAAAAAAAGTATGATGGGGGGCAGCTGGGTGGCTCAGTGGATTGAGAGTTGGGCCTAGAGACAGGAGGTCCTAGGTTCAAATCCGACCTCAGTCACTTCCCAGCTGTGTGACCCTGGGCAAGTCACTTGACCCCCATTGCCCACCCTTACCACTCTTCCACCTATGAGGCAATACACAGAAGTTAAGGATTTAAAAAAAAAAGTATGATGATCAACCATGAATGACTTATTCTCAGCAATACAATGATCTGAGATAACTCCAAAGGATTTATGATGATAATGTTATTGACATCTAAATAAAAAACTAATGGAGTCTAAATGCAGACTGAAACATACTTTTTTTAATTTCCTTTGTTATCCTTGGGGTTTTTTGGTCTGTTTTCTTTCATAAAATGATTAATATGGTATTATGTTTTCCATCACCGCACATTGCTTCCCTTCTCAATGCAGATTGGAAAGAGAAAGAAATTTTGGAGCTCAATTTTTTTAATATTAAAATGATTTTCAATTTAAATGGGGAACACTAAAATATTTAATATAAAAAGGTCATCAATTTACTGCCCTATTCTGTGACTGCCAACCCTGGCACATGTGCCAAAGATGGCACACAGAGACCCCTCTGTGGGCCTGAGCACTCTTCCAGGCAGAGTTAGTTACTAGAATGACAGAGGGTCTCTTGTTGAGCTTCTCCTTTCCCTCTGCACTTACTCCTTCCCCTGAGTATAGTGATAAGGCCACTCCTCTCTCTTTCTCCCTCCTCTATCTGGCTTGGGGCTCCTGAAACCCTCCTTCCTTGGGAGAGGAGGTTGAGGTTGAGGGGGAGACTTGGCACCCCTAGCCTTTGAGGAGGAGCAGGCCAAGCCTGCACTGTAGGCTGCATTCAGCTGCCCTGCTGGCAGGAAGGAAGGAAGCCTAGGTGGAGGCTTGTGCCAAATATCCCACCCCCATCTGGCTTCTGAGCCTGAGGAGCTTCCCCTGCTCCCTTCTTGGGACTCTTCCTTTGCTTTCAAGATCAGAACCTCCCTAAAGGAGCCTTCTCCAAGTCCCAGAGAGGGCCTGCCTGCAGGACCAAGACCTCCAATTCCAGGGGACTATCAAGATGTGCCTACAGTGGCCCTCACCCCCATTAGAGAGTTTTAGTGAGTATACACATGATCTATTGCTAAAGGGAAGGAAACTCCAAGACTCTACTCCCTCTAAGCCTGGGGGGAGCATAAGGTCCCTAGCGGCGCCAATCTCAACTAACAGATTTCAGGTCAGGTGGACCGCAGTAAGACCAGAATCATTGGTGAAACAGTTATTGCAAGCCCAGACTTGACCTAAACCCAAATCAGTATTAGATGCCCCAAAGGATGATTTCATTTTTTAAAAAGGGGAAGCTCACCTTATTCTAGAAACCTGTTTAAGCTGCCTCTCCTCCCAGCAATTGAATAGTGGCAGGACTTGCTAGCCAAAGAATCTCTCCCTCCTGGCTTTTCCTGAAGACAGATTCCTAAGGTGGTCAAAAACATCCTGAAAAGTAGACCCTCCTCCCTACAAGAACCATTGTCTCTGGGGAAGAGGGGGCAGTTGGTTTCTAGTGGGGGACAAGGCACTTACCCTCACAGCACATGGCCTCTAAAAGTTTCACCATCACTGTCTTAGACCAATGACTTCTCAGACTAAGAAACTCTTCTGTCTACACCAGTTCTCTATCATCTTGTCTCCCTCTACCAGAGAATGTAATCTACTTGAGGGCAGGAATTATTTTTCAAACTTTGTATTTGTCGCCCCAGACTTTTCTCTTTTTTAATTCTAATTTTCTTTTCAATTACATGTAGAAAAAAATGACAACTGCTCGCTGACATTTTACAATTTAGATTCTTTCCCTTCTTCCACCTGCCCCCCTCAATTTGATAAATAGCATAATATAGGTTATATCAGTGCTTTGGAACAAAACATATTTTCATATTGTTCATGCTATGACAGATGACATATTTCACAAATGCATTTAAAAACTAAAGAAGGAAATAAAGTGGAAGATATTATGCTTGAATCAGATTCCTGCATTTCCTTCTTTAGCTATAGAAAGCATTTTTCTTCGTGAGTCTCTTGTGATTATGATAGGTTAGAACTTTGGTAATACTTTCATTCCTCACATTTGATCATCCGACAATATTTCTCTTTCTGAATAGAATGTTCTTCTGGTTCTGCTTACTTCATTTTGTATCAGTTCTTATAAGCCTTTCCAGGTTTTTCTGAATTCATCTTGTTTGTCCTTTCTTATGGTACAATCATATTCTATTATAACCGCATACCACAACTTATTCAGCCATACCACAGGAGATTGACACCCTTGCAATTTCAAATTCTTTGGCACAACAAAAAGAGCAACTACAAATATTTTTGTACAAATAGGTTCATTCCCCTTATCTATGATCTCTTTACGATAAAGAGGATTTGCATAGTTTTGTGACCCTTTGCATCCATAATATTGGGATTTGCATAGTTTTGTGACCCTTTGCATCCATAATACTCTCCAGAATTATTGTATCATTTCACAGTTCCACATTGTGTTCATGCCCCAATTTTCCTACATCCCCACCAACATTTTTCTACATGGCCAGTTAATTTTTAGAAAGTTATTTTCTCCCTTGCGATTTTGTGTTCCTTTTCCCATTTGGCCAATCTAGTAGAGTACTCTAAGAAGGTGTTTTCTTCAGTGTATTTTTGTGCCTCCATTTCCATTTGGCCTATTCCACCTGTTAGGGAACTGATTTTTTCTGTGAATTTTTTCCCAGTTGTTGAGTCTTGCTGTCAATTATCTTGTAATTTGATTTTTTTTAACTTCTTTTCAAGTTCTTCCAGGGACTCTTTTGGGAACTGACATTCTTTCCCACTTTTCTTGAGGCTTCATATATTTCATTTTTCTCATTGTTATCCTATTCTGAGTTTGTATTTTGATCTTCCCTGTCACTAAAGTAACTTTCTAAGATCAATTTTTTCCTAAGTGTTTTGCTCAGTTTTCTGGATTTTTCTGTTTTTGTTTTTGCTTTTTTTCTGTTACCTTATCATTGTATTGAGGTTGTTATATACTCCTGGGAAAGAAGGAGCACTGTTCCAAGGGTGTGGAGTTACTCCTCTCTGGTACATGGGTTAGGCCCAGTTGCATTTGATTTCCATAGTGTTTCTATCAAGGAATTGTCCTTTCTGGCTTACTGTGTGGAGGCTTGTAACTATTTTGTTAGATTCCACTCCCCAAAATGCCAATTCCTCTCTTGTCTCATGGGCTACTATGGTCCCCACCTTGCTTCATCTCTGTCCCTGCCAGGTGGCTTGGGCTGGGCCATTCCCATATTCTGTCACTTCATTGACTCATGCCATATTAGAATAGGTGTATTCTTATATCTATTCTGCATTCTCTACTTGTGCTGATAGGCTTACAGCAAACCCATTCCAATTCTGCTACTTTATTGATTCAAGTTGCCTAATGTTGGCTGATTCATGTTCTTCCACTTCCCTCAAATGTTGCTCTCCCTGGGATGTTCTCTGTTCTTCTCCCAGTGAGAGGTGTTTCTCTTGCTTTTCTTTGTTATGAGTGAATGTTGGATGGTGGTGGTGTAGGCTTTGGGCAAGTAAAATGTTCTTTCTTCTACCATCTTAGCTCTGTAAGATAATATAAGTAATGGGGTCACCAGGGATATTAAAATCAACTATGGGGTTTGTGGGAACACTCTCTGGGATGTAAGAGAGACTAAAACTGGACACTGAAGTCTTGTACAGCTACACCACTCCCAACTGGAAAATAACAGCCAACTGTCACTCTGGCCAGAGGCCTTGAATTTACTGACAAGGTAACAAGGAGAAATTAGGTTTTAATTAGAAACAACTAAAAGGAGGGATAGGAATGACTACTCTAAAATCTTAACACCTAATAACAAAACCCAAAGGGACAGGGAAGGACTTATTCACTACACTAATTTAAGCTATCTAACTAACAGGGCTCAAGGAGCTATACTGGAGTCTCTGGGTTTCTGCCTCACACCTGGAACCTGCCAGGCTTGAGTACAGCTGGGGCTTTTGTGGCTTTGGGATTTCTCACTGCAATCCACTGATGATGTCTGGATGCCAGGAGCTACAGTTGTCTCAGGAACTAAGCAGTAAGGGTTTTGCTTGAAGCACTGTCCTCTTCTCTTGTTCTTTCCTTAAATGCCACACCACACAGGATCCAGGGGAAAACAGGATGCAAGGTGTCCTTTGCTCTGAGTTCTCCCAGGCTGGCAACAGTTTTTGCCTACCACTAATGGAGTCCACACACAGAACACACATAGACTTCCTCCTCCTTCATTCCAACCTGGAATTCCCAGCTCCAGCTCCTTCCTGCTAGGTACTTCCTAATCAATATATAATCAATACCTAATAACTAGCTAATCTAATCTTACTCATAACAGCTCCTAGCATACAAATAGTCAGATTTTTCAACAGTGCATGGCACATAGTGCTTAATATTTTTTCATTCATTTATTCAATCTTGCATGTGAACCTGAGCATTGATATAATGCTGCAGCTTTCCATCACCCACCAAGCATCTCTCTAGTACAACAGCGGCAAAGTATTGGCAGTATTGGCACATGAACCTGGCCAGCACAGGGTTGAGAGTGGAAGAAACTGCTCCATTCCCCTCTTCTCAGCCACTGAGGATATTTGTACATGGAAAAACACCCCTCTGTCCAGTCACCCAAAGTGAGCACTTCATCCCTTTTCTCTCTGGGGCAATACAGGGGGCTCATAGGCAGCTTGAAGTTGCAGTTTGTGCATGCTAACTTGAAAACCTTTGTCTTTCTCCAATATATCATGAATTGCTTTCACTTTGCTTCTTTTTTGAAATTTATGTTATTACACACATTTCTCCATCACATGGAATAACTGAGAACATACTGAAGAGGTAAGGTTGGAAGTACTAAAATTCAAATTATAATTTAATTACAATTACAAATACAAATTTACAAGTCTAAGAAATGGGCGCAACAAAAGTTTCACTAAACAAAGAAGCAGGAGAGATGTGCATTTACATTAAGGAATACCATTTAGTACCTCTGTGACATTAAGATAATCACTTCTATGTGCCCCTCCTTTTCCTTTCCTATCAAATGAGGGCATTATATAATATAGGTAACATCTAATCATCCTTATAGTTCCAAATCCAGAATATTATAAGAAATATACAAGACCCTCAAGCTGCAGCTATCCAACAGTTTGATATTTCCAACCAGAAGCTTAGGAGACCAGAGGATGAGAGAATGACAAAGGCATAGATTTAGCATGAAATGCATGGAAGTAAGATCAATACTCTAGTAGTAGATAAGAATATAGATTATAGAAATAGTAACTTTAGATAAGTATAAAACTCTAAGATTTGATTATCAGAGTATTTAATTCAACTACATTTTGTCCAAAAAAAACACGCTTTTATTACTAAATGACTTATTTAACAGCATCAGTTTTAATAAAAGTCAAATTTGAGGAGTTTTGCGAGTAGGAATAGATTAATGCCTATAATCTTTTGAGAGAATTTTGTTCTTAAAACAATTATAATACAATTAGAAAAAACATTCTAGACTAGTTTCCCTTTTATGGTCATTGTCATTTTACTGGAATTGAAAATCCACAGTGAAGGAATAACTTTAATTGTGCAAATAAGGGTCCTTTCTTCAACTTATATAATTTGAATTGGGCCTTAATACTAGTAAGACCAGAATTTCAGTATATCTTTAATGAACAAATTGCATCCATTAATATAGTGGATTATTTTTATCTGTAAAGAAAAGAAAGTAAAAATAATAGGGTTAAAATCTTTTATTTCAAAATAAAATTATAATATTTTGCATCAATCTACAAGCTCAGTCCTAGAATAAAAAAAGTGTATGTCCTATGTCACATAACCATTATTAATCAGATATTGGAACTGACATTTTCTCAACTTGAAAACCAATTCTCTATACATTGCACCATACTTCTTACATAGGGAATAGCACATTAATTTTCTTCTTTATTCAGAATAATGAAGAGGAAATCCCAGTAATAGATTAAGTCAATACACTGACTGCAAATTTGTCTGGAGTAGTGAACATGTCCAGAATCCAGAACAAAAACAAATTTTCCCAGATGTGTTATTAAGACTGGAAAAGAAAAAATTAATGAAAATTAAATAATCATAACTCGGAAAAATGAAGAGACTATATAATTTTATTCTTCAGAATCATATTTGGCTATATTTCTGCTGTTGCCTGCAGATAAAAGATGTGCTATGAGGCAGAGTTGAAAATTTTCCAAGATGTTGGAAGAAATACTCCAAGGAAAGAAAGGTCCCTTCCCAGCAAACAGTCAGAAATATTAGTTATACATGAAGTCTGTGGCTGCTTATTTAAGATTTAAGTTGAAGAGCCAGAAGCAGGAGTTAAATTCTGAATAAGAGACATGAAGTGATAATAGAAACAATAGAGATCCAGGAGGAAGAAAATAGACAAATGTGGTCTAGGGCTCAACCAGAAGGATAAGTCCACTAATGAAATTATGAAGAAGGCTTAAATTTCATACAGAATCCCACACGTTTTGTAGCATTAAGTTTTTTACAAGTTCATGAAAGTGGTTATGACTGGACTCATGAGTGCAGCAATGTCTACTATCTTCCAAGTCTTCTTAGGGGAAAGGGCATTATAGAGAATAGGTGGACATTCTCACTGACTTCCATACCTCAGATTTTTTAAATTAAATAACTAATTATTTAATTATTCATTTATATGTAGAAATAATTTTGACAATTGTTTTTCACATTTTAGGATTCAGATTCTCCCTCCCTCCATTTCCTCACCAATGCAGCAATTGTGTAATAAGGGTTGTATCAGAGCTTTCATGCAATACTTATTTCAGTATTATTCATATTGTGATAGAAGACATATATCACATATTTGTATATGAAACTATTGAAGGAAATACACTGGAAGATGGCATGTTTGATCTGCAATAAGACTCTAGTAGTTCCTTCATTTGCTGTAGATAACATTTTTCATCATGGGTCTTGTGGTTATCTTGGAAGCTTGTTTTGCTGATAATGGTTAATACTTCACAGGTGATCAGTGTAATATTTTTGTTACTGTATACATAGTTCTTCTGCTTCTGCTCGCTTTACCATAATTGATTTACTATAATTGATTCATATAGGTTTTTCTGAACTTATCATTTCTTATGGCAAAATAGAATTCCATTATAACCATATCCCACAACTTGTTCATCCATTCCCCATTGGATGGATAAATGGATAACCCCTCAGTTTTCAATTCTTTGCCACTACAAAATGAGCTACTAAAAGTATTTTGGTATGAGTACATCCTTTTCCATTATCTCTGAGTTCCTTGAAATAAAATCCTAGTAGTGGAACTGTTAGGTCAAAAGGTCATGGTTTCCTGACCCTTTGAATATGGTTCCGTATTGCTCTCCGGAATACTTGTATCAGTTCTCAGTTCCACCAACAGTGCTTTAGAGTCAGAATTTTCCCACATCCCAACCAACATTCATCATTTTCCTTTTAGTTCATGTTAGTCAATCTGATATATGCAAGGTTGTATCACAGAGTTGTTTTCATTTATGTTTCTCTAATCAATAGTTAATGGAAATGTTTCTTCATATAATTATACATGCTTTTATTTTTTTTTTCTGTGGTAACCATCTGTTCATATCCTTTGACCATTTCCGTTTGGAGAATGTTTTGTAAACCTATAAATTTGGTTTAGTTCTCTATAAATTTAAGAAATTCCTGCCTCAGACTTGTAATCTAAAAGATGAAGAGACCATTTTCTTCCTCAAACTGCAAAATTTCCACCAACATACAAGTTAATATTGATATTCTCAAAATTCCCAAGCTTATTTATTGGCCCAAACTGTTGAAAAATTGAACCTGTAGGAAAATTTCAGAAAAAATATCAATATTTGTATTCTTTAGGAAAAAATACCCTTCTTTAATTTCAAATATGATAGTTTTGTCTTAGGTGTCACAAATACAAAACCTACCATATGGGTTATGTAACTCCTGAGAAAAATCAGCATATAGTATATATAACAAAGTAAAAAGCTATTTCCACTCATACTGTAAATTCAACTCACAATGTCTCCTCTTGTATTCCTCCTTCAATACAAGATATGTAATTGGTACAGGTGCATACAATTACATGGTTGTACCCCTGCCAAAGTAACATCTAAAATATGGTCTTAAGATTACCTCCACAATTCCAAAAATGTAGCTTTATCTGTGTGTTCCCCTTTCTAGTCTTCTCCTCACACCATGAACTCTTAACCTAACATAAAGCTTTGAAAAAAATTGATCTGTGGCTTCTTGACAAGCTGATTGATTTAATGAAGATAAATCAGGTTCCTTTTTAAAGAGTTTCTCTCCTCAGCATGATGGTGCTGAAGGAAAACTTTTTGAGGAGATTTGGTCAGACCGCAATGGTTAATCCTTCACTTCCCTCATGTCCTTCATATTTTAAAAAACAAAATGACATTTCAGATGGCTGTCTGTAAAGGCTCACACACTATTCTGAGTGCTGGAAAGATTAGAACTCCATTTCACACTCATCTATGCTACAATTCCAAACCACAAGAAAAGAACTTTATGAAAAACTACTTTTGACATTAGTTGCCGCCCCTCAAAGGAAAGCTATCACTAATATTAAAGATTATAAAGGTTAGAAGTCTCTTAGCAAATGTATAAAATTAGTTAGTGGGATTGTTTTCACTGGAATTTTAAAAGTTTACAAACATCTTTGCATGAATAATGAATTAGATTTCTTTTTTTTTCTCATGGCAGACCTTGTTCCTACTAGTTGCCTAATTAGGAATGGAAGACAATGTATTATAACATGTCAAATAATGGTTTGAATTATTTCACCTTGTGATTTGTTGTCTTAATAGCCTGCTTTGCCTAAAACTCAACTGAGAAGTTGATAACTTCTGTTTTACAAAAATCAATATGGTATTTGCCAGATTAAGCCTTTTTTTGTGTGTGTTTGTGTGTTTTACTCTGCAAAGGATTGTCAGAGAGTTAAGCTGTGGATTACATTGGAAGCATCTTATTTCTTATTACCCATGACTATGTACCATGAACAATTTAAGTACAAAAGGAGAAAATATACTTTACATGGTCTATCTATCTCATCTAGGAATATGTTTTATTTATTTTTAAACCATTACCCTCCCCACATATCATGACAATCCTGTAACAGAATAGACTCTCAACTACTATCATTTCATTAGAAAAGAAAATGAAATTTATTTTCTAGAGATGTTTTCAGTTATTAGCATAATCAACACTTAGTATTTATTACTGACTGGTAATCTACTGACAGCAACAAGGGAAAATATTCTTAACAAGAGTACAATTCTGATTCAATTTTATAGGAATATTCAAGATGTTTCCATGCTAAAACTGTTTGTTAGTAAATTAATAAAAATTTAAATTTGGAAGAAAATCAGCAGTTTGATTTTTTTTTAATTTGGAAGATTCTCTTAGTTTATAGCTTATAATGGTTATGCAAGCAATACTGTATAAAATGAATAACTGGAGTGAAATTAAAATGTGACTGAACTCTGACTCAATTTATGATTGTTTACTATTGAAAGCAATAAGTAGAGAGATGGTGGGGGACAAATGAGAGAGATTTTACTATGGCCAAGAGAAAAAGAATTCAAGTCTTATTTTGGTCAGATATAGATTCCTATAAGATTTAAACTTGGTTTTAGCTCCAATGTTAAAATATGCAATACTTGCTGTTGTGAAATTTTTATCATTTCTAATGCCAAATATTGGCTGGGGAAAATAGGGAATATTTCAATCAGCATGTTTTTTATTTGTTTGTTTGTTTTTCATTATACTTGTAAATTTAAGAGAAGGATCATGCTTAAGAATTTTTTTATTCCCTTAATATATTTATCTTCACTACCAATCCCAATGTTTTCTAGCAGCCAAAATTAGTCTTTCCAAAGGATCTGTATGTTTTCCCCAGGTCCCTTAAAGTGTTAAGGTGCCTGCTTAAGAAGAAAGACTCCCAAAGTTCCTAACAAGTACATTCCAGGGAGCAACTAAGAAGAGTAAATGCTAATGTACTTTGAATAGCAATTCCATATTATATAAATACATAATGGTACCTTGGTATTCATCATTCATTCATTCCAGAAGGCTGGTAGAGTAACAAATGAATTTTCCCATAAGGAATAAAATAAATTTAATTAATCCATTTCAAACACCCAGGAAACCCATATTTTATAAGGCATCATATGCATTAATAGAGTTGCGTTTTACTAAACATTAATAATATTTCAATATAAATAAAAAAGCAATAATTAGATTAAATAAAATAATTTTAATTTAACTTTTGTTGTATAGAGAAGAGTTCATGACCTAAAGGGATAGTGGGAAGGGAAAATATTATTGTATAGGAGCCCCCTTTCTTAATATCTGAGGGTAACTGCCCTTATGGAGTTCTTTCTCTTTTCTATCCATTATCACCACTGAACCCTGCTTAAGACACAATCAGTGTAAGCTTCACAAGAAACCTATTTAATGATGTTCTTTTTTGTCTGCATTTGAAAATTTCTTTAAAGTGGGAAATGGTCGGGTCATTTAACAAATTTATAATTCTGCTTGTTAAAACTTTTTTCAGGGTGATATTTTTCAACAAAGTTTTTCATTTCCACCCATTTTGCACACATTTCCTTTATTAATGAAGTGAGGACATCCTTCTTTGCCTCCTCCTCAACTAAAGAAAACTCCCCTGGCACTCACTGTTGCTGCTCCCTTTGAAGTTCTTGTAGCTCTTCAGCGTTGAGTTCCTTTTTATGTTTGTGAACTAAAACGTGATCCTTTGTTTTGGCTAAAGTAGGCACAGACTTCCTGAGATTGGGATGCCAAAAAGTTCTAGCAAGCACATCAAGTGCCAAGTAAACATCAAATATAAGGACAAACGTTTCTTTTCAAAATGCTTCAAATACCAAATTCCACGAATTCCAAAACCATCAAGTACAAAAATTTGACTATATTCTTTTCTATATTGAGATGTGAAAATATTTTCTAAAAAAGAGACTATTATAGTCAGAGCTTAGTTCATTTCCCTTAATTTATATGACAGAAAACATATGTATTACTTGTTTTCTAAAGAAAAACAATTTATTTTAGGCAAAGAGATAACATAGCATTTTAAAAGAAAATTATATATATATAGTTTACATCTTTTTACACTTCCAGGGAATGAAACAATTTGCCCCTACTCTCTGTCTCTGTCTTTTTCAGTCTCTGTGTTTCTGTCTCTTTTCTCTACTCTGTCTCTGTTACTTTTTCTGTTTCCCTATCTTTATCTCTGTGTTTGCCTCTCCATGTCTTTGTCTCTGTCAGTCTGTCTATCTCTCTGACACACTACCAGGCTAAGAAAATTAGCAAAATATTTATTCAAAGCAAATGGGACTAGAGAATGGAAAGTGAAAGTTTTCTCATATTGGTTATTTGAAGTCTTCTAACCATATTATCAATATTATTCATTTGTTATTTACACAGAGATTATATAACACTCAATGTATTAGAAGTTGATTTGTTCTAGACCTGGACCAAGATTTTTTCATTCATTATAAACTAAAGCTAATGGTATAGTTATCTAGAATTAGTGGATTTCATTCTCTATAATCTTTAGACTTTTGGATTAACAATCCAAAGACTTGTGTTTAAATCTTATTTCAGATAATTACTCTCTGTGTGACCCTTGGCAAATTATTTAACAACTCTTCGACTAAGTTGCCCAAAATGAACTATAAAAGTTCACACTTATCTCAAAGGGTACTTATATTTTTTAAGTGAGATAGCATATGTAAAGCAACCCACAATCCTTAAATTACTATAGAAATATCATTATAAATATCATTACCCATATCTGTGCCACATTCATTTAACGTTAAAATTAAGACCCATCAGCAAAAAAAAAAAAAAAGAAAAAAAAAAAAGTACAGCTACAAGAGCCCTGTTGTAAACTCTCATTGATTTCTCATTAAAGTTTCTTCACTGAAGCCTGTTTCTTGGGTTGTCAATATCTTCATGCTATTAGAGCTATGATTCTGCAGTTTTTAAGATTTTATTGAGAAGTACATGCAACAAGAAATTTACTTATGTTCAAGAAGAGGCATAGAATGTCAGTGTGATGACAATAATTTAAAATTATGGGCACGTAAGTGATTTTCAGTGGATTTTAACTTTTTATAATGATAGCAATGCTCCAAATACTGAACACAATGCCCAAATGTTAATTCAGTTCATGGCCTTTTAGGTTTACATTTCAGTTAAGATGAAAAAGGAGGTGATCTTAGGAATTCAGTGAGTATAGTATCATTTCCTATAAATCCAGCAAGCAAATCAAAGGAACCAACATTTGATTTATATTTGATTTTTCTTGTTCTGAAAGAAAACATAACTATTTGGTTTTATTTTACTTTTATCATGTTGTGATGCCAGATGCCACTAAAGACTGGATGAGAGGCAAGGAGAACATCTAGACTACAAATCTAGATCTATTCAAAAAGTCGTTGTCAAGGGTAATGTGGACAAGAATTTCATGTCAGATAAATCAAAGCTGAAACAGAGTTGAATTTTTCAGCAATGTGTTGGAGCCACATAGAATCAGTTCATGGAAGCCAACTGTTAAATTTTTAGTGTAAGAACTTATAAACCATAAATTAGCAATAGTTTCAATGTTTTCATTCTCTAGACTTAAGAAAGTGATAGAGAAAATGTTAACCATTCAGAAAAACTTTGAAAGGTGTTGTAAGTATGTTTTTCTCTCCATAGACATGATTGATAAACACTTACTAGAACACCCCTGGAAGAATATTAAAAGGTACTAGTGAAAAAACTGGATTTTGACTAAGGAATCAATGAGCATTTAGTACATAACTATCATGTCTCAGATCCCATATTAGGCAAAGAGGAGATAATAAAAAATATGAAACAGCTTCTATCATCAAGAAACTCACATTACGTTGGAAGAGATGTACACATGGATTCTAAGACATTTTGCCTGTGTGCGTGTTTGTGTTTGTGTATGTGTGTGTAGACACACACAACCTACACATGATAATTTGGAAGGGGAAACAACAATAGTAGAGGGAATCTAGCAAGGTCACATGTACAAAATGGCATTTGAACTAAATTTTGAAGGAAACTAGGGATTACAGGTGAAGAGAAATTCCAGGTAAAGTTGAAGGCCTAAATTAAGGGAAAAAGGCAGAAGATGAAACTTCATATATGATGGTCATGAAAAGGGACAGTTTTCCTGGAAGGGAGATGGGTCCATATCTCACCCCAAGTACTTATCAAGTTGGCAAGTTATTTAATTACTGTGCATTTCAATTTTTCCAGCAGTAAGATGAAGATAATGATAGCAAATATAGAGTTATTTTCTAATAATACCCCCAAAAAAACTTTACAAACATAAAAGTATTTTATGATTATGAGTTATAATTATTCCTGAGTTTCAAACTATGGATAATTGTTGAGAAAAACTGATCTAGAGAATGCAAAGATTTATTTTTTTGTTTGTAGGTATAATGTACTTTCTTTAACTTTTAAATTTTTTTCAATTATAGAAACAATTTTCAATACTTGTTTTCTGCTATTTTGTAATTCAGATTCTTTCCCTTCCTTGCTTCTTCCATTTTCCCCTCTATGAAGTTGTAAATAGTCTGATTTAGGATATAACAGAGCATTCATGCCATACATATTTTCATATCCCTCATGCTGTGACAGAAGACATATCACACATACAATAAAAATGAAAACACATGAAGGAAATGAAGTGGAAGATGACATGCTTTGATCTGCAATCAGAATCCAACAGTTCCTATGGATAGCATTTTTTATCACGAGTCCCTTCAGGTTATTATGGAACCTTGTTTTGCGGAAAATAATTAGTGCTTCATGGTTGATCATCCTAAAATATTTCTGTTATTGTCTACACAATTCTTATTCTCATTTCACATTGCATCACTTTATATGTCTTCCCAGGTTTTTCTGAAATCATCCTTCTCATCATTTCTTATGATATAATAATATTCCATTAAAAATATACAAACAACAACTTGTTTAGCCATTCCCCAATTGATGGACACCCCCAATTTTCCAGTTCTCTGTCACTAAAGAGCTGCCAAAAATATTTTTGCTCTCCAGAATGGTTGTATCAGTTCACAGTTCCACCATAGTCTATTACAGTCCAAATTTTCCCACATCCCCTCCAACAATTTAATTTTCCATTTTGGTCACATAAACTATTCTGACAGGTGTGAAGTAGTATCTCAGAGTTGTGTAAATTTAAATTTCTCTAATCAATAGTAATCCAAAACATTTTCATATAATTATAGATAGTTTTCATTTCATCCTGTGACAATTGCTTGTTCATATTTGACCATTCTTTGCCTATTTGACCATCTTTTGACCATTCTTCAATTGGAAATGCTTTGTATTCCTAAATTTGACTCAATTCTCTATATATTTGAGAAGTGAGGTCTTTGTCAGGGATGATTGCGTTGTATTTCCCCCAAAATATTATTTTCCTTATGATCTTGGATGCCCTGTTTTATTTATCCAAAACCTTTTTAATTAATGTAACCAGAATTATCTCAAATTTTTATAGCATTGTATATGTCCTGTTTGGTAATAAACTCTTCCCTCATCCATCAAAGTCTCACAGGTCAACATTTTTAGCTTTTCCTATTTCATTTATGATATCATCCTTTATTTCTAGATCAAGTATACATTTTGATTTTATCTTGGTGTATGTTGTGAGATATTGATATATGCTTAGATTCTAACATACTGTTTTCCAGATTTCCCAGGAATTTTTTTCTCAAATATTGAGTTCTCTCCCAAATAGCTTGGATATCTGGGTTTATCTAACATTAGTTTACTATGATCATTAACTAGTGACTGTTGATTACCTATAGTATCAGTTTGAATGTAAAATTTGTATGGTACTGTGCCTTTAAATTTTCTTTGCTAAATTTGTCCCCTTTGTTATGCTGTAGATAGCAGAAAGATGGCTGCTGCCTGGTTCAAACAGAGCCTTTTTTTTCAGAATTATTTAGGTTCTTTACCTAAGCTGGTTCTGCCAAAAACTATAATAATAAATGAGACCCTGTAAAAACTGTAATAATAAAGAAAGCCAGTAACCAATGTTAGGATAGAAGGGGGAGAGAGTCTATGAGGTGATACTCTCTTCTAGCTTTCCCCTCCCACCAAATATACTCTGGAAGACTTTGAGGGGGTATCACCCCAAAACTAGGGGACCTGGATGCTTGGGCCACCCCATAGGAGTTGGGGATGAGGCTATTGGGTACCCCAATTCGATTCTGAATGAGAGCTGGGTTCATGCAAGCCTCCCCCAAGATCAGTCAATTTCACAGCGAGTGGTCTGGCTCCAAGATGGAGGCAGCCAGATCAAGCTGTGTTTCCCCTCCCTCTAGTTGTCTCTCAGGTACTATGGAATGTTATCTGACTAATGAATGGCTTTTAATATTTGTAATTTAAGGGTTGGGAAAAGGGGTAAAAGACAAAGGGATTTTGTGGTGCCCTCTTCTCTATTTCTATGGGGTCCATCATTCAGGTAGGAACCTTTCGGGTTCCCACTCCTAAGTGTCTCCTTCCCCTTCTCCTTCTGTCTCTATTTCTATCCTTTTCCATAATTGCAAGTTAGGCCAGAAAGGGTCTCTCAGCAAGGTTGGGTAATGGGAGAAGGAGACTAAGAGATAGCTCCCAAAATGGAGTCTCGAAACTTAGCTTACTCATTTGTTGAAGTCTTGCTGGGTGAGAAGCACTGGGATGTCTTTGACCAGGGAATCAGGATTTCATGTCCAAAGAAAGATCCTCAGGAAGCCCTCAGGACTGGATTCGAGCTGGGAAGTTCTCCTCCTCCCTCTCTCAGTTCTCCACTGGATGTTCTTCTTCTCTTTCCTCTTCTGGAGCCTCCCAGAATCCTCTCTGGTCCCAACTGTCAGTAACTGTCACCAACAGCCTTCTTTTGGCTCTTTTTGACCCATCCCCCATCCTTACAGAAGGTAATTACATCTTGATAAAAGTGAGTATAGATGATCAAGAAATGTCAGTACTCAACATGTATGTACCAAATAATATAGCATCCAGATTTTTAAAGAAGAAACTATTAGAGCTTAAGGAGGAAATAGAAAAGAAAACTATACAAATGGGAGACCTCAAGAAAAACTATTCAAGAAGGGAGACCTTCCTCTATCAGATCAAGATAAATCAAATAAAAAAAAAAGAAGTAAAAGATGTGAATGAAATCTTAGAAAAATTAGACTTAAGAGATATATGGAGAAAAATAGAGAAAGAGAGAGAGAGTAAACAAAGGGAAAATAAGATAGAGGGAAACATACAATTAGTTATCATAATTGTGAATGTGAATGGGATGAACACATCCTTAAAATTAAAAATAAGAGCAGAGTCAATTAAAAGCCAGAACATATCAATATGTCTACAAGAAACACATTTAAAGATGGAAAGTATGCCTAGAGTAAAAGTAAGGCACTGAAACAGAATCTACTATGCTTCAGCTAAAGTTAAAAAACAAACAAACAACAACAACAACAAAAAAAAAAACAGAGGAGGGCAGCTGGGTAGCTCAGTGGAGTGAGAGTCAGGCCTAGAGACAGGAGGTCCTAGGTTCAAACCTGGCCTCAGCCACTTCCCAGCTGTGTGACCCTGGGCAAGTCACTTGACCCCCATTGCCCACCCTTACCAATCTTCCACCTATGAGACAATACACCGAAGTACAAGGTTTTAAAAAACAAAACAAACAAACAAAAAAAAAAAAGAGGTAACAATCATCATCTCAGATAAAGGAAAATTAAAATTGATCTAATAAAAAGAGATAAGGAATGAACTTACATAATGATAAAAGCCACCACAGACAATACAACAATATCAAGACTAAACAAATATGTACCAAATGGCATATCATACAGATTTCTAAGGGAGAAGTTATGTGAGTTACAGAAGGAAAAAGATGGTAAAATGTTTATAGTTGGGGACCTCAAACTTCCTCTCTCAGAACTTGATAAATCCATTCACAAAACAAAAAAAAAAGAAGAAGAAGAAGTTACGGAGGTACATAGAGCTTTAGAAATATAAAATTCTGGAGAAAACTGAATAGGAATAGAAAAGAATGTATCTTTTACTCAACAATATCTGACAGATCCACAAATACATATATATATATATAATTTTTTATTTTATTATATTTCTATACATTTATATTAATATTACCTCCTTTATATATTTCTATATTTTATGTGTTATATATTTATATATGTATATTTATATTATAAATTATTTGATATTTATACACCAAATAATATGGCATAAAACCATAAAACCCACACATGCACACAACCAAAAGTAGAAAATGAGAAATATTAAACATATCCCTTTCAGACCATAATGCGATAACAGTTAACAAACTAAATTTTATTATCCTAAAGAATAAATGGATCAAAGAAACAATCAATCATTTCTTTAGAGAGAATGATGAGGAAACAACATATCAGATTTGATGCAGTGCAGCTAAAACTGGACTTAAGGGGAAATTAATATCTCTAAATACTCACATCACTAAAATACAGAAAGAGCAGATCAATTAAGTGGAGATGTAGCTTAAAAATCAGAAAAAGAATGAAACAAAAATTCCCAATTAAACAACAAATTAGAAATCCTGAAAACCAAAGGAGAACAACAACATTAAAAAAAAA
>NC_058132.1:519359411-519416698 GCF_016433145.1 Gracilinanus agilis
TATATATATATATATATATATATATATACATATATAAAGCTAGTCTCTGAATTTATGGAGTCTATAATTACATTAAAATACAACATTATGAACATGTGGATATCATTTTCCATGTTCCACATATGCCAGGTTAATTCTAAATACACTAATTCAGTCTGGGTGATAAATTTGTAAAAAATGCTACTTAATTATCTATCCAGGAAGAATATCACTGTAGAAATTTTGTGCCATCATTAATTAATTGATTGATTTTAGATGCTTTCAGTTAATATTTTGAGAGAAACTCAAGTGTACAAGTATATAATTCAATTAAATTCAACAAACCTGTCTCAAATGCCTATTGGGAGCAAGGGACTGGGGTTCCAAAAGATCAGTGGTTGAAAAAAAGTTAAATGTGATTTCATTCTTCAAAGGACACTTTTAAATCACTA
Organism: Gracilinanus agilis; assembly: GCF_016433145.1. NCBI lineage: Eukaryota > Metazoa > Chordata > Mammalia > Didelphimorphia > Didelphidae > Gracilinanus > Gracilinanus agilis. The sequence continues at coordinate 519,359,843 of NC_058132.1, forward strand.
CATCTACAATCATTGTGAAATTTGTGTTAAATAATATGTGTTCTCTTCCTCTTCTTAAAATGCACACCCATGACCCTTTCTCAGAAATCTAAGTTCATAACAAATGAAGAAAGGCTTTTTTCTAATACATCCATATATTTTAAAAATAATCACAACTTACTTCATTTTGAACATATGCTAGTTACCCCAACCTTTTCATCCACTTTAATTTATCTTATTGCCCAAGAACTGACTGTTGGATAAACAGTACAGGATTTATATGGTAGTCTCTCAGTCTTTGTGAAAAATCCTTCTGTAAAAGCATTGAGAAAATGGTTCCGTTTTTTTGGATACCTGCTTCCCATAACCATTAACTCTAAGCCACTTATGGGGTCACAATGTCAGATGGTATAAGTTTTCTGTTTGAAATGAATTCCACTCCAGGGAACAGGTAGGTGATGGGGAATAAGTGTGTACATCATTAATTTTGTATTTGATAAAGCCAAACAACATGAGATTCAAACCAACAGTCACCTTATATTTGTCAGTCTTCAGCCTTATATTAAAGATAATTGAATTGCAGTAATTAACCTGAATGAAATTTGGGAATTCAGGCCATAAGATTTTATAAGATATGACCAGTGTCCTAATGAAAAGGAGGTTAATTGTACAACACCCCAAATTTTGTTTAAAATAATATCAAAACAAAAGAAGACAAATAAAAATAAGTCCCCTTCTGCACCAAATGGCAAAATTTCAGATCAAAAAACATACTTTGATGAAAAATTAGCAGGCTAATAATCTCACCTCTGACATCCTAAGAGTCTGCTCGGATTTAGGTATCCCCAAACTATTCTGCCAAATGCTTGTTAATAAAGTAGGGTGTTTTTATGATACTTTAGAAGCATTCAATTTGATCAGAAAGTATCAGTTATATTTTGAAAATTTGTCAAGTCATACACTGAATGAAATAAATTTAGTGCATTTGAAGTTTTCAAATATCTCAATGTTAAGTTAGATATTCTGACTCATATTTCTGCCCTTCAGCTCCGTTCTATACATTTTTCAAAGTCTGCACAAGGGACTTTGAATAATATGAAATCTTTCTTAGAAACATGAGACTGAACTGAAACAGTGAGATCTCTCAGAATTACCTTTAACTAGGATTCTATATGAGATATTTGTTGTTTATTAATTATCATCTAAAGTCATTTCTTATTTAGATATAATTCAATTTGGTGCAAATATACCAGATTCCATGAACAAGCTGAGCTGTGAATCATAAGATTGCCTGAGATGGGAATTTGGAAGACACAATTATGCCAAAGTATCTAAACTGTGATTCATGTGTTTTATCTGAAATCTTCATTTTGTAAATGATATATGGTATCTTATACAGCAATAAAATATACTACATATTTTCTTGCATTTATTGGATTCTTGTTCCTTATTTAGGAAAACAAATATAAATTATTCTGTTATGAAAATATTAATGAAGATTTGATATCCTTGCTTATAATAAAACAGCCTTCTTTTCCTATTTCAGTGTCTCATAAATCTTGCAGAAGAAAGATATAGTTACCTCAATACAATGTAGATTTCTATATCTTCTTTGGACCTTGAGATAATGAGTACCAAAATGATATTGATCCATCCTCAGGAGGTAAATCTTCCATGACCTTGTCATTTTCTGCATGGAATATTCATGCATTATGAATGTATTTCAAATATATTTCTCAAATAATTTACTTTAAAAATTCAAATTCTGCATATCTAAAGAAAAATAAACACTAGTGTTTGGAGATCATCCTTCTTCAAGGCCTACCCTGGGTAAAGCTGAAAATGAACACATCTGTTTTTCATTCTGTACTTTAAAAACTCATTCCTTGCTTCAAAGTATTTAAGGGTTTATATTCTCATAATTCATTTTTCTGGCCTCCTCTGAATATCCAGATTTTACCCAGAATAGACCGTTCATAAATGATCATAGAGAGGGAAATGTTGGATTATTTTTGTACCATGCCTAGAGCTCAGTCCTTTTCATTATTACAATTCACAATGAAAGCTCAATGGCTATTATTTTGCTGGTGGTACTGAGAAGCTCTCAGAGAATCAATGTATCTTTATACTAAGATTCAAAGATCAGAGAAAATAGTATTATGATGATGAAACTTAAATAAAATAAATAAAAATCATGAATATTTCATACCCAGATTGCCTCATTAAGTACACAGAGATTTGAATAAACCAGTTATCATAGATTTAACAAATTAGTACAAGTTTTGTGCCTCTGTTTACCTGTAAAAATCCGGCCAAATGGAATAACACAAGAATCTGTAGTCAGGCTAGGCTTTTTATGTTAATCAAATTAACCATATACTTGATCACTACTATCTTCTTTCATAAATCATGAATATTTAGTGTGGTAAAAGATATAATTGAATGCTTAGAGAAGGGTGAACTTAAAAACATATAAGTTAAAATCAGATTTACTATACAAATAAAGAGTTTAAATTAGTTGGAAAGGAACAGTATTTCTGTGACATGCTCTTCACACAAGACCAAAAATTAATAAAGTTATCTCTACTATAATTTAGTTTTATATGAAATGTTTTATAGATGAGCCTTGATTTATTATTTACTCAGGCCTTCCTTTAGAGGCATAGCATTGCACCTGTCTTAGCTGTAAACAATATACTGGAAGATACTCTGAACATTGAAAGTAATTTGCTCTATAAACCTCTTTTACATTGTCCTATGTAGTATCATTAGCTTAACCAATAAACCACCTGCTTCTCTCACCTCAGATATAACAAATTGTTGTTGCCCAAACCCATTTCCCCTTGCTAACTTTCAATTCCTTTTTTCCTGATTTTTCTTAGCTCAGAATTGCTTTCCATTTACTATTCCGCTCTAGCCTTCACTTTCACTATAACTTTGGGGACCTACTTATATTGCACATTATTTATTTTTTTATATTTCTCTAAATATATATAAATAAAAATAAATTCTACTAACTGCATCCTAGATTTACCATAAATACTACATCCTTCACCATTGTCTTCAGGACTGACTATTCCTTTTAAAACTACTAATGCCTAGGGTTATCAGGAAGTCTGGACTTGCTAATTGCCAAGTGCCTTTATAGACCCTTGTTCTGATATTATCATTTAATATGATCTCTCATTTGAAGGTTACCTCAACTATTATGTCATTATCTCACAATTACGGGTCCTGCATATAAACATTCTTAGGACATTGTCCCATATATTTCCATGACTTATAGCTAGGATATGATTTTCCTATCTCCACTGTACCATTTTAGTGACTTTGAAATTTGCACTGATGATCATTCTAACATCTTTCCCTCTCAGTACCTAAAGTTTGTGAATCCCTTTGGCACCCAAATTCATTTGACTTTAGCCACTCCTTTAGACAGCAATGCTTAAACTTTATCATCACTTAAAAATGCTCAGGTTCCAAGATCTTGAACTTTGAAATTCTCTCACCCTGACCACCATTCCTTGGACCTTCCAATTTTTCCATACAAATAATTTTCCCATAAAATTATTTAGCTTTCATCATGACTTCTGGTTTCCTGTTTTTGAACTGATCTTTCTCTCATCCTCTCCTCAGTCTCTCTAATTTCAAAGAAATAAAATCTTTGTATAATATATAGAAGCTAGGATAACAGGTTCTAAAATGAATGGATATGTATTTATTAAGCTTCTACATGGCACTTTCTATGATATGATCTGAAAATATTTATATCAGTATTCAAGGTAGTTCCTACATCCAAGAAGTTGACGTTCTAATGGAAACAACAAACATAAAAAAAGAACCGTAAATGGAGAGGGGAAGGATGATTTCGGTCCAGTAAATATAAGGCAAAAACTTGGGTTGAGGGACCCAACATCAGATTCCAGGTTTTTTCAGCAGGAAGAAATTAAGAAAGATGGCCTGAGGGGAGGTATTATAGTTTGATAATAGATCCCCAAAAAAGGAAATTTAGACTCAGAGATGGTATGTGATTCATAAAACATCACTCTGTTAATGAATAATAACAATTGGATTCAAATCCAGTTTTCCTTCCCCACTGGCACTATATAGCATGGCTGCCTGTCACTCACAAAGGTATCAGCTTTTTTTTGTAGCCAAAAATGACTTCTTCAAAGAGATATTGATCTCTTTCCTATTATTTCCTCAAGACATTTTGTGCATTAGTTATACCTTCTATCTCATCTTCTTTATCTACCTTCTCAAAAACAGCTAGCACTCGAACAAAAAATAAAAAAAATAAAGCCCTCTTTCCTTGAATTTACTATTCTAGCAAGCAACTATTCTACTTTTTCTTCTCTTCTGTTCCAACATTTTGGTAAAAAGGGGAGAGCATCAAAGTTTACTGCTTCTTTTTTAAACTAATAATCATTTTTTCCCAATTTATTGACCTTTTATCAATCTGTATTTCTTCCTCATCTGTCTACTAAAACTGTTATTCAAAAGATTGCCAATTATTTCCTAATAGAGAAATCAAAGGAATGTTTTTAATCCTCATACTCTCCAAAATTTTTGTATTGTTTTTACTATTTCATGAACTAAAATTCTATACATCTCTTTTATCTTTTGTCTTATGGCATTTAAGAAAAACAGTTAGAAATTCACTGAAAAATAACTAGACACTCACAATTCAAAATGTAAGGGGATGGCCTCAGCCGCTTCCCAGCTGTGTGACCCTGGGCAAGTCACTTGACCCCCATTGCCCACCCTTACCAATCTTCCACCTATGAGACAATACACCGAAGTACAAGGGTTTAAAAAAAATGTAAGGGGAGAGACTATTAATTAAAACTAATATTTCCTAATAAAGAACCATGATTCAAATATTAGAAACTCTCACACATTTATAGGAGTCAGGGGAGTCCAGGAGGAGCAAAAAGGGTAGTTTTGTTATTATGGTTGAATCTTTGCTCAAAGGCAATTCACTGTATCTGCTGGTGGAGAAATTTATCCAGTCCTGGAAGAGAGAATAGGAAAGCTTTCAGACAATATCACTAGATGTCAACATTAAGAGTTAGGAAGTTGGCATCTATATCATTTTTAATCTTTAAGCTTTGGAGCCAAGTTAAGAAAGAAAATAAAGAAAACATAGGCATGATTCAATCTATCTTTTTTCTCTTAGAGATGAGAGAAATGGTGCCCAGATATGTAAACTGACTTCCCCAAGTCCATGTCTGGGGGTTTTTTCAATTTGTAAATAATCTCTTATTTTATACCAGCATGATTTCTTATTTTCCACTTTCCTTTTAAAATACTCCTTTCCAACTTTCTTTGTTGATGATGTCCCTTTTTCAACTTCCAACTCCTAAATATGACTGTACCATGGAGCTCTTTCTTTATTCCTTCCTTATCTCCTTTTGCTCTATTTTCCTTACCAAATACATAATCTTCCAATCTTTAATTTGCTATGTCTATGCAAATGACTCCCATATGCACATTTTCTGGCAAAATTCTTCTCTATCCTACATTTTATTTTATTTTAATTTATTTTTTAGACCCTTAACTTCGGTGTATTGTCTCATAGGTGGAAGAGTGGTAAGGGTGGGCAATGGGAAGAGTGGTAAGGGTGGGCAATGGGGGTCAAGTGACTTGCCCAGGGTCACACAGCTGGGAAGTGGCTGAGACCGGGTTTGAACCTAGGACCTCCTGTCTCTAGGCCTGACTCTCACTCCACTGAGCTACCCAGCTGCCCCCTACATTTTATTTTTTTAATTATTGTTTATTTATTTTTAAGTATTGTTTTGTGTTTATATGATTCATGTTCTTTCACTCCCCACTCCCAGAATCAACAAGCAATTCCACTGTATTATATGTTTATTAACACTCAAAACCTATTTCCATATTATTAATTTTTGTAATCGTAATCTTTTAAAAACCAAAACCCAAATCCTATACCCATAAAAACAAGTGATTAATCATATGTTTTCCTTCTGCATTTCTACTCCTACAGTTCTTTCTCTAGATGTGGATAGCATTCTTTTTCATGAGTCCCTCAGTGTTTCCTGAATCATTGCATTGCTATTAGTAGCAAAATTGATTACATTTGATCATGCCACAATATGTCAATTTTTATGTACAATGTTCTCCTGGTTATCTCATTTCACTCTGTATCAGTTCGTGGAGGACTTTCCAATTTGTACAGAAATTAAGAAGTTCATCATTATTTATAGCATAATAGTATTCAATCACTATTATATACTACAATATGTTCAGCCATTCCCCAACCAAGGGACATTCCCTCATTTTCCAATTTTTTGCCACCACAAAGAGCATAGCTATGAAAATTTTTGGACAAACATTTTTCATTATTATTTCTTTGTGGTACAAATCTAGTAGTGCTGAATCAAGCTATTCCTACATTTGAACTACCTACTGCATACCCAAAATTAAATCTCCTGTTAAACCAATTAAAATTCACCATATTCAAAATTGAATTAATAATTGTTTTCCAAAATCATTCTCCCCATTCTTTTTGTGTATAGTGAAAGTAATAGATTCAGTCTAGTCAACTCAAAGTTTCAAATTACTCTTTCTTCTTTAAACAACCTTACTTAATCAGCTACCAAGTTGTATATATTATTTCAAGTTTTAAATTTGTCAACCATTTATTTGGTACGTTTTCCCAACATCCACTGCCTTCAACCCAAGACTTTTATTGATGCTCAAATGGATTAGTTTAATAGCATTCTAATTGGATTCCTGGTCTAGTCTATCTTGTTTTCCATAACTTATTTACATTTCGAGAGTTAAATAATATTCACTAAATGTCTGAGAAAATAAAATTTGAGCAAAACTCTAGTTAGAAGATATTTATTGTTTATCATACATATTTCAATTTTATTTATGGAAATATCCCTTTGAGTTTACCAGAAAGGAAGGAGGTATGAATGGAATAATTTTGTTATAAAATGAACTCTACTTGACCTTAAACATAATATTGGATATACAATATAAGCAATTATATAAGTTTAAAAATTAATAGATTCCTCATCAAAATATGTTTCTCATAGTACCTTTGTAGATAAGATAATAAAATGTGCCCTATATTATATTACTATTGAGTGGGTTCAAATCTAGTTATATAATCCAAAGATAATTAACTAATATATTTGTGTTAGCCTAGAGGGAGGTCTCTAATGGACTACCAATGGGTTCAATTTTTGAATCTATTCTCAATCAATGTTTTAAACAGTTACTTAGTTGAATAGATAGAAAGCAGGCTTATCAGTTTTACAGATGACAAGGAGCAGGGAGGAATAGTTAATGTGATAGATGACAGAATCAAGATTCAAAATTATCTCAATGGACTGGAATGCTGGACAGAAACCAACAAAGTGAAGTTTAACAGATGTAAAAGGAAAACCCTGTTTTTTGTACTATAATACTTCAAAAGATCTGTGGTTTCATCAGTGCAGGTCCTCTCTTCTTCCCTCCCTACCTTGACATATACTGTATTCCTTCTACATCTTCAAAAATGATACTCATGATTTGTTTTGATTGTAAAATTCTAACTCCAGGTGGCTAGCTTTCCAGCAAAGAGGTACTCTAATCCTAGACTTGTCCTCAAGTGACAGGCTATAACTGCACATGAATTCAAATCCTTTTCAGTGTAAATGGTACAGCCAACTAAAACTCAGATAGCCTCCTATTTAAACAATAAATTTGAAGAAAGACTTTAGTGTATGAATGGACTGAATTTTGGTGGTTAAATCAATTATTCATGAATAGGATGGTAAAAACATGGTTTGGCAAAAGATTTTGTGAAAAAGATATGAGGGCCTCAATTGAGTACATGCTTAGCATAATCATTCAGTGTGATATGATTGTTAAAAAATCAATTCAATTGGCAGGCTATTTATTTTCTCATATAAAATTATAATTGTTCTACAAATAATAAGGAAAAAGATAAAATATGCTTTTTATTCAGTAGCTCTGACATTTCTTATTCATATATATCTAGATGATTCTCTATAGGATAATTTGCATTCTCTGGAAAGGATATTTATGCAAGGAAGGATCTACTCCTAATCTGAGCTCTATGGATGCCTCTGTTTTGTGGGGTCAATGAACTTGGTTGGGAAAAAAATTACAACTTTATTTTCAATAATTTCTAGCTAAAATTTACCTCTAATTTCAATTATTTTAAAATATCCTTATAACGTGTTCATAGGTGTTACCAGGCTGCCAGACATGTTTATGTCTCACCTAAGGTTAAAAACAATTTGTGTAAAGAAAATATAGGTTGAAGGAAAGATTATTAGTGTGGATAGGTATGAGTTGTCCTCATCAGAATCCAGACATTGATAATCTTTCTGTCTTATGGTCAAAGGTGGCCCACCACACAACAAGCCAGGAGTAAATGGCAAAGGGTAACAAAAATAAAAGCCATGTGGGTTCATACATACATAACATACATAACAAATCAATACATAACAAGTGTTTTAAGGAAAATATAGGTTTCAAGTCAATTTTTTTAAAAGCCAAGAATTTCATGAAATGCATGTATTATGATCATGATCTAAGGCTAAGAACTTGGGAATTAAAGCTATGAATTAAGAAAAAAGACCTATATACTTGAGCATAAAGAACGGAACACTTTCATCTGCAAGTCATTGGCCTAGAGTACTCAAGTCATTCTCTGTTTTTTTTTAATATCTCTTATCCACTGGGTTTAGATCCCTTGTACTTCCAGAGCCATGGAGTAGAAATATAACATCATTCCTCCTAAGATAGGAAAACAGATAACTAACCCCCCACCCTAAGGTTTTAAGGGGAAAAAATCTTCTTAAATTCAATTTTGTCCATTGCAAAAATGTTGTTAAACAAGTAGGCACAGGACTAGGAAGAACCAGAGCCAAAATGGTGAAGTAGAAGCAGGGAAACTAGAAACCACAATGAGAATCCTCTCCAACCAATCTTCAATAAATGCCACAAAACAAATATAGTAGTGAAAGAACCAACAAAGAGACAGAGTGAAGCAACTTTCAGGCAGATAATAATTTGAAAGGTAGGCAGAAAGTATCTGGATCACTGGGGTAAAAAAATGAGCAAAGCCCAGAGTGAAATCAAAAGCCTACACCCAAGCCTGAGGCTAACAGTCTCAGGGGGTTGATTATCAGAGCTCCTAGCATACAGGCCATCATACCTTCTTGGAAGAACTGAAACTTGCAGAAACCCAGAAATAAGGCTAAAGGTAGCATCAAGGAAGAACTGAAGTTTAAGAGAGTCCCCTATCCTGCCTGAGAACAGACCATACTTTTAAAATAAAGTGAATAATGAAAAAATCTAGGAAAATGGGCAAACATCAGAAAAATATAACTGGAGAAAATTTTCATGGAGGCAAAGAGCAAGGCACAGAGAAGGCACAAAGAGAAAGGGGAAAGTGAAAGCAATACAAACACGTGCAAAGCTTCAAAGAAAAATATGAATTGGACACAGATTCTAGAAGAGCTCAAAAAGGATTTTAAAAATCAATTAAGAGAGGCAGAGGGAAAATGGGTAAGACAAATGAAAGCAGTGCAAGAAGAAATAGACCAAATGAAAAAGGGGGCTCAAAAGTTCATGTTAGAAAATTGTTTCCTAATAAATAGAATTAAACAACTAGAAACTAATGACTTCATGAGATTTTAAGAAACAAAAAAAAGGGGGGCACAAGAAAACGTGAAATATATCATTGAAAAATCAATTGACCTAGAAAAATTGATCCAGAAGAGACAATATAAGAATTAGTAAATGACATGAAAGTCATAATTTAAAAAAAGCCTGGATGTCATAATACAAGAAATCATAAAAGAAAACTTCCCTCTTATTCTTTATTAAGAAAGTAAAATATAAATTGAAATAATCCACAGACCACCTCCAGACAGAAATCCCCAAAGGACAACTCCCAGGAATATGACAATCAAATTCAAGAGTCCCAAGCCAAGGAGAAAAGAATGCAAACAGTCAGAAAGAAACAATTCAAATACCATGGAGCTACAATCAGGAATAAACAGGATTTAGTAGCCTCCACATTAAAGAATCAGAAGCCATGGAATATGATATTCTAAAAGTTGAAAGATCTAGTTTTACAACTCAGACTCACTTATACAGCAAAACTGTATATTTTATCAGGGGGAAAAATGGTCTTCCAATAAAATAGAAGATTTCCAAGCATTCCTGATGAAAAAACATGAACCAATAGAAAATCTGATGTACAAACACAAGACCCAGAGAAGCCTAAAAAAGATAAATAAGAAAGTCAAAATTTAAGGGGCTCAATAAGGTCAAAATGTATGTATTACTATACAAAAAGAGGATATCTGTAATTTTTAAAAAATTATCAGTGTTAGGAACAGTTAGAGAGAGTATATATGGACAGAGGGTATGGAAATAAGATGATTAGCACAATCAATCAATAATCAAGTGACAAAAAAGATTGCACTAAGAGAAAAGGGAAGGGAGAGTTGGAATGGGATGAGTTATGTTACCTAAAGAGACATAAAAACCTATTACAGTGGAGGGGAGAATGTGGGTGGTGACAAACAATGTTGAAACTTTACTTTCATCATAAATGGCTTAGAGGGGGATTAACAGACGTACACACTGGAGTATAGACTCCTTTCTTATCTTATCTTATCTTATCTTACCAACAAAGTCCAGGAGTAAAGAGTTAAAAAAAAAAGAAGTCTCATTTAAAATCACCCTAAAAAATGTAAACTTCCTCAGGAATCTACTTGCCCAGACAAACATAAGAATTATATGAACACAATTACAAAACACTTTGCACACAAATAAAGTCAGTTGTAAACAAGTGTAAATATAATAATTTTTCCTGGGTAGGTTGAGCTACAATAATTGAAATAATAATTTAATTTATTTACCAAGTGCCATACCAATCATACTACCAAATAATTATTTTATAGAACTAGAAAAAAATAATAAAATGAATGTGTAAGAACAAATAGTCAAGAATATCAAGGGAACTAATGAAAAAAATGTGAAGGAAGGTAAGCTAGCAGTACCAGATCTCAAACTGTACTATAAAGCAACAATCATCAAAACAATCTGGTACTGGCTAAGAAATAGACTGATAGATTGATGAAGTAGATTAGATACACAACATACAGAGGTAAATGGCCTTAATAACCCAATGTTTGATCAATCCGATAAAGATCCCAGCTTTTGGAATAAGAATTCACTATTTAACAAAAACTGCTGGGAAAATTGGAAAAGAATATGACAGAACCTAGGCATAGATGAGTATCTCACTCCCTATACCAACCTAAGATCAAAATGGTTATATGATTTAGATATAAAAAGTGATACTATAACCAAATTAGGGGAACACAGAATTATTTACCTGGCATACTTTTGGAGAAGGGAAGAATTTAAAACCAAAAAAGAGATAGTGTATTATAAGATATAAAATGAATAATTTTGATTCTATTAAATTAAAAGGCTTTTGTACAGGGGGCAGCTCAGTGGATTGAGAGCCAGACCTAGAAATGTGAGGTCATAGATTCAAATCTCACCTGAGACCCTTCCTAGCTGTGTGACCCTGGGCAAGTCACTTGACCCCCATTGCCTAGCCCTCACCACTCTTCTGCTTTGGAACTAATATGTAGTATTGACTCCAAGATGGAAGGTAAGGGTTTAAAAAAATGCTTTTGTACAAACAAAATTAATGTAACCAAGAATAGGAAGGAAATAACAAAGTGGGGAAAACATTAATAACAAATATCTCTGAAAAAAGTCTAATTTCTCAAATTTATAGAGAACTAAGTCAAATTTATAAGAATATAAGCCATTCCACAATTGACAAATGGTTAAAGGATATGAATAAGCAATTTATAAAGGAAGAAATAAGAGCCAGCAATAATCATCTGCAAAAAAAAAAAAAAAAGTTCTAAATCACTCTTTAGTAGAGAAATGGAAATTAAAACAACTCTAAATTACCACCTCACACCTTTCAGATTGGCCAATATGGAAGTAAAGGAAAGTGCTAAATGTTGGAGGAGATGCAGCAAAATTGGGACACTAAATAAAGGAATTATGAACTGATCCAACCATTCTGGAGCACAATTTGGAACTATCCCCAAAGAGTTATAGAACTATGCATACACTTTGAGACCACTATTGGGTCTGTGTCCCAAAGAGACAGAAAAGGGGAAAGTACGTACTTGTGCAAAAATATTTATAGTTACTCTTTTTGTAGTGACAAAGGATTGGAAATTGAGTAGATGTCTTTTAATTGAGGAATGGCTAAGCATATTGAGGCACATGTTGGTAATGGAATTCTATTGTGTTATAAGAAATGATAAGATGATTTCAGAAAAATCTAGAAAGATTATCAGATGCAGAGTGACATAAGCAGAAGTAGGAGAACATTGCACAAAATATCAAAAATTGTATACAATGATTATCTGTGAAAATGTGACTATTCTCAGTAATGCAATGGCCTGGGACAATCATGAAAGACTTGTGACAGGGAATGCTATTAAGAACTGTTGGAGTCTTCTTTCACATCAGTGTATTTAAAGTTTTATTTTGGGATTTTAGTTATGTATGTGTTTGCTCTTATTACAATGACCACTATTAAAGTGTGTTTTTATGACAATAAAATAATTTTAAAGCATACATGAATACATATACATATATATGCAAAAACATGCTTTTTCTTATACTAAAACTACTTATAAAAGCATCATTTTAATTTTGAAATTAATTCCATGTGATAAAACATTGGAATGAAGAGGTCACATTGCTCAGTCTTTGAGGGCTTATGGAGGTCCCATTGCTCAGGTGGTCCTTCAGTACTTGAAAAAGATCTTGTCATCATTAGTTCATGTTTGAGACATTTTAGAAAGTGTGTATATCCTCAGGCTTCAAGCCCCAGAGGAAAACAAAGCTCAACAACATAAAAAGCTGTCTACAGGTGTGGAATTATAGGGTTCATAGAATCATTTGGGGCTTGAGTAATTTAACACAAAATAGTGTGTAAGTGTTTAAGGGTAAATTTGTGTGCATACACAGGAGAAGGTAATATTTTTCATGGGTATATACATTTCATATACAAGTATCATGTCTTAGAACAATTAGGAAAGTACACAACTTATGGCTAAATCCACAAAGAACCATAATTTTTCATTGATATCAAAAAAGTCAGATGACCTAGGAAAATGAGATGCTAAAATAATTATAACATAAGGGAAGAAAAAGAAAATGAGATTATTTTAGCCAAATGAGGAAATTGTTTTAATATTTGTATTTGATTTATTATATTGCTGTTGGCTCATGGCCCTACCACCCCCAAAAAATATTCATCTCTTGCAACAATGAAGTACAGATGACCAAAACAGACCCACATGCTGACCATGTCTGGTAATGTATGTCATCCCAAACCACTCCTCTACAAAGATTATATACTACTTATATTTTATCATTAGTCTTCTGGAAGCAAGGTTTGTTATTGCAATACTCTTAGTTTTCACTCAGTTCACTCTGCATCAGTTCATACAAATAATCCTCAGTTTTTCTAAATTCATCATATTTTAAATTTTTTCACTTCTTTAAGAATATTTTATCACATTCATGCACTGCCACTTTCTAAAACATTAAATATAAATTGCTTTCCTTTACGTAAAAAAGATGAAACTATCTAGCCTCCATAAAAAAAAAAAACAACTGAATTAAAACTTAGCAGCAACAACTGCATCATCTTATAATGTGACAATGGTCATTTTATCTTGTTTCCATGTCCATATTTTAAAGATAATTGATTAGGGTCCAAAGTGGAAACTGATAGTGTAAAACAGAAGAGTCTCTGTGAAAATTTCTGGACAGCAAATATTTGGATTTATTTTCCTTTTTATCTTATCTAATTCATTAAAGTTAGCATCCTCATAAATTACTTCACAAGAGTTTTGGTTTATCATCTATTTCTATTTTTGAAGTATTAGAAGATCTAATTTGAATTATTGTTTTAAGTAGCTTTTAGTAGTTCATATTTCAAATTACTTATATGTACATATACACATATATATTAGATAGTGGGTATTGGTATACAATGGGTATGAATTGCCAGATTTAGGATTTATCTGGGTAAAATTGATAAGAGTAAAATTCTACCACTGCTAAATAAGGAAGAAAATGAACACAAATTGAAGATTACAATGACATTTCTTACTTAAGGGTATTAATTTATGTGGACTACTTAGGGACTCTTAATTTAAGGATGGATGATCATACATAGTATCATATTTCTTTAAAATTAAAGAGACCATCAACTATATCTTATCTATGAAACTTGGAAATCTAATTGGTATATATAGGTAAACCCAAATACCCAATGTTAAGATTGAAGACTGGGTAAGCAAATGTTTCTAAAAGTTTCTGATTGTTGGGAAAAAAAATATATACATATATACATATATATAATTTTTAATTTAAAATGTTTATATTTATTATTTTTAAAAATAAAGGCAATTAACAACTGAAGTAAAAATATAATGTGGTAGAATGGATAGAGAGCCAGATGATATATGGAAGGCCTAGTTTCCAGCTGCAGCTGACACATCCTAGTTTTCATAATACTTAACCTTTCAATGTTCTAGGCAACTCTCTAGACCAGCATTGGCGAAGGTTTTCAAGTTTGCTTGCCCAAACTGCAAATTCAAGCTGCCTATGAGCCCCCCTGCATTATCCCAGAGAGTAGAGGGAGGAAGTGTTCACTTTGGGTAGCTGGACAGAGGGGCGAGGCATGCAAAAAATGTCATTGGGCACTGGGAAGAAGGAGAACAGAGCAGCTTCCCCTATGCTGTCACTGAATGCATGCAAATACTTCACCAACACTGCAGTCTAGACTGTATATAGTAGAATTGGTATTAATATATATTTGTGGAGCATTTCTTTCTAGAAAGTGTCCCAGACCAATGAAATAAAAATATCCAATTGAAAAAAATCCACTAAATTATTTGTTTTGGTTAATAATGTAATGAAAAAGAAAGAGTATTTATTGCTCTGATGCCTCTGATTCATATATATTCCTGTCCTCTCTTCTATGGTTTCTATATTTCATTCTTGGCAGGTTCAAGTTAGGCCTTACATCTTCCACTGTTATGTTGATAATAACAGAGATATTTGGGAAGCTGATGAGATGGCCTGAAACTAGAAACCTGCAGGAGCCACACCTCCCCCATACACAGGCTAGAGTGAGTAGGATGGGGTAGGTACTCCTTACTCTTCACCCCTCCCACCAAGCAGTTGGAACTCAGTTGGAAATGGAGGCAGGACCAATGTCTTCTGGCAAGCTTCAGCAAGGCAAATTTCTAATAATGTTCACTTTCTCAACTTATAATCTCCACAGGTTTGACTGAGGGACAGAGTAGCTTGATGTCTTGTTGTTATCAAGGACGGACAAGGATCTGACTTCTTTGGCTGACAACTGAAAGGAAGCAAACTTTATGGTAGCTGTAAGTATGCCCAAAATAATAGTCAGGCACATACTAAAAGATGAAATTTTTACTGATAAAGAAGAAGGGAAGAGTAGGTAAGGAAGGGGCACCTAGTATTTGGATAAGATCTGGGAAGCCCTGAACTGTAAGGTAGAAACTGCCCCTCCCCCCCAGGAGGGAGTGGCAGACTTTATATCTAGCTGGCCCTCAAAGCTTATAATAATTACTTCTAATATCTAAAATAACTAAATTAATAACCAAATGCTATTACAAGAAAGGTCTAATTCCACTAGACAGGCAAACTCCTGAGAAGAAAACAAAATTGCTTTTGCCACTATGGTCACCAAGGCAATCCCCAAACCAGGAACCGCAAGCAGTGTGACCTGCTCACTTCAACCCCCAGGAATCAACTGTTTAACTCCTTTCCAAATGTTCCCTCACCCAGAGTTGTCCAGGGGAATTCTGGGTGAGACTTGACCCTATATCTTGTAGGAATTCCACCCTGCCATTTTCCATGTTACAGTATTCCTCCTTTTCTAGTGGAATTTCCACTGGAAATTCTTCAGTCTTAAGATATTTCAGCAAAGTTTATCCTTCTCTATGCTATAACTAAACAACTTCCTAAGCAATGTCTTATTCTTAACACCTTAATCCTATTCTTGCTATTGCTATGACTTATTTTAACTATCTACCCCTATCTAAGGAGGGAAAAAAGGTTAAACAAGGGGAAAAATGGGTTTTTAGTTTAAAATACAAGCATAACAACATAGCAAACATAGTAACACAACCATAAAACCAAATTTGCAACAATTACAGGTTGCAATCACCATCTCTAAAGCATGCAAGGAAAATATCTGAAACAGATTCAAATGCAAAATTGCAAAAGACTAAATTGTTTCTTAACTTGCTCCTAACTCATAACAAAAGGAACATGGTAAAAATCTATAAGCAAAGTGTTATAGAACTGTCTATGCAGAAACCTGAAACATTTAATTCTAAGTTTTCATGTTAGTACCTTACTTAAGTTATGTTAATGGGGTTAATACTGCTAAGTTCTAAACTGTTAGTATGTTAAAGTTAGTCATAAGCATGTACAAGGCTATATACACTATTTATTGTCATAATATTGTGTCTCTCCCTGACTAACTCTGTATTTCAAAAGTTCCCTAAAGCTACCTTTCCCTAAGTTGTTAGTAACTCTAAACTATGTGTTCATAATTAAAATACAGGCTTTACACAATGCCTATATACAGGTAGAAGTTCCTTTGATGTCTATCAAATCATGTTACACCACTTTAGTTAAAAATATGCTATATAAAAAAAAGTATTGGTTTCCACATTCATTACATTTACTATTCAATTTATGTATTCTCTGCTAACATCTAGATACCATAAAATAATTACAATGAACTCATTCAAACTATCTTCCTCTGGGATATTGTATATTTCTTTAATGTAATTGATTTGACTAAGTAGTTTATTTCCATGATTCCTTGACCAGTCTATGAAAAATAGTAATTATTTCCTCTGTCCTCTTTCTTCATGAAATTTTTATTTGCAATGTGGTGCTAAATATAGAAGTCTTAATCACAAGGGTTTCTTCTTTAGAATCATAATCCAAGTTTATCCCATCTCTCTCTTTAGGGCCCCGGTGATATTGGTCTTCTTTTCTCCATTGGTCTTCTACTTTTTCTTCAGTCTGAAGTACGCTTTGGATCCTTATTGATCCTTCATTCAGGTTACTGCAAAATTGAGCTTCTGATATTATGGTAGAATTATGAGAATTATGTGGTCTACTCTACGCTAGATTAATTATATATACCTAACAGAGAATGAACTAAGAGAAGTTGATCTAGAGCAGTGATGACAAAATTTTTAGAGACCTTGTGCCATGCCAAAACCCTCAGACTGTGTGCAGTCCCCCACCCCACAGACCGAGTGTACCACCCCCACCCTACCCCAGACAGAGGAAGAAGAAAGAGAGAGAACTGGCCTGAGTGCTCCATTCAGTGGCGGGAGTAAGTACAGAAGGGCAAGGAGGTATGGTGGAGAGGGGAAAGGGAGCAGCTCTAGCAGAGTCCCTCTCCCTTTCTAGTAACTAATTTTGTCAGGGATGGCACAGGTGTCCACAGAGAGGTTTATGCATGCCAGCTTTTGCATGCATTCAATAGGTTTTCCATCAAGGATCTAGAGTATTTATATCAAAAGCTATATCTGGATTTATAAATAATAAACCTACTAAAGACCTCTATATCTACCTATGAATGTACATGTATTTGTATCTAGATAGAGATAGAGAGATAGAGATAAATACCTTGAGAGCTAGGTAGCAGAGTGAATAAAGCACCACATCTGAAGACAGAAGGACCTTATTTCAAATCTAGTCCCAGACACTTCCTAGCTTTGGGACCCTGTGCAAATCACTTAGTCCTGCTTGTCTCAGTTTCCTCATCTGTAAAGTGACCTGGGGAAGGAGTTGGAAAACTGTTTCAGTGCCTTTGCCATAAGTACTATAAATAGGGTCATAAAGAAGTGAACATCACTAAAACTATTAAACAAAACACTAAACATATCTGTCTATTTATATCTATATCCATATAAATGCACATATATCTAATATCTATCTCTATTATATATATATATATATGCCCAAGCATCTATTTCATATAGGTATATCTCCATATATAAATAGAACTAGATATCCATATTTATATCTATCTAAATAGAAAGGTAAATAGGTAGATATCACCTTGACCAGAGTACACTTCATGTCCCAAAAGGCGTAATGATGTGGGGTCAACACACTGAACCAATGAGATCACCAATATCAATTTTATCATGACAACTGTCCTTTGTATTCACCAACCTATTTATAAATTCAGAAATTCAATAAAAAATTGATTCTGTTGTTGTTGAGTCATTAAATCATGTACATCTCTTCCTGATTCCATGGGCCATAGCTATCCATGGGGTTTTCTTGGCAAAGAAAACATTTCCTACACCAGTGAGTTCAGTAGATCTTTTTGTCATCTAATCAGAAGTTAAGTGGTTTTGCTATGGTTCACAGAGCTAAAAGTGTCTGAGGCTGAATTTGAACTCAAATTTTCCTGATTCTTTAGCCAGTGCTCTTAACCACCGAATCACATCTGCCTTTCAAAATTCATTAAGTGCCTATTATGTTACAAGCACTGTGCTTAACACTTATATATGATGAATATAAGATAATTTTTTACCTTTAGGACGTCACAATGAAAAGAGGTGAAAAAACACTAAGGGAAACAGGAAAGCCCAGGGTGGAGTTATAGAACCACAGAGGGCACCTGGTATGGGAGGATTTCATTCTGTGGAATTAAAACCACTTAGGGCAGCAAAAAGAAAGTACAGTGATTAGATTATACAATTTCTGGCTTCTATAAAGGAAAATATTGGAAGCAGTTTTATAATGCACCTTCCATCATTCCTATCTGAGTTTAGGAGACCAATGGAAGTGACATCAACCAAGGCATGAGTTAGCAACACTGTTCTAAGAAAATATTAAATACCTCTGAAAAAGTGGCAGCAGAAAAAATCAGAATTCCCATTGGCTATTTCTGTAGAACTAAAAATTGCAGAGGTGGTGGGGGCAGCTGGGTAGCTCAGTGGATTGAGTGTCAGGCCTAGAGACGGGAGGTCCTAGGTTCAAATCCGGCCTCAGCCACTTCCCAGCTGTGTGACCCTGGGCAAGTCACTTGACCCCCATTGCCCCCCCTTACCACTCTTTCATCTATGAGACAATACACTGAAGTTAAGGGTTTAAAAAAATTGCGGAGGTGTTCTCTTTCATGATACAAAGAACTACACATGTGCACTTCCCTAAAAGTGCAATTGCATGTCCCTATAACTGTAAGAGTAAGTCAGAAGATAATATGGGAGGTTCAGCTCAGTATGGAGTATATAACCATAAGTAGTTTGCACATAAGACTTTAGCTACCACATTGTGTGAGTATGAGAGACCATTGCTCCATGGGAGATTTCTTAATATAATATTTCCCACATGTCTTGTGCTATGACTGAGTCTACAATTAGTTGGTATCAGATCATAATTCTAATTTACACAATGTAAGCTAGAAAATGGACATTTTGTTTAAATGTAGGATACCAACCATAAAAATGTGAAAGTCATGAGGGGATGAGTTGTGTTATGAACAGGAAAAGCAACATGTCACATTAGAATAAAGGTGGAGGAAAAAAAAGTGAACACATGGAACAATATGATCACAATGCCTCTAACCTTCATTTTTTTAAATCTAGACCATTTCAATTCGATAAGCAAAGTTAGAGTATAGAATATTTCTTCAGCTTTCTTCTAAAGGAGTTCTGAGAAAGATATTCCAAGATGAAAATGGTCCAATATTCTAGTCAGCTATTCTTGTAACTGTGAGTTCTGAAATAACAGCATCCCTCTAATATGGGAATGAAATGAAGGGATTTAAGGGAATTTAATTATAAGTTCCCTGGAAGTTTAGGAGGGTGTACTCTCTTGTGTATGGAGTCAGAAAATATTTCATTGCTTTTTTCAATCCTCATTGTATAGGTTATTTCATATCATAGTTAAATGTTTTTGCTATTGACTTTCTTTTCCTCTGGTATACAGCATATTGAAGGGGATTCAGCTCACTGCTTTATTTGCTTCCCCATAGTATACTCACACTTCTGTAATAAAAGGACCCAAGCTGCAAGTTAACAATTTGAGTCCAACAAATTGTCTATTCCTTAGTACTACCTGGATCATGGTTTCCAAATTCTTATCAAATTCACTTAACTTTGAATTATTAGATCAGAAACCAGTTCTCTCACTACATTGAATCTTGGTATCCTGTAGTTACTTTGGCAACAGATGTGATGTGGCTTTCAGGTTATGCTTCCTTACATGGACATTGATTCTTCTTTTCTAAGTGAGTTTTATGCTTCACACCCAGAGAATTTCCTAATTACTGGCACATGTTAATACTTGGTCTGGGCATAGTGCCAATATCTTTATATCAGACAGTGGGGAAAATAAGTTTGGTAGAGGGTCATTCCCAGAGCCTCTCAAAACATGTTATTTAATGATGCACATTTTGCTTGAAAGGTACTGATTTTACCTTCCAAAAGCTAAACAAATTTTTAAATACAGCAGAAATAATTAATAACTATCACTTATGCAATTGTATAAATATGTACAACACTATACAACTATTACACATTTTATCCTCATTTTTTAAATGAGAAAAATTAGGTAGGCAGCTGTTCAGTGACTTGTCCAGGCTCACACAGATAATAAGGCTTAGGGATGGATTTGAACTAAGAATTTTCTAACTACAAGCCGACTATATCAATTAGATGCTAATATATCACAGTGCACAGATGAGACTTGTTTTGCCCTGGCTTGTAGTCCCTTACTCAATGACAGTTATTCAGAATTTGAGTATTGATTTTAAAATTTTACATACTTTCTACAATTATGTCTGAGAAAAAGAAGCACTCTCATATTGAAAAAGAGCTTAGATCTAAGTTAGGAATATTTAAGTCCAAAACTCCTGTTTGTGACATGCACTGGGTTTTTTTTTTATATTAGACAAGTCACTCACATCCTCAGAGGCACCAGTCAGTGTTCTCTGATATTATACATGACATAAGTTGTTGAGCTACATTAGCTGAGGAAACACAAGTAGTTTCCACACTAAGGAAAATCCAAATAAGAACCAATTGATTGAGTATAATTTACAAGATAACTGTGAAAATTGGGAAAGGAAATATATTCTTATCTTTTTTCCAAGACATACTTTTTAATTAAGTATGACATACAGTATAACTGAATCACTGTTAGGCCATTGTGTCCTTTGGTGTATGCGATATGTATGTAATGTTTCTTACTGTTTCCTGACACTACCTTCATAAAGGCATTTTAATGTGTTTGATGATGCAATGTACAGATAATTACATCACATCGTTTTACTTTAATTATTGAAATAATTGTCTCAGCTTTCCATTACACTTTGCATATTCAAATATAGTTTTAGTGGCCAAGTAATTAGGTTGTGATCAATTAAAGCCTTTGCTATTCTGTTATATCTTTTCTTTGCTTGAATAATACTTAACAAGCAACATGTTTCAGCTAAGTGAATTCTGAATTACAAAAATGAATTATGCAAATTGAAAGTACAAATAGCTAACAGTTATTAAAATCATTTGCGTACCTCTTGTTACAGATCAAATACTATCAGATATGTCACTTTTATCTCATTAACCATCATCATTAATAATATGCTCATGTAGTACCATAGACTGGGTCACAACAGCTAAATAAAAACACAGTGTTGAGTCAATTAATTATCTTTATAATGTAGGCAAAGGAATATCTTTTCTCAAAACTTATGTTTATTCATCTTTTAAACTTTATCTAGATCATAAAATAAAATTATCCCAGAATAGCATGATGTCAATCCCAAAAGCAAGCTCTCAATGTCTTGTTATGCCTTGCCCACCTACCACATTTATGTAAATCCATCTTATCCATGATGGGCTCAACAGTGAGTCCATCCAAAAGAACTTGCTGCTTTAATGACCTAATTTCTCTCTCTATTTCAGAATACTACTTATTTCACCAGAGCATATGCATTGTTTCACCTAACCCTGGCAGTCACATCTCTAGGGTACATTTCATTTCATCATACTCAGCCACAACCTTAAATGGAAACTGAGCACCCTGAAATAAATGAAAACATATGATTAGAGATATAAAGGTGGACAGAATTTTATAGGTCATCTCATCTAAGACATTTATTTTGCAGTTGATAAAACTGAGGTCTAAATAGGTCAAAGTACTTCTTCTCCCAAATGCCATCCTGGTAAAAGCCAGGATTTGGATCCAGTCTCTCTTGACTAAAATCCAGGACTCTATGCATAATCTTTTAATGACTGATTACATAAAAGTTTCACATATTTGCTCAAAATACAGTTTGAGATCTGTTAAGACATTTAAAATTCTGTTATTTTCTAGTCTTTTCCCCTCTTTCCTACCATACTAGCTGTCTAATGTATGTCAATATCAGTGACCAATAAAAAGAGTCAAACCATGCATCAATTTTTTCTGTTTTTATTTCAGATTTTATTGATTCACCTTATAATTTATTTCATGATGATGGATTTCTATTAGAAAGTGTTTAGAGCCTTAGAGAGTTTGTTCAACTCACAGACAGTAAGAATAATACTAACATTTTTGTAATTTCAGAGTCTCAGTCTCATTTACTTAGAAATTTAAGTAGGGACCTCTTCCCTGTGTATGAAGCAAATTTATCCCATATCTGGTCATGTAAGACCACTAAAGGATTTGGAAAAGAGAAGAAAGGAAGTGAGGATATCTGCAGATTCAATTCCAGATTGTACACATGCAATGATTACAACTTCATACTCTTCTTGTTTTCCCAGAGTTTTCTAATGTTGCTAAGTGCTGCGTCAGGAAGAATGCTGATCACGGAATCTGAAAAACCTGTGTTAAAATCTTTACTATTCTATTTTTACAATGCTTAACAAGCAATAATACTAAACAAGCAAAAATCCTTAACAAGAATTGAAACTTACGACATGACCCTAGATGTCACCTAATGTATGACTGCTCCCTAACTGTAAAATGACAATAATTCTTACACCCCACCCCCACGGTGGTTTTGAGAATCAAATAAGATAATATTTGTAAAGCATCTAATAGAGTGTCCATCACATAGCAGGAACTTAACAAATGCTTCTTCCTTCCTTCTTTGCCTTCTTCCTTTATTAGAGTTTGTCAATATATAGTTATTAATCATTTCCCCTTTGCCAAGCATTTGGGGATATAAAGAAGGCAAAAACAGTCCCCACCCTCAAAAAACACAAATTCTAATGGAGGCATCAATAAAGAAATAACAAGGTACATACAAGATGTAGGCAAAAAAAAATTGTAAGGTAAGATGACAAAGGAAGACAGATGATGATCACAAAACACTCTCTAGAGAAGATGGGATTTGAATTTTCTTAAAGGATGTCAAATAAAACTAAAAGGAAGAAGGTAAGAGGAAGAACTTTCTAGACATGTTAATCAGCCAGTGAAAAGATATCAAGTTAAGAGTTGTAATGTCATGATTGAGAAATGAAGAACACTGTGATTGGGTCAAGGACAACAAGAAGGATAGAAAATTATTTTTAAAAATCTGGAAAAGAGAAAGGGATCACGTTAGAAAAATCTTTAAATGTTATATACAGATTATTTTTTATCCTGGAAGTAATAGAGTACCACTAGAGCTCACAAGTGAGAGTCATGATATGGTCAAACCTAAACTTTGGAAAAATAATCTTAATAAATAGATAATATATCATAATTGGGAAAGACTTTAAGTTAAGAAATAAGTTAGATGGTTGTTGGCAAGGTTTGGCAGAGAAATGACAAGGATTTTTGTAGTTTTGTGAGTCAAGATAAGAGACATATATAAAATGTTTTTTTTAAACTTATAATAGATTAAATATAAAAATGAGAAAGAGGGAAGAACTATTTCACATACTTTTGTTCTTGGGAAAATGTTACATACAACAAATTTAGTTTTAAAGGAAAAATTGTTATGCATTTGCATTTATCATATATTTAGCTTCAATATAAAAATAAATTTATTTTGTTAAAAATGTTAAAAAATTATTATTTCTTTTTTTAAATTTAGACTTAGGCAATTTACCCATACATATTCACAATATTCCTAAGTACTGAAGTAAGTTTAATACATATTAACTTATATTGCTGTGTTACCTTTTCCCAAAAGTACTGGAAGAAAAAAAAATTCTTACTTTGTTTTCATTTTTTTACTAAAACATATACTCTTTGAAGATAGTGTGCGCTTTCTTTGTATTTTCTTTAGTGTCATAGTTTTACATGTAGAATGTGAGTAAATGAATGCTTCTTGTATTGCATTGTATGAGTATAAATTATATTACTGCACTTGAGATGTAGTCACTAAAAATTATCAAGAATAGAATGAGATATTTCATCAAATATTTTATTAAAATCTGGGCAAGCTCTCTCTACAATATGTCTTTCATTTCCTAAATTAACAATCCCGTCAAAAATGGAAAGGCAATTCATGTTTCATGACTATTTTGGATGAAACCCCAAGTGCTCTTTCTACCACAATTTCCCATCCTATTTGTTTATACTCATCTGTTTAATGACGTATTATAGAATTTCTAGAGATTGAAATCAATATCATTGGAATATAGTTCTTTTCCTGAAAAATCAGAAGAAGGTGCATCTTTTGTTGACCTTGTAGTACTTTTTCTCTTTTCCCTTATCTGTCAAATATCATTGACATTTACTTGAATATCAATTCTGTTCATTCTTTAAGGGCTTCAATATATAATTCATCAGCGATGATACCTAGGCTATTTTTCCCTAGATTACATGTCAATATAATTTTCAAAAATCATTTTCTCAAATTTTATGATCCATGTTCTCTTTCTCTTTCATCTTTCTCCCACCCTAACATAATAGGTAATATCATATGAGTTGTATATATGTTATCATACAATACATATTTCCCTGTTCATCATATTATCAGAGAAAATACATATTGCTCACACTAGAGAAAAATTAATGGAGGAAATAAATAATGGTGAGATGGATAAAGGAAATGAATAATGTTGTGCTTTCATCCCCATTCAAACTCTGTAAGTTATTTCTATGGCAATGGATAACTTTTTTTTTATCATGAGTCCCTTTGAAGCTGTCCCTTTGCATTGCTGATAATAGTTGTTATTCACTAGTGACTACCATATTTTATTACTGTTACTGTATACAATGCTGTCCTGGTTCTGCCTACTTTATTTTGTATTACTTTATATGTCTCGCCAGCATTTTTTTGATCTTCTCATTCATTATTTCTTATGAAAAAATAGCATTCTATCACAATCCTATACCACAATTGATTTAGTCTTTCCCTGATTTATAGACATCCCTTCAATTCTCATGTTTGCTACCCCAAAAAGAGATGCTTTAAAAATGTTGCAAAAGTAGGTTCTTTTCTCTTATCTTTGATCTCTTCAAAATACATATTAATAGTTGTATTTCTGCTGAGTCAATACCTATGTTATTTTTTTTACTATCCTTTTACTTACCTTGAGTATCAAATCTCAGTCATTTTTGCTTTGTTCTTCAAAAAACAAGTCATTCTTACTAGGAAAGAAAGAAAATCAACAACATAATATTCAAAAAATAGGGCAATATGAGAATCGAGTAACTCTGTCTTCTCACTGTTTTCTATTTTTATCATCATCATCATCATCATCACCACCACCATCATCCTTTTTTCATTTTTTTCCATTTTGTTTTTTGTCCCAATTTAGTGAAATAAATACCAAATTTTTATATTTCATTACGCTAGGCCACATTTTAATCTAAATATTTTCCTGGCATTATTCTTACATGACTTACATGACAAGTGTCATACTTATATTCTCTGTCACTTATTCTGACTTCTATCATTATTATGCTAAAAAAAAAACTCTAAGCCAGTAATGGGGAAACTACAGCCCACAGGCCAGATATGGTCCCCTGAAATGTTCTATCCTGCCAGGTGGCATTATTCCTAATCTGATGAATACAATGAGTATTCAGTGCTTCATATACAATGCATCAGTGGCTTTCAGGATCTCTTAAAAAAGACAATAAGGAGATCCATTAATAATGTCACAAAAGAAAAAATAGTAAAACAATAGAAATAAATTAAAACATAAGAATATGCTTTATATTCAGAATTTATCAATTCCTTCCTTCGAGGTGGATAGTATTCGTCATCATGGGTCCTATGGTCTTTAGATATTGTCTTGATCAATGTAGCTAAATCTTTCACTTTTGATAATCCATATAATATAGCTGTTACTGTATTCAAGGTTCTTCTAGCTCTGTTTACTTTGAATGAGTTCATATAAGGCTTCTGGCGTAATTTTTTTTCTGAACCCATTCCACTCATTTCTTATATTACAACACAATTCCATCACAATGATATATTATGATTTGTTGAGTCATTCCTCATTTGATAGACATTTCTTTCAATTTCCCATCCTTTACCAACACAAAAAATGCTATAAATATTTTGGTATATGTAGGTCCTTTTGCATTTTTTAAATATCTTTAGGACATAGACAAAAATTGAACAAAATTTAAAATTAGTCTGAGAAAGACCCATTCTATTTTTGTGTTTTTTTTAAGAATATTTTTCCATGGTTATATGATTCATACTTCCCAATCACTCTTTCCTCCCCTACTCCCAGAGCTGACAAGCAATTCCACTCGGTTATACATGTATCATTGTTCAAATCCTATTTCCATGTTATTCAAAATTGCAGTAGAGTGATCTATTAACATCAAAACCCTAATCATACCCCTATTGAATTATGTGATCAAGCACATGTTTTTCTTCTGCATTTCTGTTACCACATTTCTTTCTCTTAATGTGGATAGTGTTCTTTCTCATAAGTATCTCTAGATCGTCCTGAGTAATTGCATTGCTGCTAGTAGAAGTCTATTAAATTCAATTGTGCCATAATGTATCAGTCTTCATGTACAATACTCTCATGGTTCTACTCCTTTTGCTCTGCATCACTTCCTGGATGTCTTTCCAGTTCACATGGAATTCCTCCAGTTCATTATTCCTTTCTGCACAGTAATATTCCATCACCATCAGATACCATATTTTGTTCAACCATTCCCCAATCAATGGACAATCCCTCATTTTCCAATTTTGTGCCACCACAAAAAACATGGCTATAAATATTTTGTACAAATGCCTCATTGGTATGGCTGGATCAAGGGGTAGACATTCTTTTAAAGCCCTTTGCACATAATTTGAAATTGCCCTCAAGAATGATTGGACCAATTCACAACTCCACCAGCAGTGTTTCAGTGTTCCAATTTTGCCACATCACAATCAATGTTTATCACTTTCCTTTGTTGCAATATTGGCCTTCTGTCTGCTATGTGTAAGGAGGTACCTTAGAGTTGTTTTAATTAGCATTTCTCTAATGACAAGGGATTTAGAACACTTTTTAATGTACTTATTGATGATTTTGATTTCATCATGTGAAAACTGGCAATTCATGTCCCTTGATGATTTGTTGATTGGGGTATAGCTTGATTTCTTTGTAAATTTGATTTAGTTCTTCATATATTGCAGAAATTAAACCTTTGTCAGAGAGTTTTGTTGTAAAAATATTCTCCCAGTTTGCTGATTTCCTTCTAATTTTGGTTTCATTGGTTTTGTTTGTGCAAAAACTCTTTAATTTTATATAATCAAAGTAATTTATTTTACATTTCATAATGTTCTCTATCTCTTGCTTGGTCTTAAATTCATTCCTTTCTCATACATCTGACAGGTATGCTATTCTATATACACCTAATTTATTTATGATTTCACTCTATATTTAAGTAATTTACCCATTTGGGATTTATCTTGGTATACGGTGTAATATGTTGATCCAAACCTAAATTTTCCTATAACATTTTCCAATTTTCCCAGACGCTTTTGTGTAATAGAGAGTTCTTGTCCGAAAAGCTGGAACTTTGTGTTTACTGAACACTAGCTGGCCGAAGTCATTTATACCTAGTCTATTCCCCTGATCCACCCTTCTGTCTCTTTGCCAGTTACATATTGTTCAGATAACCATTGCTTTAGAGTACAGGTTAAGATCTACCCCCATCCTTCACTTTTTTCTTTAGTTTGCATGATATTTTTGATCACTTGTGCTTCTAGAAGAACTTTGTTATATTTTTTCTAATTCATTAAAAATGTTTTTTGATAGTTTCATAGGTATGGCACTAAATAAATAAATTAATTTGGGTAGGATTATTATTTTTATTATCTTAGCTTGTCCTATCCATGAGCAATTAATATTTTCCCAGTTATTTAAGTGTAGTTTTCACTGTGTAAAGAGTGTTTTGTAGTTTTATTCATATGATTCCTTTGTTTGTCTTGGTAGATAAATTCCTAAGTATTTTATATTGTATAGAGTGATTTTTGTTTTAGATTTAGATATTTCATTTTTTTAGAAAATTTTTCCATGGTTATAAGATTCATGCTTTTACTTTCTTTCTTTCTTTCCCCTCTGTTTCTTATTTACCTTTTCATTTTTCTCTTGGGTTTTTTGGTTGGAAATCAAAATTTCCATTTAGCCCTGGTCTTTTCTGTACAAATACTTTGAAATCTTCTATCTTGTTGAATGCCCATACTTTCCCTTGGAAGTATATAGTCAGTTTTGATAGGTAGGTGATCCTTGGCTGTAGACCAAGTTCTCTTGCCTTTCTGAATATCATATTCCAAGCCTTTCAGTCTTGTAGTGTGGAGGCTGCCAGATCCTGTGTGATCCTGATTGGTGCTCCTTGATATCTGAATTGTCTCTTTCTGGCTTCTTGTAAATTTTTTTTCTATTACTTGGAAAACTCCTAAATTTGGCTATTATATTCCTGGGAGTTGTCTTTTCATGGTTTATTGAAGAGAGGGTGACCAATGGATCCTTTCAATGTCTATGTTACCCTCTTGTTGGAGAACTTCAGGGCAGTTCACTTGGATAATTTATTGAAGTTTGGAGTCCAAATTTCTATTAATTTTTGCTTTTTTTTTAGGAAGACCAATGATTCTGAAATTGTCTCTTCTAGACCTGTTTTCTTGATCTGCTTGATCTGTCAATTTCTCAGGGAGATATTTCAAGTTTCCTTCTATTTTATCAGTCTTTTTGACTTTGCTTTATTTGTTCTTGCTGTCTTGAGAGATCATTGGCTTCTACTTGCCCAATTCTGGTTTTAGAGACTGGTTTCCTGCTCTATTATTTTGTTTTTCCTATTCAATTTGGACTATTCTGTTTTTCATGGTTTCCTCCAATTTGCTTATCATTTCATTTGTTTTGGGGGCATATTTCTGCAATTGATAGTTTCTGTTTTTTAAGCTGTTAATTTCCTTTTGAGCTATTTCCCACTTCTCTCACCAAATCTCTTCCATCTTTCTCATGATCTCAGATTTGAACTCTTCAAGAGCTTGTGACCAATTTTCATTTTTGGGGGAAGGTTTGGATGTGATTACTTGTTTGTTCTCTTCTGTTTGCTCTGTTGTCTGGATTTTTTCTGTGTAAAAGTTTTGGAGAGTTAAAGATTTCTTCTTGATCTTTCTCTTTGGAGGATCTTGTGCCTGGCTTGCCATTATTATTATTTCTTTCTCAGTCAGAAGTCTGGATGAGGCATATAGGCTCTCTGCCTATCCTATGGAGCTGTAGATCAATTTTCACCTGAGTCACAACTCTGTGCGCCCTCTCAGCTTTATCCTTGCAGCCATAGTAGGTTTGCACTCTTTAGGCTCCTGAGTTCTTAAGTCTAGCTGTTCTCAGGGTCAAGCCTCGTGGTTGTCTCCTTACTTGTTCCTCTGCCTGAAGTTCCTTTAACAGTCTCAGGGTGCTGTTTCCACAGTTACGCACTCCGCCACACTAGGTCCGCAACCAGGTTCTGTGCCTGCATTCAATATCTGAGCCTGCACTCAAGGTCTGTGTTCAAAGTCTGCACAGTCTTTTGCCTCTTGGGGTTTTAAGTCTTGCTTCTCTCAGGAGCAGGCCCTTGTGATCCCAGGTAGCTGCCAAGATCTTAATGAATTCCCCGAACTTGTTCTAACTCTTGTGTGCTGGTTTTGACACTGCAGGTGGTGTGTGGGGAAGTGGGTTGCTCAGCTTGTGTTTCAGTGAGAGCTATTTTGCCCCCTTATAGCATGGAAATGCCCCAATCTCAGGTACTTTCAATGCTGTGCCCTATTGTGGGGTCCCTTTGTTTGTCTGGATTTGTTTTTATGCCCTTTTGAGGAGTACTATATGTATGGGTTTGAATTTGTGAAGCATGTTGGTTCTACTCTGCCGCCATTTTAACCCAGAAGCTCTATAGTGATTTTAAATGGAGTTTCTCTTAATAATTCCTGCTGTTGAGTTTTGTTGGAAATATATATAAATGCTGATGATTTGTGTATGTTTATCTTGTACCCTGCAACTTTGCTAAAGTTGTTAATTATTTCCACTAGCCTTTTAGTTAATTTTCTGGGATTCTTTAAGTATACCATCATATCATCTGTAAAGAGTGATAGTTTAGCTTCCTTATTGCCTACTTTAATCCCTTGAATTTCTTTTCCTTCTTTAATTGCAATTGCTAGTATTTCTAGAACAATATTTAATAATAAACGTGATAATGGGCATCCTTGCTTCACTCCTGATCTTATTGGGAAGTCTTCTATCTTCCCCCATTGCAGATTATACTTGCTGATGGTTTTAAATATATACTGTTATTATTTTTAGCAATGGCCCTTCTATTCCTATACTTTCTAGTGTTTTCAATAGTAATGGGTGTTATATTTTGTCAAATATTTTTTCTGCATCTATCGAGATAATCATGTGATTTCTGTTGGTTTGATTATTGTTCTGGTTAATTATATGGATGGTTTTCCTGATATTAAACCATCCATGCATTGCTGATATAAATCTTCCCTGGTCATAATGTGTAATCCTTGTGACAACTTGCTGTAGCCTTTTCGTTAGTATTTCATTTAAGGTTTTTACATCTATGTTCATTAAAGAGATTTGTCTATAGTTTTCTTTCTCTTTTTTTGGTCTGCCTGGATTTGGAATTGGTGCCATATTTGTGTCATAAGGAAGAATCTGGTAAGACTCCCTATTTGCTTATTTTTTCAAATAATTTGTATAATGTTGGGATTAATTGTTCTTTAAATTTTTCACAGAATTCACTTGTGAATCCATCTAGCCTTGGGGATTTTTTCTTAGGAAGCTCCTTGATGGCTTATTCAATTTCTTTTTCAGAGATGGGATTATGTAAATATTCAATTTTCTCTTTGTTAACCTATGTAATTCATATTTTTGTAAATATTCACCCATTTTACCTTGATTCTCATATTTCTTGCCATATAATTGGACAAATAATTCTTAAGAATTATCTTAATTTCTTTTTCATTGAGGTGAGACCATCTTTTTCTTCTTTGATACTATTCATTTGATTCTCTTCTTTCTTTTTTTATTAGACTGACTAATACTTTATTTTATTTGTTTTTTCAAAGTACCAATTCCTACTCTTATTTATTAGTTCAATCATTCTTTTACTTTAAATTTGATTAATTGTTCTTTTAATTGTTAGGATTTCCAATTTAGTTTTTATCTGGGGATTTTTAATTTGTTCTTTTTCAAATTTTTTAAGTGGCAAACCCAGTTCATTGTTCTCCTCCCTCTGTGTTTTGTTGTTATAGGTACTCAGAGATATAAATTTCCCCCTGAGTACTGCTTTGGCTATATCTCATAGGTTTTGATATGATGTTTTCTCATTGTCATTCTCTTTAATGAAGTCCATAATTGTTTCTATGATTTATTTTTTGAACCCCCATTTTTTGAAGAATTAGATTATTTACCTTCCAATTACTTTTAAATTTGCATTTCCATGAACTCTTGTTAAGTTTAATTTTTAATCACATTATGATCTGAAAAAGTTGTATTGATTATTTCTACTTTTCTGCATTTGTTTGCAATATTTCTATGCCCTAGTACATGGTCAGTCTTTGTATATGTACCATGTACTGCTGAGAAGAAAGTATAATCCTTTCTATTCATATTTGGTTTTCTCAAGATATTTATTAATTCTAATTTTTCTAGCATTTCATTCACTTCCCTTACTTCTTTCTTATTTATTTTTCAGTTTGATTTATCTAGTTCTGAAAGGCGAAGGTTGAGATCCCTCGCTAGTATGGTTTTACTATCTATTTCCTCCTTTAGCTCCTTTAATTTTTACTTTAGAAATCTAGATGTTATGCTATTTGGTCCATAAATGCTTAGTAATGATATTACTTCATTGTTTATAGTACCTTTGAAGAGAATGTAATTTACTTCCTTATCTCTTTTAATCAGAATATAATACATAATCAGATCAATTTCTACTTTAACTTTAGGCAAGATTATTCAGGTTTGCCTTCACTCTCTCTCCTACTCTCAATTTGCCTACCCATCAATTTACCTAATAAACCTAGTTTAATCTCTAAGCTTTTAGTGATCTTTTAAAGGTGAACAACTTACTTTTGAAGATATCAGTGATCAAGTAGTCAGATCTGTGTGGCAAAAGTGAAGGGAAGAGGGTAGGATGGTAGGATGGATAGGAGAAAGGAGAGAGGAAGGTGGAGGAAGGGAAAGGAAGGTAGTGGTCCCAGCCCTGGCAGGGGGAAATTAACCAGAGCCCTCAAATGAATGATCAGAGAGCAACTTTAGGTTTTGAATAGCTAGGTTTTATTTTAATTGGAAAGGGAAAGGTCTAGGGAAAACTAGGAGGTAGGAATAAAGGGAAAAAGGCACCAAGAGCGAGATTAGGGTCTTAGGGTAGAGAGCACTGCTTCCAGGGTGGAGAGATCTAGCCCACCTCCAGGGTCAGACAGCAGATCCTCCTGTGTAGAGAGAGAGCAGACCTCAGGGTCAAGAGAGCCCAGCCTTCCTCCAAGGTGGAGAGAGAGAAAAGGCACCAAACTTTCTCCTTTATACTTTCCCTGACACCTCCCACAAAGGAAGTGGGAGGTGTCAGGGGAAGTTGTAGCAGAGAGAGTCCTGGGAGACAATCTTCCAGGTCTTACAATAATTTCAAATGACACAGATCCTAGGAATAACTTGGATAAATATATTCAAATCAAGCTAGTGCTAACCGTATAAATATAACCAAAGGTTTCAGGAAATCAACATTTACTTCCTGGCTATCTTCTAACCAACTGACAGCCAGAAATGGTTTCTAAGGCTTTGTGGTTAGCTAAAGAATTCTCATCCTTAAAGGAAGCTTAAACTGGCTGGTATGGGAAACAAATCTTTAGTCCTATATCAAGCTGTGATATTGGGCTTCTCCTGAGTTACCCTTGATACCATCTTAACCCCCTACTGTTAATAACACTGTGTACTTGATCCAATCAGGCACACCCTTGAATTTTTTAGAGCTTGGCCCTGAGCTTTAGGCAAAAAGATCAGTACTTAGTACTTAGTGCTATCATCCACCCCAAAGAGGATATTAAGCCCTTGTACCAACCCAACACTAAAATTCCCTGAGCTGGGGCTCTGGACTTCTCCATAGGTTTGAAATGTTAATGGTAAGGGTTGGCTTGTACCTCTATTTTCTCAGGCAGTGTCTCTGAATCTGGATGTTAGCTTGGGAATAGGTTCCCAAACCTTGGACAGCAGATGTGGGGTTGGGTAGTGTGGGTCACTCTTGACTTGCTCTTCTCTCCTTGATGCAGCTTCTCACTGGGGATGCTCTCCCCAGTGCCCCAGATGTTCATTGCCTACCTTTTGGGTTTTTCTTTTCTTGAAAATTGTTTCACTCTCTTTCCTTGTTGGTTTTTTTTTTTATTCATGTATTCATTTTATGGTGATATTTTAATCTTGGTTTGGGCAGATTCTCATGGTGGCATAGAGCTGCTGAGAATTACACCACCATCTTGGCTCCACCCCTGGAAGTTTGGAAAGGCCTATTCTAAAATACATATTAAGCATCATTTCTTAAAATACAAATCAGCCAAGGGAGGGTTATTGTTTTCCTTTAATTAATTGCCATCAATAAAGCACATAAATTTTAGACTTTCCAATTTATTCTCCCCTCTTGTATACTACTTTGTCAGTATTGGACTCTATAGTCCTGAAAAGAGGGGTTAGAACTCAGTGAGATCTTTAATTTGTAGATTATATTTTAATATATTTATCATATTTCATTGCATAGGTGGAGTTATATGAGCTTGTTTATAATATTTTTAAATAAAAGAAATAGTGATTTGAATTTCCTTTGTAATTTTCCCATTTTCATGTATTAATATGCCCTCTTCTTCTACCTTCCTTGTTCCTCCACTAACTATCCAGCACATTATTTCAGAAGAAAGTAATAATATTAGGTGGAGTACCAGAGAGTAATGTACAATTAACACAAATTCATTCAGAGTAAATGCTACTTTTAGAGTAATTGATATTTTTGAGGGGAAACACTTAGGAGACTCTAGAGGAAACATTTTATTCCATTTCAATGCATCAACTTTAGAAAACAATCAACAGCTGCAGAGCTAAAATGGAATTCTGTCTCCAGAAATGACAAGTAATGCCTACTAAAAGGAAAGGAAATGGTTATGTAATTTGTTGACTTATTGACTTATGATGGATTCTTGTTTCAGAACAAAGGGCAGTCCACACAAAGATTTTTATACACAACTATTTGGTGAATTCAAAAAAAATTCACATTATATCCAGTCTAAATGTGAACAAAGCAACCATGGCACATTTAGTGGAAAAATTATTTGTTATTATTGTTGCTATGTTGTTGTAAGTTGAGAGACATAAATAATAAAGATAAAATTGAACACCAATAAGGAGACAGATAATTACATTGACATCTTTATTTAGATTGTGTTTCTAATCTATTTTATAGTTTTGGCACTAAAGTATAATTAATCATCTCAGCTTTAATGTATCTCCTTTGTGGCTTTATGGGAGTTGATTTGGGGATGATATCTTCCCCTATCTAAAATTGGTAGATGATACCCATGAGGGATTAAATGGAATATATGTTTAAAGTATATATCTTAATATAAATAGATACCTGAGACAACAGATTTCTAATCATCATCCAATAGAGTCATGAGAAGAGATTTAATTCTAGCCTAAGATTCTCTGGTTAGTTTTGGTTTTCTTCCACTAGCAAAAAAATGGTCTCTCATAACTTTGCCTATGGACTAAAGAGCTGTTAACTGGTTTCTTCAGGAAAAAGGTCTTTATCTACTATACTTTAGTAGAAGGAGAAAGACAGTAATAAAGTGGCTCAGAAAAGGTCCATGTACATATATGAGGGTTTGTGTATGGCCATACATGAGCTCTCCAAGAATATTCACATCTTTTATTTGTATGTGTTCACCTCTACTGGTACTATAAAGCCCTGTGGTGAAATATATTAAATGTGTACATAGGAGAATTTATTTATCATATATTTCCCATGCTTTTTTGATTAAATAACTTTAATTTTTTTTTTTTTAATTTTTTTTATTTTTTTTTTATTTTATTTTTTTATTTTTATTTATTTTTTTTTAAAAACCCTTACCTTCCGTCTTGGAGTCAATACTGTGTATTGGCTCCAAGGCAGAAGAGTGGTAAGGGTAGGCAATGGGGGTCAAGTGACTTGCCCAGGGTCACACAGCTGAGAAGTGGCCGAGGCCAGATTTGAACCTAGGACCTCCCGTCTCTAGGCCTGACTCTCATTCCACTGAGCTACCCAGCTGCCCCCATAACTTTAATTTTTAATGATTGTTTCTTCTTGTTTGATTATAAAGATAAATATATCAATTGAGGCTCATGAATTATGGTTTGGAGTGATCAGTAACCCACAAATTACCTTATATCTGAGATAATTTTTCAATGGCTCTGCATATGAGAGAGGGTGTCTCAGGTGCTCCTTACATAATTTGAGAACAGGAATGTATTTGTCCCCTCAGAATCATAGCATATGAGAGTTGGAGGACATGTCAGAGGCCATAAAGTTTAATCTATACTTGAAATAAATCACTCAGAGAGGTACATGAATATTATCTTAATAACCATCTCCAACACCAGCTATTCACTTCTCCAGGCTAAAATTTCAGTTCCTTCAACTGATACTCCTGTGGTAAAATCTTAATTCTCTATAAACAATTCACCATCTAAACTTAATCCAAGTATTCAACATCCTCCCTAAAATGTGGCATTCAGAATTTAATGCAATCATCCACATATGTTAGCTAAGTAAGAGAATAGTAGGACTATATAATCTTCCTTTTTCTAGATATTGTGTCTCTCTTAATATAGTCTAAAATCAAGTTATCTTTTTAGCTTACATGTCACCCTATTTAATAATAGCTCTTATAATTTTTTTAAACCCTTGTACTTTGGTGTATTGTCTCATAGGTGGAAGATTGGTAAGGGTGGGCAATGGGGGTCAAGTGACTTGCCCAGGGTCACACAGCTGGGAAGTGGCTGAGGCCAGGTTTGAACCTAGGACCTCCCATCTCTAGGCCTGATTCTCACTCCACTGAGCTACCCAGCTGCCCCCTAGCTCTTATAATTTAATGAAACCTCTAGATTTTAAAAATATTAACTATTATATAATCTAGTCATATTATTTCTACCTTATACGTTAAGGTTAGTTGCAGGAAGCCATCAAAGTTCATGATGTTCACACAGCCTTGCATGAGTTCTGACAAACCAGGAAAACAGGTTTCAGAAGATGTATGGTGGGAATGGAATTCATGCCAACATTGATGTAATCTTGAGAAAAATGATATAAAAATTAAAATCAGCAGATGGCACTTCAGATCAGCCACTGCAAACCTACTGGGTCTCTGACTCGTCTCACTCCATTTTCACTCAATTTTCCCACCCCCAAGGGAACTGGACTGCTGGTAATCCCCCTTCTACCCCTCAGCAGCTAGTTGTATAGATGGTAAGAAATTCATTATATATATATATATATGTATATATATATATATATATATATATNAAAAATATTAACTATTATATAATCTAGTCATATTATTTCTACCTTATACGTTAAGGTTAGTTGCAGGAAGCCATCAAAGTTCATGATGTTCACACAGCCTTGCATGAGTTCTGACAAACCAGGAAAACAGGTTTCAGAAGATGTATGGTGGGAATGGAATTCATGCCAACATTGATGTAATCTTGAGAAAAATGATATAAAAATTAAAATCAGCAGATGGCACTTCAGATCAGCCACTGCAAACCTACTGGGTCTCTGACTCGTCTCACTCCATTTTCACTCAATTTTCCCACCCCCAAGGGAACTGGACTGCTGGTAATCCCCCTTCTACCCCTCAGCAGCTAGTTGTATAGATGGTAAGAAATTCATTATATATATATATATATGTATATATATATATATATATACATATATACATATATATATATACACACACACACACACACACACACATACACACACAAACACACATATCACCAGATTTTCAGGGTTGGAAAGGATACAAATATACTAGGATATAGTTATATAATGGAAAGAAGGAAGGAAGAAAGAAAAAGACAAAAAAGAAAGAAAGAAGTAATGAAGAAAAAAGAAAAAGTTTGTTTTGGCTAAAAATATTTCTAAAGCCCAAGTATGATCTTATAATTTAGTTGTACAAATTTTTTCAATTAATTCCTATTGCTTTTAGGATAAACTACAAACTCTTCATTTTGGAGTTTTAAGACCTTGACAAACTTCCTCCTTTCTGTCTTTTCTAGTATAAATCTTGCCCATAGGTTTCTTTACAGTATTATAAGACTCATCCACCCGATGTTCTGAGCACCTTCTATTAATATTACATAGAAATGAATAAAAGAAATTTAACACATTTTCTGAAAAATTTAATTTTTGGATTCCTCAAAGTTGATGCACTTGCCTACACTATAATAGATAATCAATTAAGAATTTTGTAAGAGAAAGAGAAAGGTCATTATCAGAGATAATTATGATCAAAAAAAGGAATTGGACATTCTATCAAGGTGAATGCATTTGATGATCAACAAGAAGCTAAAATGTATAATATATATGAGAGCAGGTTAAATATGTTTCATTACATGGGGTAGAAAGCATTTACTATTAACAGTAACAAATATATATAAAAACATAAAAATACTAACGTCAGTAAACAGTCAGCATTATATATTACTTAAGTACTTTGAATTTTTATGAAATATTTAGTAGTTCTTAGATGAATCTGAACTTTATTCAGAGTACTAAGTACTTAAAAAAAAAAAACTACCAAGTATTATGTGCTCACAATTTATAGAGCAATCTAATTAAAGATATTAGGGTTTTATTAACAGCCATATTGATAATTAAAAAGAACCACGTGCCTACTAAGATCTAATTCAAATGTTTGCCATACCTTCTCCCTCCTGGCTGCTTCATAGGAAAAAGAGAGAGCCCATCCCAATCACGTCCTGAGTCTTATACCTCTCTCTATGTAGTCACACTTCCTGCCCAACAATATTATGCAAGAAGAATCATGGGAAATGTAGTTTGAAATGAGATCCAAATGTCCACAGGAAGTTTAGACCAGAGACCTCAAAATAAGTTTGAAGGTCCCCAAATTTCCAATACCACACATCATATGATGCTCTTTTGGTTTTTTGTTGTAGTATTTAAAATATTATTTATCATTAAAATGACCTGTCTGCATAATACAGAGAATGAATTCAAGCATGAGAGATATCAAAGTATATTCCCGTGATCAACAAGTCCACAGAGACCAGAGAAAAGAAAATCCAATATTTAATGCAACCTTTTTGATAATTACATTAAAAGTACCTCTGCTTAAAGAAGTGCTTTTTGTGCAGGGTACAGAAACATGGTATGAATCTAAGAAACAACAATAAAGAACTCATTCTTTCCTCAAATTGGGAAATACTAACGATGAGCCATTATTAAAACCTCTTTTATACTCTTAATATGTAAATTTTAGCATGAGCTGAGCTTTCATTCTTGGTAGATTATATACCATTTCAAATGGAGACTATTAATCAGTGTGGTACAGAGAGGAGGCATAACAGTTTTGCAGGCTTTGCAGAATTCATTCTGTCAGTTAAGAAGTTTAGAATCTTGGGAAAAGTTTAGCTGGTCTTGGGACTCATGGAGAGAACCAGCGTCCATCTGAGCTCCTTCTTGAGATTGAAATCTGGCCTATATTTTGCAGCTTTTCTTTTGAGATTTGTTAATTTTACCTAATTCCTTTGAATCTCCCTACCATACCCTATTCCCATCTTTATTCTCCCTGCCTGAATTCCTGTGAGGGTTTGAAAGGAGGGTAGTTCAGAGTGTTAGTTTAAACTTGATATTTTAAATAATCAAATAGGGCTTACCCTTTCTACAAATTATATATTGAATCTTTGTATCCAACTTTCCTAACCCCATTGATTACAAACCCATCTGAGAGCTGAGTTAAGGCAGGTCCTATCTCAGTCTCACGTTCCTGCTTCCCTTCCCCCACCTGAAGTTACTCTAAGCAGCTGTTAGGGCTTCCTTGTTCTACCCTGCCAATCTATCCTAGAAGACAATAAACCCCGTTTGTATTTAATCAAGACCTGGTTACTTCATTAGTAGATTAATAAGAGAGGGAGGAAGAGAGAGAAGAATAACATACTCTCTGGAGTTAGAGGGAAGCTGAGGGTATCCATTTTGAAGGAAGTGTAACTTCAATATTTACTTCCAGTCCCTTCCTGTGAAACTGACTAAAGCCTCGAGTCAGTTCCAAGCTGGCCGTGGCTAGCTCTAACCTTGCTCTGTAAAAGTGTCCTTTTACTTGAAGGGCTCAGTCTATTTCCCTTCAGTGTTTGTCTCTAACTGGGTCACAGTCTGTGTTTCCCTGCTGCTATTGTCTGCCTTAGATTAACTCATCCTCTCCTTTGCAACCCTTGTTACCTCAGTGTTATGCTCCCTAAACTCAAACATCCCCTTATTTCACCTACTACCTCAACTACCAACCTTCATCATTGTACCTTCTTCATTCACTATATTGCCTTAGGAATTCATAATCCCTTATCCACAGTGCCTATCCTTTATTCCAACCAGCTACTACCTATATCCTAGTCCCATGATTACCTCCAGCCTTGGGTCCCTTGCCTTGACTTATTCCCTATTCCTACCAGCTATTACCCCTAGCTTCAGGCCCATATTACATCCTGCAGATTCCCTTACTATATCCTGAAAATTCCCTTATTACATCAGTATTATTTTCATTTACACATATTGCATAAATATATCCCCCATATTCCTAATTCTTTCTAATAATATATAGTTTCAAAGTGAATAGTCAATAAATTATAATAATATATGTCTGGATTCCATACAAACTCATGATTTTCTATGCTGGATGGCCATCTTAGTCCATCATAGTCCAGCACAGAAATAGAGAAAATTTCAAAATATTTGCTAACTCCATTCTTCTTAAAATTCATCTTTGTGTTGTTATTGTCAGACTTGCTTAAAATTTGTAGAAAATAACAATATCAAGTGGAAAATAGTATCAGTTACACATGACATTGAAACATAAGTACTCAGACAGACAAAGCCTCTTCTGACTAAACCTCTGCCAACCAGGTCTGTATGCTGGTAAATGAAGGAATGATTGATCTTCTGCTGTTAAAAAATCTGCAGCCCTTTTCTTCCCCTGAGTATGATGATATGTCTCAGTAACATAGTTTCTTCACTAACAAAATGATAGAGAAGTTACAGTGAAAATCGTGTGATAAGAATTATTTTTTTGCCAGACTAGAAATCAAACAAAATGCTATGAAGGAAAGTCAAAATAGCAGATGCTTTTTTAAAATAGCAAGCAGACTAGCCGTGAAAGAAATAACTAGGAAGAATACAGTGACAAGTAGACCAATGTGCCATCAGAAAATGCCTCACTATAGAAAATCCAATGAAGGAATAAAATAATAAGCTTATCAAATAATTACACAATTGAATTGAATTCAGGTTTATAGAGCATGTGAAAAAGTCGTGTGTGTGTGTGTGTGTGTGTGTGTGTGTGTGTGTGTGTGTGTGTGTGAAAGAGAGAGGGAGAAAGAGAGAAAGAAAAAGAGCATTAAAAGTGTGACTTTGGCTTGATGAATCCTTCACCCAACAATAGATAAATGGTGATGATGATGATGATGATAATTTCCCATTGGGAAGTGCCATATCTTTATATCTTGCCACTTGCCAAGTTTATGGTTCAAGAATTCACAAAGTGTCTTTCTTGGATTAAAGTGGAATTTTAAAGTAATTCTGTCAGCTGGAAAATATACCAACTGTCTGGGGAAAAGGAGAAAGGGAAATGTGCTGCCAAAGAAATCCCTGTTGGTTTCCCTATAGATTTTTTGGACCTTAACAAAACCTGAGAATATATGAATCAGCAACTGAAAATTCAAATTTGCAATGTGCCTACTAGTAACATTTTGGAAAAGCATGGAGTCTGATAAGCCCTAAGAGAAATGTTTAGCAAGAATAAAAGTATGCCCAATCTCCAGTTATATATAAATCTTACCATAACATTAATAATAATCAATCAACAATATGTTTAAAAATAGTTTTTACTGTAAAATTTTGCCCTTTTTTACTTCTCTGAAGATTACTCTTTAGCTCAAAGAGATTAAAATTTCTTTTGTAATGGGGATAATTTAAGGAAAGGTGTGTGGAATAAGGGAATTTGAAAGGAGGTTGTCAGAGACTTGCTAAGTGGGTAATCTAGGTTACAGCTAGGCTGGGATTAAGGAGATTCAGGATATAATAGGGCTGAAGTCAGGAGTATAACACAGAAGGGAAACAGAGATCTTCAGGGAGAGGAGAAATTAAACTAAACAGACAAAACAGCAGGCTTTACAGACTGGGGCTTAGACTCAAACACAGGCTGAGGAAAATAGACTAAACTGAAATTAATAAACAGGGTTTAGTTAATTTCACAGGAAGGGATTTGTTTTGAAGTTACACCTTCCTTCAAGATGGATACCCCAGCTTCCCTTCAAGCCCAGAGTATGTTGGTTCTTTCCCTCTCTTCCCTCTCTTAATAACTAACTGACAAATTATACTAATAGGTCTGTTGAAACACAAAAGGGTTTGTTATTTTTAAAGGATGATTTGTCAGGAAAGTAGATTGAGGAAAGCCCTAACAGTTGTCTCAGGAACTTCAGGTGGGGGAAGGGAGGCAGAGATGGATTCTGAGTAAGGACCAGCCTTTAACTCAGCTTACAAAATGCTCTTGATATCTAAAGGGAATAAATGATGACTGACTAGTTTCTTTATATCTAATACTGTCAAATAACAATTAACCCTTCACAGATTTGAACTCCTCTCTAATTACTCTCCTTATTAACTCCACAGACATATAAGGTAAGGGAGGGAAGGTAGGAAATAATATTGGGAAGGAAGATATAAAGGTTTTATCCAAAATAACAGTTTCTTAAATAAATATTTCAAAGCTAGGCTAAATTTCAATTCTACAGATAGGTAAGGAAGCCCTCGGCTGGTCTGAACCCTCTCCACAAGAAATCCAAAACCAACTGACTATCTCCCTCAAGATTCCAAACCCCTAAATGCTTTTATAACTCAGCCAAAGCTTGAAAAAAACTATATGACCCCCTCTCTCTATACTACACTTTATAATCTATAGTTTTCCTCATGCTATCTACATTGTTATTCATTGGGAGGTTTGTTGAATTTGTTTTGTTTTAATACATAGCCTAAGAACATGATTA
Organism: Gracilinanus agilis; assembly: GCF_016433145.1. Lineage (NCBI taxonomy): Eukaryota > Metazoa > Chordata > Mammalia > Didelphimorphia > Didelphidae > Gracilinanus > Gracilinanus agilis. Next base: position 519,402,664 of record NC_058132.1, read on the forward strand.
TGACCATGGATTAATGAATAATAAGCTATATAGACAAAGAGACACACAGAGAAATAATTTAAGCTTAACTCTGAACAAAGACAAGAAGGAGAGGTGAGAAGGAAGACTATTCCAAGCATAGGAGAAAGCCTGTGAAAATGCCTAGAGTTAAGAGGTAGTTTCATTTACAGGCAATATGAAGAGGTCAGTGTAGGTGAATCATAGAATACATAACTTTTCCTGTTCAAAAAAGGATTTATATACATTTTAAAGTTTTTATTATGTGCCTTGGGAATGTCTATCAATGTTCTTCCTTCCTCCTCTTTGACGAGGAAGTATTAATCTTTCCATTACTACCATATGGTTTGATGGTACTAGTATTTTATTAAAATTTAAGAGTTTATTTTAGGATAGTTTCTATATCTGGTATGGTCACTGTTAACAGTTACAAATGTATAATGTAATAATTTTATTATGTAGGTGCTAATTTATTTAAGCATATTCTTAACTGGTATTTTGGAATTCCAGTAAATCTCACACAGCCATAGCTTTCTCTTTGATAGATTGATTCTCAATGGATCTGGCTTAGAAGTGAAAACTACTTGTGTTTCCTTCAAGCATTTGTTCAATCTTACCTCTGATTGGAAGTTTGAAATATATATACACACACACAGATATATATATATATATATATGTGTGTGTGTGTGCTTATCAAATCCATATGGTATTTTATATGATTGAGAAAAAATTACATGAAATGGAGTTGTCTAATATATTTATTTGTGAAGACATAAAACTTGATTTTATCTGTAATATATTAGGTGACTCATATGACATTTTGGTATGGCTGCTTAACTTGGAGGCTGTACTGAGGGAAGTTGTGAGAAATGATAGTAGATTTAAGGCCAGGTAGCAACACAAGGTAATTAAACTCTTTTCCCTAAAGATGCTACATTCTATATCACTTGTTCTTTATATTGCATGTTAGTAGACTATTATAAATAGAAAGGCTTAAAAGGAAATTCTGTGTCTGAAAGGAAGTTAATAATGTGCTTTACTAATAATTTATGTGCCATTATGTAGACTTTGAATGAGAAATTATGGTTCTTTACTGGCCCTAGTCCTTTTCAGGTTTTTATAGAAGCTAGAGTGTTGTCATCACTTTTGAATTTTTATCATTTATTATATAAATGGTATCCAAATTTAATTTGTGATTTGTAGGACAAGCTTTTTGTTGTGACCATATTTTCAATTTTCAAATTTCCAAATATTTTTCCCTTCTTACTTTTTGGTCAAATTTAAATTTCCTTTTTAATTCCAAATTCTCTATCTCTATAGTCAGTATGTCACCCACTGAAAAGGCAAAAATTGAATCCCTATTATACATATGAAGTCATACAAAGCATATTTCTACATTAGCATGTTCTTTTTAAAAAGGAAAATAAAGCGGAAATATAATCTTATTTATTCCCTGAGTTTATATGCTCTCTTTCTAAAGGAGGATTGAATTTTACATCACGAATATTTTGGAAGTAAAATGAATAACTGATATGATATGAATTAATAAGTCTTAGTTGATTTTTTATAATTTTTATAATATTTTGCTATTGATTGTGGGAACATCAAATATAATAGACTCTGCTACTAACAGCAATGCAATGATCAAGAACAATCCTGTGGAACTTATGAAAAAGAATGCTATCCACATCTAGAGAAAGAACTATGGAAAGAGAAATGCAGAAGAAAAACATATGATTCATCTCTTCCTCATATGGGTATATGATTTGAGATTATGGTTTTTAAAAGATTATTCTATTACAAATATTAATAATATGGAAATAGGTTTTGAGTAATAAAACATATATAAACCAATGAAATTGCTTGTCAGCTATGGGAGGGGGGACAAAAGAGAGGAGGGAGAGAGCATGAAACATGTGAGCATGGAAAAATATTCTAAAAAAATAATGTGAAAAAATATTTCTGTTATTATATAAATTTTCCCCTTCATTTTACTTACTTTGACTTGCATGAATTCATGTTTTCCAAGTTTATTTTCTCTGAAGCCATGCCCTTCTTTTCTTAAAGCATAATACCATTCAATCTTATTCATAGAGTATAATTTCTTTAGCCATTCCCTCATTGATGGACGTTCTCTCAGATTCCAATTTTTGCCAAAGAAAAAAGCTACTATCAATATATTTGTACATATGGGGACTTTTCTTTTTTTCTTTTAATTTTTGGAGGTATAGACCACAGAGGAGTATTGGTTAGTAAGAGTATCTACAGGTTTATTGCACTTTGGTTATAGTATTCTCTAGAATAGTTAGACTAGTTTATAGCTCCAACAGCAGTGTATTAATGTACTCATTTTCCTACATTCTTTCCAAGATTAGTCATTTTCTTCTTCTTTAATTTTAGCCAATCTGATGCATGTGAGGTATTATGGCATAGCTTTATTTTCTCACCTATTTATTAGTGATTTAATGCACTCCTTTTATATAACTATTTAGAGTTTTATTTTCTTCCTCTAAAACCTGCCTTGCTCACAACTTTTGGCTATTTATCAGTTGGAAGATATACTCCCTTGACTCTCACTCCTTTGATCTCTTTGTTTCTTAGGAAACTGTAGTAGTATTTTTGTTTTTGTACATATGTATATATACCACCAAAAAACTTGCTTCATATAAGGAAGCTTTGTATTTACACATACATGAAATGCTAAACCATTAGTTAATGTGAAGGAAGATTTAACCTTTAAAATTTGGGAAACTGAAATTCTTATGCATGTGCCACATGAAAATCCTGAAATTCCTATGTTTATTCATTTAATAAATAAGGTCATTGTAGGTATTTGTCATAACCTTTAGAATTACTTATGTTGCTCCAGGTAAAAATAGGTCTTTTTTTGTATAAAAGAGCACTGGAAAACACAGAAAATGTTAATTAACTCATCATTTTATTGATTTGAATTGTGAGTTGTTTGCATAAAAATTTTATCTTCTTATGAATGAATTTTGAATTATAGATCAGAAAATTTAATAATGAGAAGCTTTTCTTCACATCCAGAATTCTTATATTTGCTATATTTGCAGAACATTCTCAATAAAAATGGAGAAGGGAAAAAAACCCTAGCAACTTTCTTTTGTATTCTCCTTTGTAGTCAGACTTGTGTCTATCATGGAAAGGAAAAAAGTTCTTAGTAGTCGTCAGGAAGGAGTTTGGTTACCTAGATTCCAAAATTACATTATGAGTTTCATTTGGGTAATATTGTGAAAACAATCTCTCAGAGCTAGGATTCAAAGAGAGGTCTCATGATTCCAAGTTCATCCCTCTTGTCATAGACTATCACTGTGTTTTCCAGACAAATAATTTAGGTAACTTTTTAAATTCCATATTTTCTAATTCTTTAATTAAAATTTCTTTTCATGAAACTTCTGGCTAATTCCTTAAATGAGATGCCTGAGACTTCCTGGATATTTTTGTAAGATAAAACTAATAGAAAAAGTGCAAAGGCAACTTTTCTTCCTTTGGTCCCCAAACTCAAAGGATTAGTGCCTTGGAACCTTACTTTAATACTGTTCACTATAGAATGGAATTCAATAGAATGCAAATTCTATCCACTTAGTTACTTAAGTAGCAGAAGGACTTTGTTATTTTTTAAAAGCCCTTGCTTGTAATCCATATACAGCAGCATAAAGAGGTTTCCGTGTATTTTGGAACCTTGGAAACTGTCTTTCACCACCAGATCAAATCCTGCTTAGTTTTGTACTGACAAAGGCAATGATGCCTAGTAACACACATAGGAATGAATTGTATAAAAATCACTTTTTAGTCTTAGGACAATCTTAGGGAGCAATGATTCACATGTTCAACAAGAGTATTGTGGTCATAAAACTTTGACACTTACTAGAAAGAAGGGAGAAGAGAATATTTAAACTACTGAATGTTCCATGCATATTTGTCTGTAATTGTTAAGTGGATCCCTATGGGAGATAGAACCAAGGCAGGGGCATTATATAGTATCTTGAGAGGAATGTGTAAATAGCTAGTAGCTTCACAAAATAAGCAGAAAAAAAGTTATTATTAAGGACAAGATTATAAAGAAGGCAGTCAGGAAAGAAAGAGCTAAGAAAATGTGAAGCCTGACCATTCTAGTCTTTTTACTAAAGGAGCAAGATTGGCAATAATGGTTATAGGCATCTAGAGTTATGATGCATATGTGGTTGAAAGGTAAACTGACAGCTACTGGATAAGAAAATTCCTTTTCTAACTTGACAGATTCCTCATGAAGACCCTTCCCCCATCAGGTATAGCTTTCTGCCTAGCTGAAAGAGTTGGTGAACTTGTAGGTCCTAATATTTTTCCTGCATCTCAGTTCAGAATTCTTATACTGCCACCAGTTATTAGTGCTCTGGAAATTCTGTTACCAAATTATGAATGCTGCTACTGATGTTTATGAAAACTTCAGAACTTACGACATTTCTAAGTTCACAAGTGTCATCATCTGATCACTGAAACATTCCATATAGCCTCAGAACTTCCACCACCACTACCTCAACAAACACAGATACTCTACCATACAGGTTGATAATGTTTGCCTTCTCAAGGTCCTGCTTATTAAGCCTAGAATCTCCCAAACATTGATTGCTTCACTGCCAGGATATATAATTGCAAAGCAGCTTCACATGTTTCACATATAGCTCCAAAGAATATGATTGATTCTCTTCAGAGAGTCCCAAAATATTTCCTGTGTTGCTTTATTTGATCTCATCCAATGGAGGTGAAAAACAAGGAGATATTTTTCTCATGCCAAATTAAGGGATGTTTACATGTACCTTACATACTTATTTGATTATTTAATACATTAAGAGTCTGAGCTCTGTGCCCTCTTCAATTAGCTGGGATTGTGTGAAACCCCCAACTTTGGAAAATGATGTATTTCATTTTTTTTTTCTTTTTTGTTATGCTTTAAAATGTCTCTGCTACTTTGTCTTTTCTCTGCCTTTATATCTCAGTCTCTATGTATGTCTTTTTTTAATTTCTTTTCTGCCTACTTTTTCTGTAGCTCTGTCTCTAACACTCATTTTGTGTATCAGACTGTCTATTTCTGTCACCTTTTTTTCTTTTATATAGATTTTATAAGGAAAGATTAGAGGTGTAAAAGAGGTAAAAGTCCTCAAATTGCCAAGATGGTTTTACGGATGCAACCTGTAGAAAGGGGATTTTAAAGAGAATTTCAGAGAAAATTTGTAAACAAAAGTTGAATGTGAACTTTCAAATAGCCCATACACTAACCTAGATGTACCAAGTTGAGAAGTTCAAGATTTGAGCAGCATACTCTTGTCCTCATAGTCTTATATAAGTGGATTTTTGTCTACATTCACAGTTATCAATACATCATTCTATTTCTCACACAAAGCATGTTGCCCTTTAACTGATGTCAAATCCTATCATGAGGATACAAAGAGCCTAAAATGTACTCTCCTATTTCTCTTTTATATATATATATATAAAACATTTTGCACATTATCTCCTCTATCAAAGAATATGGACTCCTTCAGATCAGGACTCTTTGTTTTCTTTTAACATTTATAATCTATTTATTTTTTACTTCCCTACTACTTCCCACACTGCCTGGCAACTAGTCAATGCTTAGCAAATGCTAATGGTCTGAATGACTGGGTCTCCCTCTGCATTTGTACATAGTTAAATTTTGGATTCCTTTTAAAATAAACAGTTTCATTAGTGTGAGTAGTACCTATAGAATGCAGATTATAATTTTTCATGTATTATGTGTTACTTCAATAAACAAACCAAAAACAAAATAAGACATAACTGACTGATCTCTAAGATAGAGAAAGAGCATATATGGGGGAAGATGGCAGCTTAGATGGAGCAGAACTTAAGACCTTTGAAATCCTTCTACCCTGAGATAAGAAACAAAATGCTTTGAGCAGAAAGAAAACCAAATCTCACAACAACAGAGAGCTGGGGGATCCTCCTTATGGACTCAGCTAAAGAGGTACACCAAATAAAAAACCTGAATTCTTGAACTGTTGGGTTTGAGGGTAAGGAAGAAGAAAGATCCCAGGACTCCTCCCCCATGTGCTGAGTCTCTAGGGGTTCCTGGAATCTCCAGTAGGGTAAGGGAGCTGGTCTGGAGGGAGGGCTTTGCCAGCACATCTGTGCCTGGTTCAGGGTGTTGAATGCAGATGACAGGGAGGTGGCTGGGAGAAAAGTACAGAGAGGGCAGCCTAACTGCAGGAAAATGCTCCATTTTGCCCCCTCCCCAGGGCAAATCCAGCTCTGAAAATCAACTCTGCCCATGCTTAATCTCATCAATAGGGCAGATAAGAAGTCTACAGAGGGCTGGGAAGCTCCAACACCCCTTCCCCATATACTACAGAAAAAGTAGGCACAAACTTCTGCTGCCACCTGGGGAAGATCTTACATCAGAGGTCATTAAAACCATCATCTTAACCTAATCAATCAGCAGAGCAGAGACAGAATAGCCCAAACTCACAGATCCAGCAAATAATCAGAGGAGCAATATTACAGCCAATTACAGGGGGGAAAGAAGGAACACATATGAATAAACAACAGAAAAAGAAAAAAGAAATTACAATCCATAGCTTCCATTTAGGAAATGAACAAAAAAAGCAAATGAAACCGAGGAAGACTAAGGAACTCCAATAAAAAGCACAGAAACTCCAGCAAATTGGACACAGGCTTTGGAAGAACTCAAAATACAATTCAAAAAACAATTAACAGAGGCTGAAGACAACAGGAAAAAGGAAATACATGATCTAAAACAAGAAAAGAGTGCCTTGAAAACCAAAATTTACCAGATTGAAAATGAGGCAAAGAAGGTGAAAGATGACCTACAAAGAAAATCAGACCAGAAGAAGGATGACCAAAAAGACAGGGATGAAATTCAGTCTTTAAAAATTAGAATCCAACAAGAAGAATATATGAATTTAGTACTCTATCCTTGGAAGAAAGAAACAGGCATTTTGTTAATATATTCAAAGGCTTTCAATTTAGATTGACCAGAAATCATGTTTCAACAAGACATTTAACTCACCAAGTATTTATTAAACATGTATTTTGTGTCATGCTGTGCTTCATTTATATCTCCTTCATGCAACCAAGCCTGTGCAATTTAACTTTATATTTAATAATTCAGTTGAATCATCATCCTTTAAAGTGCTTCTACCATGCATCGTTGTGACTTGGAAACGGCACTCTCTTAAGAAACCAGAAAAGTTGCTTCTTCCACCAAGGAAATTACTTCTGTTCTTTAAAGAACAAAAGAGCTAACAAAGGTTGATTTGTATGTGTGTGTGTGTGTGTGTGGGGGGATTATTTGTGGTATTTTGGAATACCAACACATTTGAAATCCTAGATCTTAGGAAGTCTTAAAGACAATAAAGAAGTTAAATTCTAGCTATTCGTCTTTCCCATTATTATTTGTGGCTTTCTCAGTTTTTGAATCATCTTTCTTAATTGACTGGTGGTCAATTTGAGGAAAAATCACCTGGGAGGGAAATATTATGCAATGAAGAATGATAGCAACTCTGACGTTTTGGTGAGTGTCCAATAACTCAAAGGCTGCTGATTATTTTAACTTAACTTAGAAATAATAATTTTACCCAAGAGCATAAAACACAACAACAAAAACAATAATGTTCTGCCCATAAGGGCAGTTACTTATATTGTTATCTGTACAATGAGACTCAAACAACAGATATATTATTTTTAAATAACAGGGATTTTAAGGAGGGTATATGGCAGGAAAAAAAAAACATAAAATAGAAAGTGGTCTCATAAGAAAATAAGTTAAAAAGAAAAACTCATTATAAAAAAGTTTTAAAAACTAGGTAATGCTTTTTAACCTCAATGTACTTTACTCTTGAAAAAGGTTTCCTTTATTTTCCTTTAAATACACCATCCATTTCTGACAAACGATGGAATTTGTAATAGAAATCTAAAAATGTATCTCACAAAATAACATCACCATCAAGATTAAAGACTTGAGTCATGTCAGTATTCACATTACTTTTCAAACTGATATCATAAATAGAACTATATCTGTCTTTATTTAGCTTATATTTAAAATAACCTTAAAGATTTTAATAAATAATCTTAGGGAGTTTGTATACATTTTAGTGAGTATCTAAATCAATGCAAGATAAAAGTAAAGGAATAAAAAATCTGGAATAGATTTACTTAATAGTTCCTGGAGTGGACATTTTGTGCTATATAACTTAGTTAAAAATGCAATGGAATTTAGTGATATAGAATGCATTCAGTTTGATAGCTAATGATAATCAAGTGAATTGGGGAAAAAATCTTACTTTATCCTAGAAAATGATTTATGCGTAGAAAGTTTCATTGAGCTAACTATAGTGAAAAACTACTTTTTTAGTTTCCATTTTTAGTCATAACAATGTAACTCCAATAAAAAATGTTTAATCATAAAAGTTAAAGAATCAAAACTAACACTGACATATTCAATTTCTTACTCTAAAGCATAAGAACAAATTGGCTTCAGTTTTAAAGTAGACTTTGAAGTTAAAGGGATAAGTCTTAATAATGATGCTGTGGATAGCTTTCTTTCTCATAAGACCCTCTGCATTGTTCTTGATCCTTGCATTGATGCTAGTAGAGAAGTCCATTATGTTAGATTGTATCACAGTTTTCAGTTATACCACAATGTATCAGTCTCTGTATACAATGTTCTCCTGGTTCTACTCCTTTTACTCTGCATCAATTCCTGGAGGTCATTCCAGTTCACATGGAATTCCTCCAGTTCATTATTCCTTTGAGCATAATAGCATTCCATCACCAACAGATACCACAATTTGTTCAGCCATTCCCCAATCAAAGGACATTCCCTCATTTTCCATTTTTTTTTTTGCCACCACAAAGAGCACAACATAAATATTTTTGTACAAGTCTTTTTTCCAATTATCTCTTTGAGGTATAAACCCAGCAGTGGTATGGCTGGATCAGAGGACAGACAGTCTTTTATAACCCTTTGAGCATAGTTCCAAATTGCCATCCAGAATGACTGGATCAATTCACAACTCCACCAGCAATGCATTAATGTCCCAATTTTGCCACATCCCCTCCAACATTCACCACTTTCCTTTGCTGTCATGTTAACTAATCTGCTAGGTGTGAGGTGGTACCTCAGAGTCGTTTTGATTTGCATTTCCCTAATTATAAGACATTTAGAACACTTTCTCATGTGTTTGTTGATAGTTTTGATTTCTTTATCTGAAAATTGCCTATTCGTGTCCCTTGCCCATTTATCAATTGGGGAATAGCTCGATTTTTTGTACAATTGATTTAGCTCCTTATATATTTGAGGACTTCTCTACTAGCAGCAGCAATGTAAGGATCCAGAACAATGCTGAGGGACTTATGAGAAAGAAAACTATACACATTAAGAGAAAGAACTGTGGGAGTAGAAACAAAGAAGAAAAACAACTGATTGAACAATGAGTTGAAGGGGATATTATTGGGGATGTAAACACTAAATGATCACCCTAATGCAACTATCAATAATATAGAAATAGGTCTTTATCAATGATACATGTAAAACCCAGTGGAATTGTGCATCAGCTACAGGGAGGGGAGGGGATTAGGGGAGAGGGAAAGAACATGAATCATGTAACCATGGGAAAATACTCTAAATGAAAATATTTTTAAGAAATTAAAAAAATAATGATACAGTGGAAAGTATTCTATTACCTGTGTCCTAGCCTTCCATCCACTAGTTGACTTCTACTCAGCTCTAGTTTTCTCTTTAGCATTTAAGAACATTAACCATTGTTGTAGAGAGGGAAGAAAACAAATATAAAATGTTCTCCTTTCAAAGTCAAGCAGGGTGATGTTCTCTCACCTTTCTTCTCACTCTTAGAGCCTACTATCAATCTAATCTTGCTCTCTGTCTCCTTTCTGCTCTCTGCAAAGGGCTAGATTTGAAATTACACTCCGGGGTTGTGCTTCAGTGGTTTTGGAACTGCTATTTTCATCGGTTATGATTTTACATGGTCAGTCCTCAATAGGAGATTAGTTTATCCTCCATTACCTTCGAACTGAACTTTGACTGAAGTATTACTATTATGAAATACAAGCTAAAGCCACAAACTTTTCTATCATTTTAAAGAACTGAACACTCTCACCTCTCTTTTTTTTGACCCTGATATTTTAAATGACCTGGACACTTTGGTCACAAAGACCAAATGATGGAGAAAAATATCTTTTTCTTTTATTTTCTTCTTCTCCTTCTCCTGTTTAAATTGGATTCATTTGAACCATTTTGATTTAGGTTAATAGCATGACCTGGTAATTCAAACTTGATTTGAAGGTTATGAAATGAAACAAATTCGTCTGATTCAAATGGTATAAAACTGCAAGGATTTGAGCTTATTCAAATAAGTTAACAAATCCTATTATGTACTAAAGATTATTCTAAAATAGTGTCAGTTTTTCCAAAAAAATTCCAATAGATATAGACTTTGAAATCTGTCTTAAAGATTTATACAAATACAACATGTAGTATTTGAAAATAGTGATTATGTGGCTTTATGGTGCATTATAAAAAGACTGAAATGACCAATGACATGCATAACAGGTAACTAATATATGCTTGTCCAATTGAATTGCACAAGGAGAAGGATGGAGAGTGAAAGTGATTTAGAAAATAATTTAAATGGTACATATATAATAAAAGTTATTATATTTAAGAAAGTAATTTCTCCCCCAAATAGGATACATATGATAATTAATGCATTTTTAGATTCAAAACTATTCCTAAGTTTGTGCATGGTTTTAATTTTTAGTGTTTCTTCACAATTTGCTTGACCCTTATAGTTGCAATGAACCTAGTTTGCAACAAAAATCACAATATACATGTTTTGAAAAATGAAAAAATAATGAATGGGACAGAATTTTAAATTGAGACTATCATGAAAACAACAACAACAACAACAACAACAGTCAAATTCCAAACTACAATTGCAATAGTGCACAGTGTATTGGACTTGAAATCAGGAAGGTCTAAGTTAAAATGCTGACTCAAAAACTTATTAAATATACAACATTAGGCAAGTCACTAAACTTCTCACCCCAGTGTCCTTATCTAAAAACTGAAGATAATAATAAAATTCTCTTCAATAATTATTGTGAAAATCAAATAAGAATTTACTAAAGTACTCTGAAAACTTTAAAGCACTTAATATGTTAATTTATATTATTGTCATTCAATTTGAGTTTAGAAATTCAGTTCTATTACATGCTATCTAAATCATCATGGACATTTTTCCCCCTGTGGCCCATTTTAATTATTGGTAAAATGAGAACAATAATATTTAAAATAGTTTTCTCCATGAGATATTTTGATAAAAATGGTTCACAAATTCTGAAGTCCTATAGGTGAGCCATTGTTACTGAAGAGTAGTAAGAAATGCAGAAATGACATTCTGTACTCACCTACTAATATCTGACAAATAATTTCTTGGTTAGGAAGTTAATTATTATATTGTGAAATTTTATTTTAATGTCAACTTACTGATATATTTTCCCAAATCTAAAAATGTCTGGATAATTAGCTTCTCAGCTAGAAGTCAAGGATCACTGATTTCTAAAAATAAAACCTGTAATGGCAAAAATGAAATGGAGAAATATGACCAGAAGACTCATTTCTTTGGAAATCCTTACAGTTTTCAGGAGTTTCCTCTATTGAAGAGGAAGAAATTCTGTGCCAGAAAATCTCAGCATAACCTGAAAACTTCAAATTGGAAATAGCAACATCCTTCAGAGACACTGATGATGAGTGTGGCAGTAAGGACCTTTGCAGAGTTGTTGTCTAAGTCAAGATAGAAAACTGTTTTCCTCTTGTCACATTCATTGATGTTTCTGTTTGTGTGGAAAAGTGAGGGTCAGAAGAAATCAGGTCAGCCTCTGAGAGCACAGAAAATTATTGCCTTTCCTTTTCCTCAACCCAACCTCAGCCTTTTATTATTAGGGAGAGATCATTAATAAATGAGTGAGTAAGAGAGAGACAGAAAGAGACAGAAGCACAGAAATAGGCAGCAAGACAGAAAGAGAGAGAGCTGAGTGAGTGAACTAGTGAGAAATAATTGTGATCAAGAGAACAGAAAATGAAACAATAATGACTGGAAGTTGAATTGAAACAGACACAGAATGGGCTATGTATATCTATAAGTGTGTACATATTGTAAATACTTTTTTTAAATGACCATTTTGTATTGTAAATAGCTTGTGCTAGTAGCCATCTTGTGCCAACTATAGCAGATTTTAGAATGCCAAAAGCTGGCATGAGACAGTGGAAGACCATTGGAGTACCCCTATAAATAGGAGACCACTCCAAGGCAAAGGGACTCAGTTGTAAGTTAGGTGGGTGGAAAAGGGTGGAAAGGGAAAAGCTCTCCAGCCAAACTAAGAAGCTTCACTACAGACTTGTGTTAGCTGTCTCATTTAGGGATCTGCTACTTAGGTCAAATTATTCAATACAGAAAGCTGAATTACATTGGATCATCATCAACAATCATATTCATCAAAACAATCAAGAAAGTCATCTCTGAAGATGCACAGATATCTATAACAAGCCAAGTTTAGTTAAGCTACTAGGCCAAGATTACCAAGCCAGTGTGACAGGAATCTGTTTAAGGCTTTATCTTAAGGGGATCTGCCTAGCTGGTTATCAATTAGTTTTTAGTTTAGCATAATACTTTTAAACTCTATCTTCACCCAACAATCCTTGATCCTCACCCCCTCAAGATATTCCCATTACCTTCAAATTAAAATAGTGACCTGTTGCTAAGAACTGACTCTAGTTTAGTCCATAGTCTCCAAGAAGAATTCTCACTGTCCAGTTCTCACAGTTGAACTTGATTTCTGGCTAAGGAGAATTTTCTCAGGCTAATCATCAACTCTTGCCTGAGAATAACTCCAAATCAATTCAAGATCATCTGTATTATTTTGCAGTCAGATCAATATTATTAATAAACCATCAAGAGGATATATATCTATAAATATGTATATATATATACATATATATATATACATACATATATATCCTCAAAGAAACAGGGGGTTAGGACTGTTTTCAGTTGGAAGTTCTAACAGCCTTCTGAATCTCTCCAGGGTGAAGTGCTGTCCAGCTGCTGAACAGAGACCAGTCTCTTGAATATTATCCCTACATTTTTTGTGTCTGAGCCAGGATGGGTTTTAGAACCTTGTTTTAGAAAATGGGATACACTCTAGCAAGGATAATCTTTATTGCTGTCAGTGGCTCCTTATTACTTTGCATTATTTGGGCCGGGGCATACAAACTCTGGGTGATCATCATACCCCAGTATTTACTCAGCATAGTCATCTTTATATGATAAGTATAAGTGGATGACTATAAGCATTGCAGAAATAATTTATGGGCACTAAAGAAATTGTTTTGACACCTCTATGGCATGACTGATGATACCAACAAGATAACTGATGCTTTAAAACAACAGATCAAAGAGTTAGTAGAAATTAATAAGAAGATAAGAGAGGGACAGACTCTATATGCCCACACTATAATGCAACTAGAGATCATTGAGGGACAACAAATTGAAACAACTACTACTAAGAAAGATAGTCAAGTAAATGATGAAGGGGCTAGTATTCCTCTTAACCTCAGAACACTATTAAGATCATCCCCCATCCCTTTCTTTCCTGCAACTGCAATGACTAGTGTTTCCCTTTGCCTCAGAATTGAGGCTGTAGTCTCTACTCTCCCATGAGTGACTGTAATGAGCAAAAGGGGCTAAGGATGGTAGTTGGGTTAGCTCAAGGAGAAGTCCTAAGCACAGCTAAATATGAGAATGAGGTTTGTTCCCACACGAGCTGGCCTATGCCTCTTTCAAGACTGAGAATTCTCTTGCCAACCACAAACCTTAGAAACCAGTCTAGGCAATCAGTTGGGTATAAGTAACCAGGAAATAGAATGTTGGTTCCTGAAACCTTTGGTTATAATGAAGGGTTA
>NC_058132.1:519420543-519436155 GCF_016433145.1 Gracilinanus agilis
CTCAGGCTAATCATCAACTCTTGCCTGAGAATAACTCCAAATCAATTCAAGATCATCTGTATTATTTTGCAGTCAGATCAATATTATTAATAAACCATCAAGAGGATATATATCTATAAATATGTATATATATATACATATATATATATACATACATATATATCCTCAAAGAAACAGGGGGTTAGGACTGTTTTCAGTTGGAAGTTCTAACAGCCTTCTGAATCTCTCCAGGGTGAAGTGCTGTCCAGCTGCTGAACAGAGACCAGTCTCTTGAATATTATCCCTACATTTTTTGTGTCTGAGCCAGGATGGGTTTTAGAACCTTGTTTTAGAAAATGGGATACACTCTAGCAAGGATAATCTTTATTGCTGTCAGTGGCTCCTTATTACTTTGCATTATTTGGGCCGGGGCATACAAACTCTGGGTGATCATCATACCCCAGTATTTACTCAGCATAGTCATCTTTATATGATAAGTATAAGTGGATGACTATAAGCATTGCAGAAATAATTTATGGGCACTAAAGAAATTGTTTTGACACCTCTATGGCATGACTGATGATACCAACAAGATAACTGATGCTTTAAAACAACAGATCAAAGAGTTAGTAGAAATTAATAAGAAGATAAGAGAGGGACAGACTCTATATGCCCACACTATAATGCAACTAGAGATCATTGAGGGACAACAAATTGAAACAACTACTACTAAGAAAGATAGTCAAGTAAATGATGAAGGGGCTAGTATTCCTCTTAACCTCAGAACACTATTAAGATCATCCCCCATCCCTTTCTTTCCTGCAACTGCAATGACTAGTGTTTCCCTTTGCCTCAGAATTGAGGCTGTAGTCTCTACTCTCCCATGAGTGACTGTAATGAGCAAAAGGGGCTAAGGATGGTAGTTGGGTTAGCTCAAGGAGAAGTCCTAAGCACAGCTAAATATGAGAATGAGGTTTGTTCCCACACGAGCTGGCCTATGCCTCTTTCAAGACTGAGAATTCTCTTGCCAACCACAAACCTTAGAAACCAGTCTAGGCAATCAGTTGGGTATAAGTAACCAGGAAATAGAATGTTGGTTCCTGAAACCTTTGGTTATAATGAAGGGTTAGCACTAGCTTGAAAGTGGCTATAATCATTTGAGATGTTATCAGGATCTGACTACACTAATTTAGATACTATCATCCAAGGTAAATTATTGCCTTTAAAGATTACTATAGGCTTTGAGATCAAACTGGATTTATTTGGTAAACTGAAAGGGTAGGTATATGGGAGAAGGAGAGTGGGTGATAGAAATCCTGAATCATCTTGCCTAAGTATTAAAATCTAATAAATATTTAAACTCTAGTTGTTCCCTAAGGTACAGAGTTCAGAAAGACCTTGGGGGTCTCTTCCCAACTGTGTTGCTGTTTGTTGCTGAGCCCAAAGCTAACAAGCCCCTGTGTAAGATGCTGTTGTAATTCTTATAGTTTGCCGTATAATGTTTTTTGGAGATAAAGCTTATTGGCTATGCCAATAAAGGTAATTGATATGGCTAGCAATAAAGGTTGACCCTGCCTTCCTGCCTGCCTGCCTAATCAAACTTCCCACTTCCCGGGCCCAGTTTGTCATCTCCTACCTCCCTAACCCAAGGAGAAAAGAGAAAGAATGAACCCTCAGGGGTTCATGGACCTCAAATTATACCCTATCCCTAACTGTTACCTTGGTACATGCCCAGGGATGCTTTGCCAAGTTCTGAGTTCCAAAGTGGCAAACTTCTTTTTTGTAGCTACAGAAAATGGCTGTCCATTTCTGTATATCACTTGACCCCATACCTGCAGTCTTGATCAGAGTTCTTGGTACCCTATAGCGATAAGTTCTATTCTCCTTTTGAACCAGGGACCATGCCCCAAACTGTGTGTGGGCAATGAAATAGTATCTCAAACCCAACACCAGAAAACATCCCCTCTTTCCAACAAATTGTCTCACCCTGCCACCAGCTATGAGCTGAGAACACCCAAATCTACTTCTGCCAACTCAGCCACTTCTAAAGCCAGCTGTTAGCACCATGTCTTGGCTTGTGTTATGTGGTTAGCTTTCTAAAGCCAATAAGTAATGTCATTTAGAAAAAAAAATGGATCCCATGACAATGATGATGATGATGATTAATAAGAGTAATGAAGAAATTCATGGAAGATGTTTATAATATGCTTGCTAAATTAACTAAAACTTGTAGGGATGTAGCATTTATCCAAAAAAGTCATGATATTGCAGAACCATGTTGGCATGGTACTGAAGCATGCCAGAGGGGGCAGCTTCCTTCCCCCTCTCCATGTGCACCTGAGGACATTTCTTAGATTACCTGCCACTCTGTCCAGGAGCCCAATGAGAGTGCTTCCTCCTCCCCTGTCTGGAGTAATGCAGAGATTTCACATGTGACATGAGGTTTACTGTTTGGACATTTGTCTCAAAAAGGTTCACCATCACTGGTACAGAATGCTCAGATTAATCAAAGTTGAAATTTAATAGTCACTCCTCTAATCTAAAGTTCAGAATAGGTTGATATGAGATATTTCACAACTAGGTATTATGTTAGGATGGTGTTTGAATACATAATGATGATGGAAGAAAATTTGAAAATGTTAGTGAAATGTATGCTCAATAGAAATTAACAGTGACATAGAAACCTCAAAATCATTATTATCAGAGTTCTTTTGGGGGGAAAGACACAATGTCAAGAAACAGAGAGTTAGTTTCTGAATTGGAGATGTTTAACTTCAGAGAAACAAGGGACAATCATGGTATATGAAGAATAGCTATTAAATTGAAAAAGAGATTATTAGCTTTGTAGTTGGGTCCTTTTAGAGGGAAGAGTAGTGGCAAATGTGTAGAAGTTGCAGCTAATTTAGGCTAGATATAATGAAAAAACTCTTAATAAATAAAACTGTCTAATCATAGAAAGGACTGAATTAGGATATACTCTTTCCTTGAAACTCTTCAAGGGATTCTGAGAAGATGGCAGCTTAGACACAGCAAAAGTCCAGACCTCTGAAAACAACTCCCACACCTATTAAAAACGAAGTGCTTAAAGGGGACAGAAAAGCAAATCTAACAATAGGACAGAGCTGGAAGACTCCACTACTGGAGTCAACTTAAAAGGTATGCCCAAAACTAAAAGCCTGAATTCCTGAATTCTTAAACTCTCCATTCAAGGAAAAGGACCCCACCTACTGTGTGGAGTCTCCAGTGTTCAATGGAATCTCTGGGTGGGTAAGGGTGCTAGTCTGGAGGGAGTGTCTTGCTGGCACAGTTGTGCCAGGCTCAGGGCATTGAACACAGATGGTAGAGAAGCAGCAGAGGAGAAGCACAGAGAGAGCAGCCTATTCACAGCCAAAACACTCCATCTCAGTTTCCCCAATCCCTCTGGAAAGTTTTGGCCACAGGGCACATCCACCTCCCAGGATCAACTCAGCCCAGGCTTAATCTTATCAATAGGGCAGATAAGAAACCTCCAGAAGCCAGGAAAGCTCCATCCTCAATACCCCTTCCCCACTGACTCTTCCTTTCTGAGGAAGCTCCAAGGGGACCACTAGAGAATACCCTGATAATAGGGTGGGAAGCCCACCTCCCACTAACATTCACACCTTCAATACAGCTTCACCCTCTGCTGCCAGATAAGAAAGATCTGACCTCAGGGCTCATTAATACCATCAGCTTAAACTAAGTCAATCATCAGAGCAGGGAAGAAGCCCCTTCAGGACAGAATAACCCAAACCCACAGACCCAGAAAATAATCAGAGAAACAAGACTACAGTCAATTACAGGGGGGAAAGAAGGGAAATGAAGAAAAGGTCTCTCTGTTGGAGAGTTTATAGAAGAGAATAATTCATTACGCATGGGTTGGACTAGATAACCACTGAGCTTTTGGATTCCATGATTCTGTGAATCTTTTGCCTAGGTGGCCAGGGGAAGTTTATATTAAAAAATGAAATGAATTGGTATGTTAGGGTGAGAGAACCAGGAAACGTATTTGGAGGTCACATTTGAACATTTTCTAACTATGGTCACCAGCCCTGTGATTCAGCTTTCTTAAAGTACCCTATATCTGCCACAAGGGCTGCTGAGAAAGGCAGTTTTCCAATATTTAAAAAGGAGCATGAGGGGGCAGCTGGGTAGCTCAGTGGATTGAGAGTCAAGCCTAGAGATAGGAGGTCCTAGGTTCAAATCTGACCTCAGATACTTCCCAGCTGTGTGACCTTGGGCAAGTCACTTGACCCCCATTGCCTACCCTTACCACTCTTCCACCAAGGAACTAATACACAGAAGTTAAGGGTTTAAAAATATAAAAACAAAACAAAACAAACAAAAAAAAAAGGAGCCTCTACATTCAAAACTGGCTTCAAACACTTCCTAGCTAGGCAATCCTGGGCAAGTCATAACCCCATTACCTAGGCATTACTAGTCTTATGCCTTTGAAAAAATACACAATATTCATTCTAAGATGGAAGTTAAGGGTTTTTAAAAAAGAGGTAAAGAATCTAGAAATCAACTGGCATGAAGAGCCTCAGGAATTAGGACCTAAATAGCACAATCAGGACCTAGAAGTTTCAGTGAATAATAGCCATGATGTGGAGCCCCTAGAAATGTGACCTCTTTTTCCCTAGACAAGGTCCCCTTGAACAAGAATGCAAAGTGCACACTGCAGAAAGGAGAACACCTGGCAAAATAAGCAAGAGGCCATTGGTTTCAGTTTTAGATGAATCCAGAAAGTGTGAGTATGGCTCAGAAGACAATTCTAAGTTACCAGAAAAAAAGTTAGAATCCTGTTCAAAAAGCAATCTTGACTATAATCTCAGGACTCTTAAAGTTCTATAACTGAGTATCTTTCATCTGAATACTTTTTTGGCTTCCTCGCAACTTTTGAAGACACCACCTTTGGTTCTCTTAACTAATAAGTCTTTGTTCTTTAGCCATTTTAGCTTCCTAGAATTCTGTGGGGAAAATGATCCTTTCCTCCCTTGCTTATACTCAATACAATATCCCAGGTCTGTTCTCAGGTCTCCTAGCAACTAAACCAGACTGCCTGACTAAGTACCAGCCTTATTCTCTATATACTTAATCCCTCTTGATTCAGAATATCGATTGGAAACTACATGGCCTTCCACCAGACTCTCTAATATTACAAATATAACATAAATACAAAATCAATATGTTATGATCCCCAGGTTAACCTTTGTTGTAATCATCAATGTAATGTAATAATACAAAGAGTTCCATTTAGGTATTTATATTACTTTCTCTTTTTTAATTCATCTCTAATATTCTGGAGTCATTTTATTAGTTCAGTCTAACAGACCATTAACATAATTATAAAGCTATTGAAATAGAATATTATATGGCTAGTCAAAATTTTGTAATCTTGACAACAAATCATTGGTGGTCTATATTCTAGAAATGCCCTTTAGTTTATTATTAGTTCTAAAATAGATGTAATTTCTCATTCTTTTCTGCCTTTGTCTATTTGCCTCAATTAAAGGATTAATTCTTCATTTTTTCCCCACTTAATATCAATTTCTTCTAGCTTTCTATATATTCCAACAACCACACTATGTGCTTCCTTTGACTTTGCTGTCTTCTTTTCATTCCCAAAAGACTAGCATCAGACTACCTGTGGGGAAGAGATAATATTCTTGGACTTTACAAGCACATGAAAATTACTCAGCCTTGCATTTCCTAGCAGGTATCCACCCTCAGTCAATATTTTCCCACAGTGACAGTTCACAGCAAGGCAACAAGGTCTTGTTTAAACTACCAAATGATGAGCCTCCTGAACACCACTGTAATCAGAATCTATTTAATGAATTACCTGCTATTCCTTTTTGACAACTTGGTTAACTACATAATTAATATTCAATAATCTTTATATTATTCAAGTATAAAATTTATCACAGTGTTCAAACTGAAACAATTTATTTTAAAAATGAAATTAGAGAAATAATCATAGCATTAGCCACTGAGATATATAGTTGTCTGAAGGCAGTAATTTTAATATTTTTCAAAGCAATAATACTTCAGTTAAATAAAAATGCAATTATTGTTTTGCCTGACCTTTCAGACTAGTGGTTAATGCAGACTTTTTTTGATAATAAATTAAAAAATGAACTTTGTAATGGAATCATTTCACAACAAATCATAGACAACTTGTGTTTTGTCTGCAATAATAGCTGTTACACATAGCTAACCTATCTTTTCCTCCATGGAATGGGGGAAAATGCCATTTCATGCCCCATTAATTATTTGTAGAGAAATGGAAGACTTTGCTTCTGCTAATGATAAGCAGACACAGGGGGAAAATACAAGCAAAGTTCTACATGTAATCCAGAAACCCTTAGTATGTTTTAAGTTGTAAAAATGAGGTCAAAATTGATTATTCATCTCATTGGATGGAAAAATAAATTGGAAAGAGGTAGGATGACCTTCATAAAGTTCACATAAGTAGCTTTTTTTAAATGAAGAGTAAATTTCTGACATACATACTGTATTGCAGTGCTTTGGGGTATAGCATGAGTAAATTTCCTCTGATATATAGTTGAATAGAGCAGAGAATTAGGATGAGGAAATGATCCAATTGTATTATATTTCAGTTCTGTGTTACCACCCTTCCCCTGTCTCCAGGTGAATTAATTGAATTAACTTAAGATTCATGCAAACTAATGCTCAAGAAGATTTGAGGGAGTTTAAAAAGACAATGCAAATAAAAAAAATGAAGCTCCAATCAAACTAGTCTTTTAAAGCAGAAGTAGATGTAAATAAGTACCCAAGAAAATTTGATTCCAATTGAGCAATAGATTCAGGTGTTTTGGTTTTTTTTCTTTCTAGAAGTAAAAGTGCACAAAAGAAAAATTTTGGTTACATGGCTTTTTTCTGTGTTATTTTTAACAAAATGACATGCAAATCAATCTGCAGGTCCATTCCCCCACACTGAATTAAAAACAAGGAAAATTTTATCACATTGTTTAAATGGCACTGGCACAGTACATGATAATTTCAACTCCAATTTTAGAGAAGACAGAGAAATGATGAACAATTCTTTTTTATTATTATTTATATTTTTTATCAACCCTTTTTAAAGGTAGAGCACTTTCTAACAAATTGCAATTCAGTGAAGTCATTTCTGTAAGAGGCTGAGATAATACAGCCCAGGTATTTTGCTTTCTGATGATTTAGCGTAATTCAAGGATGGAACTTTAAAAAAGTTAGAAGACTTAAGAGTTAAGATGTCTCAAATATCAGCTCTAAAATGAGCTTTTGGCATGTGTTGGACTGCAGTGAGTACATGACAGAATCCTCTAACAAGATCCTGTAGTGCTGATATTCTATCTTTATTTAAGTGAGAACCATATGCTCCTGAAAGTAGATGTCAAGGTGGGAAATGACTCTTCTCTTCAAGAAGATTGTGCACCATATAGTCTTTTCTTCTCATCTGGACACAAGGCCAACCCATTTTGGCAGAGATGTGCTGTCCATACCTGGAGACAAAATCAATATTTTTTCTCATAAAAGAACTTTGTATCTCCTCAAGCACTTTTACAAGTGGTTGGCTTAGACCTCCAAATAATGTATTTTATATGACATAAAAGAGAAAGCTTAAGCCTAAAAAAGAGGAGGACTCATCCTCTTCCCAAATGAACCTCAGAATGGCTACTTTTGAATATCAATTTTTGCAAACTGATATGCTGTATTAAAATGTGAAATATAAAAAACACAACTCTAAAAACTGTCTAGTCTTTTTGGATGATATTATTTAGTATGGAACATTTAAATGTTGATGTGACAAATATGATTTTCCTACTTTTTGTATAATTATCCTTAATGATTTTTTCAGGATATGAAAAGTCCACTTTTAAGGATATAGTCACCAAATATGTAAAAAATAATGCAAATACAATGGTAGTAAATATGCTTTTAAGGACAGTGATTCACACATATTCTAGTAAGCAATAAATAAATATTTGATTTTTTTCCTTTCATTCATTCATTTTTTAAATAGACTGTGCTGTTAGGAGCCAAGACCATAAAATAAAAATAGTAACCCTTCAAGAACGATATGGATTATGAGCCCCGCATGGGCGGAGGCATAGCTGCAAAACGTCCTCCAGAACTTTCCACATAACTGCGTGTTCTTTTTCCACGTCCCTGCTTCGTAACCATTTGTTCCTTTCTCCTTTCATCCCGACCGTCAACCCCCTCACTCTGAACATATATATTCTTGTCCTATACCAGCAATAAACGGGCCATGTTCCATTAGACTTCCTTGTCTTCTTGCGTGCATGGTTCCCCTCCCTCCCCCTATGGTCTCTCAGGTGGCTGTTTCCCGAACACCCCATAGTTGGATCCGGCTGGTTCCGGATGATTGGCGCAAACATTTATTCCGGTTCTTTTGCTTTTTAGAAAAACAGTGCCCTTGGCTCGTACTACATGGCCCAGGTATACACCCACTCACTTGGAACAAAGTGGGAAAAGAGTTAAATAGTCTTTTAAGATCTGGTCAGGAAATTCCAGATGATTACTTTGCTTTCTACGGCTTGATCCGTGACATTCTTAAAGAAGCTGATACTAATAAACAAGTTGTGCATCTCCTGGGCTTGGCTGAGGACGCTATCTTGGAATCTAAAATTAAAACTGAAGAAATGAGCTCAATTGAGGAACAGAGTTCGCCCTTTAAAAAGAATGAGTGCCCCTCGTCTCTTTTAGATGAACCTATCAAAAATCCCTCTCTCGAGGAACCCCTAGCCCCCACAAAAACAAAGCCACACCTTTATCCAGTTCTATATACAGACCCTCCTCAAGAAAGCACACTTAATCCTGCCTACCAAAAAGAATTGGAGGAGGAGGCAGCCCGTTACCATAACAATGGCCCCCTCGGGCAAAATTAACTATTAGGGCACTGGGCCCTTCTTAGAAGAACACCAGGAAAAGCGTATTTTTCTCTAGGACTAAACAGCGAATTTAAAAGTGACCAGAAATTTTCCTCTCTGCCCCCCTTTCTAGAAGCAGCTGGCTACTTTGCCTCAGCTAGAAAAACCAGTTTTGTCATAGTTTTTTTTTTTTCTCTCTTTCTCCCTTGGAAGGAGTCCAATTGGTAATGGCCACAGAAAATGTAAAAAGTTTTAACAATTTTTACTTAGCTAAACCAGTCTTTCCAGTAATGTGGCATACCTGGAATTATTCAGGCAGGTATCAGAATCCCACTTCATAGAAAAATGAAAAAGCAAAAGTGTATTTATTTTAGGATACTTATTGAAGCATGAAGAAAGGTAATTAAGAAACAAAATTCATTATATGTCAGCTAGCTCCTTGTTAAGAATTAACCCTTTTTTGACTCATTCTTTTTCGCAGAATTTTTTAATGGAGATATGAATTATAACAATTGATCTTTTGCTAGGATGAAAAGAAAAAATCTAGCTTATATAATTTATGTTTTATATTTGTCAGAGTGTGTGTGATATGCCTGGGAAATGTGTCTTCGATCAGTCTGTGTGTTATATGTTGTTTGTCCGTGATCACAATGGGAGGGTTACAGGTTGGAAAAAATAAATCTCTCTCTCTTCTTCATTCATTCTGGAGGAATGGAGAAGACAGACAGAAGTGTTAGGGAAATTCAGAAAATAACATTGTAATTTCTGAATGTCTCAAACTCTAAGATAATTTAATTGGTTAAAAGAAATCTTATTCTCTGCTCTTATTAAGGCAAGAGTTAAACAAACTAATCTGTCAAGCATTTCTCCTTCCATTTCTCACTGGCCATGAGAAATGGAACATAGAAATCAAAAGACAGAAAAAGGGACAAATTTGATCCCATCACCAAATTTTATCAACAGGTTAAGTACTGAGACATATATCTAACGAAAATTACAAAAGATTCTAAAAATGCAATCTAAGAAAAATTTATTCAGAGAGAAAGCAATGATTCTTAGTTGTGTACAGAAGTACAGAAGTGTAGCTTAACTTTTTTAGCTAGCAAAATAATAAAAAAAAAACCATCAGTCTTGCTCAGTGCTTAACCAAGAGTGAAAAAGTTTCTTTAAACAACCATGAATTCAACCTAACATTAATTAAACTGATGTTAGTGAAAAATTTAACTTAAAGATTATTAGAACAATACAATTGGCTTACATTTTAAAATTAGATCCCTCTAGATAGAGACTGGTCCATGAGAAAATTATTTGTTGAGAGTG
The DNA here is from genome assembly GCF_016433145.1 of Gracilinanus agilis. Classification (NCBI taxonomy): domain Eukaryota; kingdom Metazoa; phylum Chordata; class Mammalia; order Didelphimorphia; family Didelphidae; genus Gracilinanus; species Gracilinanus agilis. Next base: position 519,430,758 of record NC_058132.1, read on the forward strand.
AATCATTCACGCCGCCCCAGTTCAGCAGGAAGTAGCTATGAGAAGCTAAAAATCGTCGCCCATTCTCCCTCAAACTCATGGACCTTTCTCCACCCATTAGAGTATATATTTGCTAAGGAACTGAATAGGTACTGATGGTATTGTGTAAATTCATTGACTACTAGTTAAAAATGGAATTTCTGTTAAATTTAAGAATGCACAAAACTTATATTGAAAAGCTATCTATTAGGATTTGCAGTGTAGGAATGATCAGACTTACCAAAAATGCTTATTGAATTGAATTTAGGGAAAACATATGAACATGTAAAATTGTTACTCTAAGATCTGTACCATCACATTAAGTAATAGGTAAAAATATAATTAACATTAGGGTTTCAAAATTTGGTAATTCAAAAATAATATTTTGTATTAGGAATCTAGTATATTATGAATATAAAAAATTTGGACAGCATTGTAATTTATTAGATATAAAATTATTTTAAAAGCATGTGTAATGTATGAGAAGAAATTCACGATCTAAGGAATAACATGCAATTTGTTTAAAGAAAAAATATTATTATGGGTAAGAACAAACATGCAGAATAGCTTCATGTGAACAGACTCAGAGAGGTACAGTGACCAATCAAGCGTGACTTGCCAGTTTAGCTCTGTAAAGTGAAAAAATGAACAGGAAGCTAATAGCAACTTTATAACATCAATAATGATTGTGCAAAAATTCAGGTTTCCCTAATTCACCACAATTGGAGCATAAATTTAAAATAAAAAGGGAAACTGCAGATACTATAGAGAATAAAAGACAGTTAATACAAAGGAAATATGGTTTGGAAATTTATAAAAAGCAAATAACATATATTGTGACAACTTAAAACTAAGCCGTAAGACAAAAGGGTTCAGCAAAATTGTTATTGATATTAAGGATTGTTTTTTTCTCAATTCCTCTTGATCCCTCCGACAGCCCTCGTTTTGCATTCTCCATTCCCATAGTCAACCACATAGGGCCTAACCCTCGATTTCAGTAGCGTGTACTTTCATAGGGAATGGTTAATATCCTACACTATGTCAAAAATTTGTTGCTCAATCTATTGACCCTATTGGGACTCATTATCCCTTAGCCTATCTCATTCATTACATGGATGATCTCCTCATTGCTGCCCCTTCCCCCTCATTGGCACAGACTATAGCCCAGGCTATCGTTATCGCGCTCTAAGCCCGTGGCTTTAGCATTGCCCCAGACAAAATTCAAACTCAATACCCCTTCACTTTTTTTAGGATTTCGACTTGAACCTGACCGGCTGTTTTCTAATAAAGTCGAGCTTAAACGCTCTTCTCTTAAGACTCTTAATGACTTTCAGAAGCTTCTAGGGGACATTAATTGGCTACGTCCCTACCTGCAACTTTCTAGGTAGACCTCCGTCCTCTGGAGGATATCCTGCAAGGGGATGCTGACCCTTCCTCCCCTCGTTTTTTGACCCCGGCAGGTGAAGTTTCTCTCAAAAAGGTAGAACAGGCTATAGCCACCCAGAATATTGGATACTTCTCCCCAGAATTGTCTTTATACTTTTATTTTTCTCACTGAGTTTTCTCCTACTGGACTTCTATGGCAAGATCCTTCTCCCCTCATTTGGATACATTTCCCCATGCATAATCGGAAGATTCTTGCCTCTTACCCTGATTTGATTACTCCTATAGCTATGATAGGCATTCGCCTTTCCACACGCCATTTCGGCCGTTCCCCTGACCACATAGTATCCCCTTACAGCAGAGAACAGCTCGACTGGCTTAAATCTCAGAATGATAATTGGGCTATACTCATTTCCACATTTCAGGGCATCTTAGACAATCACATGCCCAGTAACAAATTGCTACAGTTTTTTAATTTTACTCCCTTCATACTCACACGCCATACCCGATTTTCCCCCATTTCAGGGGCACCCACAATTTTTGTGGATGGTTCCAAAACTGGCCTTGCTGCCATAGTTATGAATAATCATCCTCGTTCTATCCGAACTCCCTATGAGTCTGCGCAGCTGGTGGAACTTTATGCTGCTTTAACAGTTTTTCATTCTCTGCCTGATACTCCATTCAATCTTTACTCGGATAGCAGGTATGTGGTACAATCCCTACTCCGACTCGAAATTGTTCCTGCGGTTCAGCCAACAACTGCTACCTTTTCTCTTTTTTTCCAACTCCAGCAGGCCATTCGATCACGGTCCTGTCCCTTTTTTGTGGGCCATATACGAGCCCACTCCGGCCTCCCAGGCCCTTTATCTTTTGGGAATGATCTCGCAGATCAACACACTCGTTTAATTGCCTCAGCATCTACATCTACACCTCCTGCCCTCTCGCCTGATCCTGTTTCCCTTGCTACAGAGGCACACAGGCTTCACCACCTTAATTCTCAATCCCTTCGCCTGGCCTACAAAATTTCTAGGGAACAGGCCAGGTCAATTGTGAAAAATTGTAAGAATTGTGTTACTCTCTTGCCTGAACCCCATTTGGGGATTAACCCTCGTGGCCTTCTTCCCGGCCATCTATGGCAAATGGATGTCACTCATGTCCCCTCTTTTGCTAAACTTAAGTATGTTCATGTTTCCATTGATACGTTTAGTGGCTTTCTTTTTGCATCTGCACAATCCGGGGAAGCCACTAAACATGTTATCAAACATATGTTCCTTGCCATGTCGATGATGGGAAAACCCCTCTCCATCAAAACAGACAATGGCCCTGGCTATACCAGCCAAGCTTTTAAACAATTTTGTTCCCAATTAGGCATAAAACATGTTACAGGCATACCTTATAACCCACAAGGGCAAGGTATTGTCGAACGAGCAAACCAAACTCTTAAAAATACACTTTTTAAACTCAAGGCTCAAGAGACTCTTTACCCGTTGAATGGTAATCAGACTCTGCTTCTTGCTCATGCCCTCTTTGTTCTTAATTTTCTTACGCTGGATGCTGAAGGGCGTTCTGCTGCTGATCGCCACTGGCATCCGCATACTTCATCGAATTTGGCCACAGTCCTTTGGCGTGACCCCCTCACTGGTCTCTGGTGCGGTCCTGACCCTGTCCTTACTTGGGGAAAAGGTTCCGCCTGCATTTTTGATAAAACAGCGAATAATGCCCGCTGGATCCCGTCTAGACTGATCAAAACTTTTACCCCTGACACTAATTTTGATAATCCAGGGCTTACCCCTGAGAAATCTTCTCTTTACTCTACAGGAAGATGACCTCTCCTTGGAAATGCCTCCTTTACATCTTCCAGTTATTCCTTGCCTGCCACGGTCGGAGCCCTCACTTCCCTGCCAGACAAACCTGGGAAATTATTAACCCGATCAACCAAAGAATTCTTTCGCGGGTCACTTCACAGAACATGCCTCCTCTCACTTGGTTCCCCGAGCTTTCCATTGACTTTTGTCAGCTAGGAAACCCTTCTTCCTCCTCGCTTCACTACTGTTCACCTGCCACTCCACCTCCGTCCGGGACGAAAATGATACCTACACTCCCCATCTACGGTTGTCCAGGATTTTCCCAACCTGACTTTTGCGGTGGTCTCTCTGAAGGATTCTGTGCCATCTGGGGGTGTGAGACTATCGGTACTGTACAATGGGTCCCAAAAAACCGGGATCTTATCCAAATTACGAGCGGACTTCGACCGCCTTCTTGTATTCTGAATAATCCCCCTAAGATCCCTAATTGTAATCCCCTTAACATCTCATTTACCAACACCGGGAAATTGGATTCCCGATGGACCGATGGTCTCACCTGGGGATTGCGCCTTTATAAGATAGGTCCAGATGATGTTGTTCTTATGACTATCCGCCTCCGAATCAAAACCCTCACAGTTTCGGTTGGCCCTAATATTTTCACTGAGCGACAACCCCCACTCCCCCTTCCGCTAGTACGGTTCCCCTCTGTTACCCACACTCCCCTTGATAACTCTAGACCCTATTTAATTTCTGCCAAGTCTAGGCCTCACCTGATCCCAAACCCAATCCCTTACTTCCCTCTTGCTTCTACTTCTCAGCGTCTCCTTAATCTTATCTTCGGTGCATATAAGGCCCTAAATTTTTCTCAACCTGATAAGACTAGAGACTGTTGGTTATGCCTCCCTGCTGCCCCCCCTTATTATGAAGCTTTTGCTTTAAACCTCGATCCTGATTATTATATCCAGCCCCCTGAACATTGTTTCCATGAACCCCCCAAGCTTACTATTTCTGATTTCTTAGGGTCTGGTCTCTGCCTGGGGAAACCACCCTCTCCTTATGAGTCTTTATGTAATTCCACTCTGCAGAGGCATTTAGGTAGTTTCTGCCTGATTGCACCCAATAACACCTTTTGGGCATGTAACACTGGCCTCACTAAATGTATTATAGGGACCCGTTTCAATTTTTCCTCTGATTTTTGTATCCTTATATCCCTTTGGCCCCGTATTACTTATCATTATGGCCCCTATGCTTTAACAACAATTAACTCCTCTGCCTTACGGTATAAACGAGAAGTTCTTTCTCTCTCTATTATCACCCTTCTAGGCCTCGGAGGAATAGCCGCTGGCATTAGTACCGGAACCGCAGCTCTTGTGGAAACACGTTATCTCCAATCTTTCCATACAGCAGTTGTTGCAGACCTTGAGGATATTGAAAAATCAGTTACAGCCCTAGAAAAATCTCTTACCTCCCTCTCGGAAGTTGTTTTACAGAATAGACGGGGACTTGACCTTTTATTCCTAAAAGAGGGCAGGTTATGTGTTGCACTTAAAGAAGAATGCTGCTTTTATGCAGATCATACTGGTATTGCCCGAGAATCCATGGCAAAATTACGAGAGCGATTAGCTGAGAAAAAGAGGGAGGCCAAGGCACGAGAAGGATGGTTTAACACACTCCTTAAAAACTCCCCTTGGCTATCCACTCTGATTCCTACTATTATTACACCACTTCTCATTCTTATATTAGCTCTTACTTTTGGCCCTTGGGTTTTCCAACGTCTAACCAAATTCATTAGATCAAACGTCAACTCAGCCCTTGATAGGTTTCCTACAGTTCAATGCCATCGTAGTCAGATAACGGACGCGGAACAATCTCACGATACTCGTCTACGTTTTAACAGGGCGGTAACCCAATGACGGGAATAGCACAGGTCCTCGACCCTTGATGGTCGAGTAACTCCCCCTGTGTAGCCTAAGACAGGGGCCGTCGCTGCGAACATCATCTATGGATCAACTGGGAAACATAAGGTGCTTTGAGGAAAATGGTATAAGACTTGGAGGAAACAATGGTCAAAAGGAGTGCACTTAATTATTATGCCCTTCATTTAAAAAATAAAGAAAGGGGGAATTTGTTAGGAGCCAAGACCATAAAATAAAAATAGTAACCCTTCAAGAACGATATGGATTATGAGCCCC
>NC_058132.1:519450872-519598546 GCF_016433145.1 Gracilinanus agilis
CTGTGCTAATAACATCTGACTGGAGTGGCAGTCTTTTCCTTAAGGTAATTAGATTCTCTTTAGGAGAAAACAGCATCTATCATGTAAATGGAAATAGATCTTTAAAAGCATGGTGTGATGAAGAGATATCTTTGGAATTAGGTTGAAAGTCTATCTCTGAATCTTATCACTAGCATTGTGTTGTATAAATTATGTAGTGTCCTGAGATCTCTATGTATGTATTTTTATACATATGTGTCTAAATTTGTATGATATATATATATATATATATATATACATATATAAAACCAACTCACTTTCCTCCCAATTTTATCTTTCTCTGGCTTTGGTACCACAAATATAGTTTTGTCCAAGCTTTCCTCACCATTTCCTTATGAAGCTAAATATTTAAACTAATCACATAATCATTTACTTAGTGCTTCTATGTAAAATATCCAGTGGGAAATAGTCAATTGTGGGCCAGTTTTGGAGACAGAAAAACCTGCGGTCAAATTGCTCTGACATGTAGTAACTATATAACCATGGATGTCACTTTATCTCAGAGAACCCCAGTAAGAAAAGATTATGAGTGAAATAATGACAATAAAAACAAGTGCTCAAGGTATCCTGCCTGGTGATTTATTACTCTCAGGCATACAAATATATAGTTCCCTTACATTTGACTCTTATTGTTAGGCAGATTCACTTGGACTGAAGACAAAGAGGATTTTAGGAACAATCAAAAAGCAATTAAACTACAACCATATCCATGATTTCCTATCAATCAAAAAGGCATTGGGAATAAGTGAGTTTACTAACTTTGCATTTATGGATTACATAAAGGTTTCTCAACTGGAGATCTTGGGTTAACATCTAGCAAGTACCTAGAGTGAGGAAGGACAAGTCACTCTGGTTGGATGGACCAGTTATCGAGTGCCTCTAACCTCAGTTTTGTGGATTACTAGCTGATGAAGGATTTATCCAATTACCTGTATCATCATGAATTCAGCTTGCAGAAGCATCTCCAGGAGTGTGAGAAATCCCCTTTGTCTCCATAGGCCACTGAAGCCACTCCTGTTTCCAGCCAGACTGTCTGTCTGTGCTACAGTCACTGAAGTCACTTCCTTCTAACTGACAGTTGGCTGAGCCCTTTAGTATTAGATTAGTCTAAACCTCTCCCATCTTCCTTCCCTACTTTCACTAAACTATTTTTTGTTACTTTCTGTTTGTTTCCTTCTCCACAACCAAAAAAGACCCACTATCTATGGAGTTTAACCCCTGGCTTAAATTAGGAAATTATTGGTTTCAACTGTCATTCTCAGTCCTATCACCACTCATTCCCCAGCACTGTTCTGTGTTTGTGGGGAGTGGGTGTGATTCCCTTGTGTATTTGTGTGTTGTCAGTTAACCTAATCATCCCATCACTCCTTCTGGGCCCTGCCAGTCTGTGTATTTATTTATTGTAAATATTTATTTATTTCACAGTTGAGTTACTGATCTGCTTCTTGATAAGAGTTCTCTATCCACATAAAAATGCTATTTGACAGTATCTCTCTGAATGTACATGATATATGTTGATGATGCTTTTTACTACCTTCACATAAAAATTCATTAACTTTTTTGATTGCTATTATCAGTGTCTCAAATCTATTTCAGGAGGCAGAGTCAAGAAAGTAAAAGAAAGATGAAACTCTCCCAACTTTCCCTTCTAATGCTTTAAGTCAAGTTCTGAAACAGGTTGATCAATGTAAGGTTAGAGTGAGATTTTTTTTCCATCACAGGACAACTTGAGAAGTTGAAAGAGAGGTTTATAAACACTGACATTGAGAATGGCTGGGAAAATTACATGGCAGTGACACCAGCTAAGAATATTGGAGATAGCAAAAGGTAATGATGGCAGTAGCAAAACTAATAGTACCAGAAGCTCTCACCACCCAAAGACAGTAAAAAGATTGAATATTCCTAAAGGACCCCCTTGTGACTACTAAGACTGGGATCAAGCTTTGTTTTCGCAACTTCTTTGCACATTCCTTAGTTCCTGGTCATAATTCCAGGGTGTAGAGGAGTTCTAACAGTTGTGGATGTAAGTGATTAGGAGGCTCAGTTCCAAATAACAGTTTGAAGATGGAGAGAGAGCCCTTGAAATTGCTGTCATTGGGAAGCAAGATCCCTTTCTGAGTAAGAACTAGAACATAGACAAAGGAAACAGTAAACTGACTTCTTCCCAGATCATATTACTTTAAAAACTAGCAGATCCAGGGAAATAACTCTAAAAATAACAGAATGAAAATGTCTGAAATTGGGTACAGTTATACCAACCCCAAGAGGTAAGCAAAGTTCAACTCCAACATAAAGTTGAAAGGAAAGAAATATGCTGGAAAAATGAGCAAACAAGAAAAATAATCTGACCATAAAAGTTACTATTATGACAGGGAATCTCAAGACATAACCTCAGAAGAAAACAAAGATGTGAAAATATGAATATGTAAAATCACAAAAAAAATGCAGATTGCTATAAGGCCAAATCTAGAAGATCTAAAGAAAGAGACAAAAAAACCAAAATAAATAAAAATAAAAAGAGCTGTAGAGGAAAATTGGGAAAAGAAATGAGAGTATTCCAAGAAAATTATGAAGAGAAAATTAATAGCTTGGTAAAAAAAATGTCAAAAAATTACTGAAGAAATTAATTATTTAAAATGAAAAAAATCAAAGATAAAGATTGAAAAATAGAAGAAAATTTGAAATAGATCATCAAAAAATTGACCAGAAACTGATCAAGGAGAGATAATTTAAGAATTATTGAAATTCCTGAAAGCCACAATATAAAAAAGAATGTAGTTATCATATTTGATGAAATTATAAAGAAAGACAGCCCGGATACCAGTCTTTCTTTATAATTTCTTTAAATAAATTCCTTCAAATAAGTAGCAAATTAGAAGTTGAAAGAATACACTGATCATCTTTTAAAAGAGTTCCCAAAATAAAACTCCCTTAAATATTATAGTAAAATTCCTGAACTCCCAGGTCAGGGAGAAAATAATGTAAGCCGTCAGAAAGAAACAGTTCAAATACAAAAATTCACAGTCAGAATCACACAAAATTTATCAGCTACCATTGTAAATTAGTGGAAGATTTGGAATATGATATTTCAGAAGGTAAAATGTTATAAATAAAACCAAGAATAACCTACCTAGGAAAACAGTTAATTTTACAAAGTTAAAAAAAAAAAGAATATTAAAGTAGAGGACTTACATTCCTGAAGAAAAGACTAGAGTTGAGGAAACAATATGACATTCAAATACAATATTTGAGAAAAGCATAAAAAAGGTAAGCATGAATAAGAAATAGTGAGGAATTTAATGAGTTTAAATTGTTTGTATTCCCAAATAGGAGGATGACACATTAATTTCCAAAAGCTTTATCATCATGAGGACATTTCGAAGAATTCTTCTTAATCAGAGGTGTCAGACTATTTTGGGGAGATGATCTCAAAAGAGAAACAGAAAACTGAAAAATAGGGATATATTAGAGAGGAAGAATGAAGAAAAGTAAATAATATAAAAAAAGTATTGAAGAAGAAAATGGGTCTGGGAGAGTATCATTGGACATCCCACTCTTCTGAACTGGTTTTAATAACTAAGAGGGAGGTAGAATGATAAAAGAAGGGGGCTGGTTATAAGAGAAAGGACAGTTTAAAAGTGGTATTTTTCATAAATAAAACAGGTTTCTAAGAAGGGAAAGTGAATGAGTGAGAGAGAGAGAGAGAGAAACACAGAGAGACAGAGAGACAGAGAAAGAATAAACATAAGAATGGGAGGGAGGAAATACATCATTAGCAATCATAAATGTAAATGTAAATGGAATGAACTCACTTATTAAAAAATCAGATAGCAGCATGCATTAAAAACAAAATCTAATAATTTATTCTTTATAAGAAGCACACTTGAAACTGAAAGACACACCAAGCACTAAAATAAAGGGCCAGAATACAATCTATTATGCTTCATATGAAGTCAAAACTATTTCAATCCTTAAAGATATGGTAAAAATTCGAAATCACCATGATGATAAAAAGTTTAATCTATAGTTTTAAATATCCCAAAGCTCTATAATTTCCTGTTACTGTGGCTTTCTAAGACTAACAAAGGAAGGCATGATGTTGTTCTAAAAGAAATATAAAATAACTTAAATCAGCCTATCTACATTAATTAGTTTTATTTCCAGTCAGTCCATGCCTAGGGAAATCATTATCAGCATAATCTCTGAATCTTCTTAAGTTAGGTTTTGAGACAGAACATTTTTTTTTCCCTAATGTAATAATCTAATCTGGTCTCAACTACTGGAAAAACTCAAAAAGGAATTCAGAAATCAAATAAGACTGGTTGACGAAAAATGGAAAAAGAAATTAAAATGTAAAATCTCATTAGGAAAGTAGAGACTAAAGAAGAAATAAATAAGGTCCCTAAATCAAAGAAGAAAAGTATACAAGACAAAAAGAGAAGAGACCTAATGAAGGCAATGATATAAAAAGTTTTTTTTGTTTTGTTTTGTTTTGTTTTAATTTTTAAACCCTTAACTTCTGTGTATTGACTTATAGGTGGAAGATTGGTAAGGGTAGGCAATGGGGGTCAAGTGACTTGCCCAGGGTCACACAGCTGGGAAGTGTCTGAGGCTGGATTTGAACCTAGGACCTCCTGTCTCTAGGCCTGGCTCTCAATCCACTGAGCTACCCAGCTGCCCCAAAAAGGATTTGTTTTGTTTTGTTTTGTTTCTTAGGAAAAGACTCAGAAAAATTAATTTTAAAATTTATTAAATAACATAAATTGAAGATTGAGAGGAAAGTCTAATTTTATTTGACTACTTAAAGAAAAAAGAGAGGAAATATTAGAAAATATTTGTGATCATCATATAAACATATTTGAGAAAAACTTACATTTTCTCTCTTCCTGTCACTGTCTATATCTCTGTTTCTCTCCTATTTATACATACTTATTCATAATATCCTTACAACCAACTATTTTCTATCTCTGAAGAAAGAAAAGTGTGAAATAGAAAGGGGGCAAAGATGTTCCCTTCTTTATCTGATGTTCCCTTCAAACAAAAAGTAAATATTAATTAATCATCATAGACATAGAGATAAGAACTTATATTTAGTCAAAAGCAGGAGAAACACATAAGTATCCTTTATTGAAACCAAGAAAAAAGGGTTAAAAACTGATTTCAAATATCATAGAGTTTTGTTTTCATTACCTTTGGGAACTTCTACATGAGAAGATCTACCATACCAATATATTTTCTACCTTCTCCGTAACTTCTAATTTTAAAGAGTCATGTGGGGGCAGTAAGTAGTCAAGTGACTTGCCAGAGCCATACTGCCAAAATATTCCTGAGTTAGGATTTAATAGATTATTAGAATAGCAATTTTTCAGGACAAATCATGATTTCTCATATTTTAACCCTGAAAAACAGACCTAAATTTCATTAATAAAAAAATTCCTTCAAGTGTTACACTACTTTATAAAGTATTTGTCCTTAAAAATGATGTCATTTAGAGTCATAACCTTTTTCATAGAGTCAGATTTCTATTTCTACCCAGGAATCAATCTTGTTTATTTTTCCCTGTTTTTGTTCAGTTGCATTAAATGATTACTGTGGGTTTTGCTTTTAGTGAGTAAATTTGGATATTCTGTAAAAAAAGTTATAGCTATTTTCATCATAAAATCAACTTTTATTTTAAAACAAATAGTGAATTAGCTGTGTAGATGCTGATCCAGTAGAGCACTTACAGAACCTTTCCATATACTTTATATCCCTTTAGGACATCTGTAAATCCATAGATTTTGAACATTTTAGCAAAGAAATACAGAAGCTTCTAACTTAGCAATTATGATCATCAACACTGAGGATAGCAAAAGAACAATTGCAAGGCTACACTATCTTCTAATTTTGCAACCACAATTTCCTGGAAAGATAGAGTATCCAAAGAACTCTAAATTAAGCAATAGTTTGCATGACCTTGGGACAAGTCATTTAACTTCTGTAGGCCTATGACATTTCCTCTGTAAATAGATCAGGCTGAACTACATAATTTCCATGATCCTTTGACTTTCATAATTAAGGGAAACTTGTACAACAATTATTTACACACAAATAATTGCAAGAATCTGTGTGACTTTCAAGATGGTTCTAGCCTTCAGCAACTATATACATATTCAATGACATTGTGATTGTTTAAATAATTTTTTTTAAATCTTTGGATACTGCCATCAGAGATAGATTATGAGCCTATCGATGACCTTCCATTTTATTGCTTTAGAGTTATACATTTCTCTCATTGTTTTATCAAAAATCTATCACTCAGAGGAGTAACTTTCTCTATTCCCCACCTTTTCTACTATATACAATTTTTTACTTCATAAATAATTGAAAAAATCATTAAATGCTCATGGGTAGGATGATCTAATATAATAAAATGGCAATCCTACCCTTCAGATTCAGTGCCATATCTGTCAAACTCCCAAGAAACATTTTTAGAGAATTAGAAAAAAAAAAAACTATAACAAAGTTCATCTGGAAGAACAAAAGATCAAGAATATCACAGGAAATAATGAAAAAAATGTGAAAGATGGGGGCATAGCAGTACCAGATTTTAAACTATGCTATTAAGCAGTGGTCATCAAAACAATATGGCAATGGCTAAGAGACAGAATGGTAGTTCAATGGAATAGATTAGGAGTAAATGACTTCAGCAAGCTAGTGTTCAATAAACCTAAAGTTTCCAGGTTTTGGAACAAGTACTCGCTATTTGACAAAAACTGCTGGGACAATTGGAAAACAGTATGAGGAAAATTAAGTTTAGATCAATGTCTTACACCCTATACCAAGTTCAATTCAAATTGGGTAAATGACTTAAATATAAAAAGGAAAATCATAAATAACTTAGATGAATATGGAAGAGTATACCTTTCAGATCTATGGGAAGGGAAGGAATTTAATACCAAGCAAGAGATCAAGAGATAGAGAACATTATAAAATGTAAAGTGAGGGGCAGCTGGGTAGCTCAGTGGAGTGAGAGTCAGGCCTAGAGACAGGAGGTCCTAGGTTCAAACCCGGCCTCAGCCACTTCCCAGCTGTGTGACCCTGGGCAAGTCACTTGACCCCCGTTGCCCACCCTTACCACTCTTCCACCTATAAGACAATACACCAAAAATTAAGGGTTAAAAAAAAATGTAAAGTTAGTAATTGTGATTATATATAAATTAAAAAGGTTTTGTACAAACAAAACCAATGCAACCAAAATGAGAAGGAAAGCAACAAAATGGGAAAACATTTTTATAACAACATTCTCTGATATAAGTTTAATTTCCCAAATATGTAGTAAATTAAGTCAAAATTACAAAAAAAAATCAAGCCATTGCCCAATTGACAAATGGTCAAGGGCTATGAATAACCAGTTTTGACATGCTTAAATTAAAACTATCAATAACCACATGAAAAAGTGTTCTAAATCCCTCCTGATTAGAGAAATGCAAATGAAAGCAACTCTGATGTACCACCTCACACCAAACAGATTGACCAATATGACGGTAAAGGAAAGTGATAAATGTTGGAGGGATGTGTCAAAATTGGGACATTAATGCATTGCTGGTGGAGTTGTGAATTGATCCAATCATTCTGCAAGGCAATTTGGAATTGTGCCCAAAGGGCCTTAAAAGAATTCATACTCTTCGATCCAGCCAGCTAGGTTTATACCCCAAAGAGATAATAAGGAAAAATACTTGTATGAAAATATTTATAGCCACACTTTTTATAGTGGCAAAAAATAGAAAATGAGGTGGTGTCCCTCCATTGGGGAATGGCTGAACAATTTATGGTATCTGATGGTGATGGAATACTATTGTGTTGAAAGGAATAATGAACTGGAGGATTTCTGTGTGAACTGGAAAGACCTCCAGGAATTGATTCAGAGTGATAGGAGAAGAACCAGCAGAACATTGTACACAGAAACTGAAACATTGTGGTACAATCAAATAATGGACTTCTTTACTAGTAGCAATGCAAAGTCCCAAGATAATCCTAAGGGACTTATGAGAAAAAATGCTATCCACATGCAGAGAAAGAACTGCGGGAGTAGAAACACAGAAAAAAATATGATTTATTATGTGATTTGATGGACATGTGACTGGGGTTTGGGCTTTAGAAGAACACTATTACAAATATGAATAATAAAAAATAGGTTTTGGACAATGACATATATGTACATACGTATATATGTATGTATGTGTATATGCATATATATATATCTGTGGAATTGCTTGTCAGCTCTGGGAGGTAGGAGGGAAGAAGAGAGGGAAAGAACAGGAATCATGTAACAATGGAAAATATTTTAAGTATTTTTTTAAAAGAGTGGAAACTCCATATTTTAAAGGGGAAAATTACGTATGGTTGGACTGAATATTCAAAGAGGTGGTCACCAAGAAATGAATATATATATATAAATTCCAAATGATTTTTAGCAATTTATTTATAAAATATAGGGAGAGAGTGAAAGTAGAGAAATGAAAAGAGGGCAGAGTAAGAGATCTAGCTTAATGAACTAGATTATGGGTTCAAGCCCTGGCTTTACTACAGGCAGGGCTCCAGAGGCCCCAGCTGGAGAGACTAAAGGTCAATTAACATGGGTTTTAGCCATAAGGCCTCCTCCAAATCAAGGGACCCTTCTGGAGGAGTGTACCTCCAAGGGCGCTAAAGAAGGGAGTTAGCCTCTTTTCAGTCACCATGTAGTAGTTCAAAGGGAGAAATTTAAGAACAGTCTTACCAAGTCCAAGGTCTAGAGTCCAGTAAGCAGATTCTTTATCAACCTCCAATTAGAATTCAGAACTCCAAAGAACCAAGAAGTATTCCTCACAGGAAGTTGTAACTCCTTTTTAAAAGTGCTTCTTTTATGTCACTTCCTGTGCATTCCTTCCATTTTATGTGTACCAATCATAACAAAGGCTTTGCTTAGGACTGCCCAGGGGGCAATCAGTCAATTCTGATTCATCACCTATTCTTCCACACCTGGGTCAAGGACCTTCCCCACTTGAGAATTAAGTGGGGTGTTTATACTTTTGGTGATTTAATCTAAATATAAGAAGGGTAGGATTAATCCCATCTTCACAATATGGAAAAAATAATAAAGCAATAACCAACAAAATAATGTTATTGGCTAAGGTATACAATTGTGTACCAATGGAATAGACTAGGTATTCAACATGCAATGTTAAATGACTATAGTAAACTGTAGTATTTAACAAACCAAAAGATTCAATGTTTTGGAAGTAAAAAACAACTGCTAGGAAATGAAGGAGCTCTGGTGGTTTGTGACCTAGACTTAAAAGAGCTCTAGACCTTGGTGAGATTCCATATGGTAAGTGTAAAGACTGAATCTTTCTGACCTTCTCTTAAGGAATTTCCTTTTAATAGAGACTCTGTGGCTGAAGCTTTTGCTTCATTCACCTTCAAGGCCCTTCGGGCCTCTGACTTTCTGGCCTTGGGATCAAGGCCAGATTTCCCTCAGCTGAGGGTTAATGAGATCTACCTGGATTGACCTAAGGAATGAGAGCATATTACCTAGTGTGTTAGATTACTTATCCTATCTTCTCCTCTCTCTAATTTCCTTATTTCTTCTTCCTTTCCTCATTTGTAAATAAACTTCCATAAAAGTCATTTTGACTTGAGGTTATCCTTTAATTGGGGATTGATAACTAGTCAATATCCTGGTGACCAACCTTTTAATATTAACCCAATAAAACCCCTTTATTACCCCTTACGGAAAACTGGAAAGCAGTATGTCATGAACAAGGCAAAGAGCAATATCTCATGACATATGGCAAGATAAAGTCAAAATGTATATATTATTTCTAAATAAAGGGGAATACCATAAACAATTAGGGAAACATAAAAATAATGTCCCTTTCAGACTTATGAATAAGGGAAGAATGCATGACCAAACACAATATAGAGAACATTAAAAGAGATAACTTTGACTACATTGATTTTAAAAGGTTATGGAAACAAATCCAATTCAAATAAGATTTTAATAGAATTAACAAAATGAGAAAAATCTATAGCCTATGCAGAGGGAATTTCCTCCTCTCTCCTCTCCTGTATTGCTGACCTGGTCCATTCAATTATCTACATGATAAAAGGGTTTGGGTGGAGCCCACCTAGGTCTTTTGGCTGAGGACTTCCTGGAGGAGGCAAGAGGATGGACAGAGAATCTTGCAAGGCTGAGCTACACATGGTCAGACAGACTTAGAGTAAGAAACTTTAAATCTATGCTTATGTACCTTTTCTATTTCAAGTAATTATTATTAAACTTTATAGAAAATGAGAATGTTGGAGATATTAATTTTAAATATAATAAGCCAGTGCCTTTGGCAAAGGCATGATTTTTCAAATATATAGAAAATTGACTAAAATTTGTAAGAATACAATGTTTTCCTCAATTCATAAATGTTTAAAAGTTATGAACAGGCATTTATTAGAGGAAGAAATTAAAATTATCCTTACTCATGTTAAAAAAATGCTTTAAATTGCCATTAATTAGAGAAATGAAAATAAAAAACTCTGAAATACCACCTCACAACTAGTATGGCTAATGTGGCAAAAAAGGAAAATGAGAAATTTGTAGATGTGGAAAAATTGGGACACTACTCCTGTTGGTGGAACTGTGAACTAACAGAAGCATTCATTCTGGAAAACAATTTGGAACTAGTCCAAAGGTGCCATAAAATTGTATATATCCTCTAACGTATCAGTTCTACCAATAGATCTGTATCCCAAAGAGAACAAAGATAGGAGAAAATGATCTACACATACAAAGATATTTATAGTAGCTCCTTTTATGATGGCAAAGAAGTCCTTCAAAAGGGAATGGCTGAGAAAATTGTAGGATATAATTGCAATGGAAAACTATTGTGCCATAAAAATGATGAATAGAGGGCAGCTAGGCGTCTCAGTGTATTTAGAGATTGTAGGTACTGGGTTCAAATCTGGAATCAGACACTTCCCAGCTGTGAGACCTTGGACAAGATACTTAATACCCATAGTCTAGCCTTTACTGCTCTTCTGCCTTGGACCCAATACATAATATTGATTCTAAGATAAAAGGTAAGTATAAAAAAAAAAAAAAAGAAAAGAAAAGTCCAACAGGATGATCATAAAAAAAAAACAAAAAAACTAGAAAGACTTACTCTATGAAGTAGGGTGAAGTAAAGTGCTTAGAACCAGAAGAACATTATAAATAATAACAACAATTATTTAGAACGATCAACTAAAAATAATTTAATTATTATCAGTAATGCAAGAATTGAAGACAAAGACAATTCTAAGGGACTTATTACGAAAAAAAGCTATCAATCAGTATAGAAAGAATTTATGGGGTCCAAATGCCGATTGAAGTATATCATTTTCCACTTTATCTCCTTCACAAGTTGTTTTTTTTTTCCCTTATAAAACCAATAGGTATATTCCTTCACAACATGACAAACATGGAAATATATTTTCTTTGATACCATGTGTTACCATGTATAAGTTATATTATATTATTTAACATCTCAGAAAGAATATGAATCACAAAATATAATAAAATTTACTAAATTCTACAATGTGAAAAACACAAGAAAAATATGAACAGAGAATTAACAGCTTTGTTAAAGGGAAACAATAGATACTTAAGAAGTTATTGCCTTGGAAAAAAAGAACTGATCTAATGGTAAAAGAATCACAAAGGTTCACTGAAGAAAACAACTTCTCAAAAAGATTTGACCAAATGGAAAAAGAGATACAAAATCTCACTGAAGAAAATCATTACTTAAAAATTAGAATTAGTCAAATCAAAACTAAGGACTCCTTAAGACATTTAGAAGCATTCAAAATCAAAAAAATTTAAAAAAATTAAAAATCTGAAATATATCATTGAAAGAAACTTGCCTGGAAAATGGATCAAGGAGAGATGATTTAAGAATCATTGTACTATGTGAAAGCCCCATAATTAAAAAAAAAGCATATCATATTTCAATAAGTTTTCAAGGAAAATTGCCTTAATATCCTAGATCTGAAAATTCATGTCCTTTGCACATTTATCTTAGATCTGAAAATTGAGAGAATTGACTAAATGCCACCTGAAAGAGCTCTCAAAATGAAAACTGTAAAGAATATCACAGGCAAATTCCAAATTTCCCAGATTAAGGAGAAAATATTTCATGTAGCTAGAAAGAAACAATTCAGATATCATGGAGCCAGTTATGATAACATGAGGTTTAGCAGCCCCCACATTAAAAGAATGGAGATCTTGATATTTGACATTCCTGAAAGAAAATGAGCTAGAATTATATCCAAGAAAATTATCCAGAAAAATAGGGTATAGACCTTCAGGAGAAAAAACGATACTTAAAGAAACAGATGACTATCAGGCATTTTTCATGAAAATACCAGAGTTGAATAGAAAATGTGACATTCATAGAGAAGACTGAAGCATAAAAAGGGTAACATAAAAATGCAATCATAAAGGACTCAATAAACTGCTTACATTCCTATATGGGAAGATGATACATATAATTACTAAGAATATTATCATTATTAGGACAGTTAGAAAATGTTTACAAAGAAAAATAGGGAGACAGAGAGACAGGCAGGCAGGAAGGCAGATTTTTAACTGGTAATAGAAAAAATAAGAGGGGAAATAAGAGAAAGGAGGTGATAAAAAAGGGAGGGCAGATAAAAGAAGGCTGTGACCAGAAGCAAAATATACATTAAATAAAGGACAGAATAAAAAGAGAAAGAAGAATAAACAGAATAGGATGGAGGGAAATAGACATAACCGTAAAAGAGAATCGAATGAGCTTACTCATAAAACAAAGCAACAAATCGGATTAGAAACCAGAACTTCAACAATATGCTGATTACAAGAAATACAATTAAAATAGAAAGACACAAATAAATTTAAAATAAAGAGTTGAAAAAGAATCTTTAATGCTTTGGTTGAAGTAAAAAAAAAAGCAGGAATATCAATCATGATCTCAGACAAAGCAAAAACAAAAATAAATATAATTAAAAGAAGTAGTCAGAGAAACTACATTCTGCTAAAAGGAACCACAAACAATCAATTTCAAAATTTCCCAAGTTTCTCTGATAAAAACCTCATTCCTCTAACATAGAGAACTGAATCAATTTTACTAAAAAAAATTAAGATCCATTCTCCAATTCATAGATGGACAAAAGACATGTACAAATAGTTTTTCAGAAGAAGAAACCAAAGTTTTCTATAGTTTGTAAGGATGGGATTTGTGCAAGGGGGATGGGACAAAAGGAGCTAGAGAAGGAGTGGCTGACAGTTGGTGACAGTTGGTGATGGTTGAGACCAGAGAGAATTCTGGGAGTTTCTCAGAGGAAGAAGGAGAAGAGAGGTCTTCCGGCAAAGACTGGAAGGAGAAAGTAGGAGGACATCTCAGCTCGAATCCAGTCCTTAGGGCTTCCTAAGGATCTTTCTTTGGACATTGATACTCAGATTTCCTGGTCAAAGGCCTTCCATTGCTTCTCAGCCATCAAGATTTCAACAATAGAGTTAGCTAAGTTTTTGGACTCCATTTTGGGAGTGATCTCTTAGTCTCCTTTTCTCTTTACCCAGACTTCCTGAGAGACCCTTTCCAGTCTAACTTACAGTTATAGAAAAGGATAGCAATAGCAATAGAAATAGAAACAGAAGGAGAACAGGTGAGAGAAGAAGCTTGGGAGTGGGGACCCCAAAAGTTCCCACCCAAGTGATGGACCCCATGGAAATAGAGAAGAGGGCACCCCAAAATCTCTCTGCCGTTCACCCTTTTCCCCAACCCCTAAATTGCAAATAATAAAAGCCATTCATTAGTTAGATAGCTTTCTGGAGTGCCTGAGAGACAAGGAGGGGGAAGGGAACTACAGTTTGGTATGGCTATCTCCATCTTGGAGCCAGACCACCAGCTGTGAAGTTGACTGACCTTGGGGGAGGCTCATGTGAATCCTGCCCTCATTCAGAATCGGATTGGTGTACCCCATACCTCATCTTATAGGGAAGCCTCATCCTCAACTCCTGTGGGGCAGCATGGCCATCCAGGTCACCCAGTTTCAGGGTGACACTGCCTCGAAGTCTCCCAGTGTATATTTGGCAGGAGGAAGGAGCTAGAAGAGAGTCTCACCATGTAGACTCTCTCTCTCTCTCTCTCTCTCCCCTCTATCATAACATTGGTCAACTGGCTCTCATTTATTATTACAGTTTTGCCAGAGGCTCTCTTTATTCTTGTAAGTTATATGGGGAAAACAATTATCCTAATCACTACTGATTAGAGAAATAAAAATTGAAACAATTCTCAAATACTGCTCACATTAGAAATAACAAGTGTTAAAGGGGAAGAAGGAAATATGTACACTAATAAACTTTTGGTAGAGTTGTGATCTTGTTTAATTATTTTCGAGTAATATTTGAAATTATGTACAAAGGGATATCAAAGTGTGAATAATCTTTGACTCAGCAATATCACTAAGTCAATATCCAAAAGAGGGAAAAAAAAAGAAAAGGAGTATTATGAACCAAAGTATTTATGACAGCTCTTTTTTATGGTAGCAAAGTTGGAAATTGAGAGGATGTTCATCATTTGGGGAATGGCTAAAACAAGTTGTGGCATGTGATTGTGATGGAATACAATTGTGCTATAAGAAGTGACAGTGTTTAGTTTCATTAAAAAAAAAAACATGGCAAGACAAAAGAACTGAGCATGAAAACCAGGAGATCAAGACATGTGCACAGTAATGGCAATTTTGTAATGATAATCAACAGTGAAATAATAGTCTATTCTGATCAACATCTTGATCCAAGATAATTGGAAAGAACCCATGATGAAAAAATGTTTTCTATCTCCAAAAAAGAGAATTGATGAATTCAGAGTGCAAATTGTAGTATATTTTTTCTGTTTTCTTTGGGCTGTTTTCTGTAATATGGTTAATATGGGAATGTTTTGCATTATTTGACATGGATCCTTTTCAGTGATTGGGAGAGGGGTAGGAGAGAAGAAGTGAATTTGGAACTCAAAATTTAAAAAAGAAATAATGTTAAAAATAAAATTATTTTAAAAAATAATGTTTTAAATGCATAAAATAAAATTCATAAAGAAAAAAAGGAGTGAGATGAGTAAGTCTCATGTGCAGCCTAGGTATAAATCATTCTTCCACAATTAACTATTTGAATCTAGAAACACCAAATCTGTTTTCTCAATGGTAGACAAATACAAATATACAGACCATAGTGTTTTAATAGTAGTTGAAGCAGCAGCAGTAACAGAAGTAGGAAGGAGAGAAGGAGGAGGAGGAAGTGGAAGAGGAGTAGCAGCAAGAGGAGTTCTAGTCCTGGTCATCATTGTAATGGTGGCAGTATACATAGTGGTAGTAATAGTAATAGTAGTTCTAGTAGCAGCATGGGGATGGGTGGGGGGTTGGGGTTGGGGGGTGCAGCAAGTAAGAGGGGCCATCATAGCCTTCATTATAGCAGCTGTAGTAGCAGTAATAAATGACATTATTTTAAGTTTCTTTTGCAAAGTGCTCTATTAATACTATCTTACTTTTATCCTCACATTATGCTGACAATTGAATGCTATTATCATCCACATTTTACAAATGAGGAAACTGAGGCAGACAACAATGAAGTGCCTTGCCCAAAGTCACCCAACTACCAAGTCTCTGAGACAGAATTTCAATTCAAGTTTTCTGACTCTTGGTGTAGCACTATATTTGCTCTGTAAGTAAGTATGAAAATGAATGATGTATGTAATCTATCATATAAAGTCAGGTAATCCTATTTTAATTTAATTAAGTTGAAGATTTCAGTAGACAATTGAAGTACAAGGTAATCTAAATGAATGAATTTCCTAATAGGTTTTCCTAGTTCATGGACATTGGGTCAAGAGTCTATCTTTATCCACCTCATAGAAAGACACACATATCTACTAACTTTGAATGCTGATCTAAGTGAAATGTTAAAATAATTCATTCTCAATATATGTGAAAAAATATATTAGAAATTTCAGCTAACTAAAAGAAGACAGTTTAATTTCAGAATGTCAGATGAAGTACAGGAGAGAGAGGTACAGTCATGAAAAGGTTACCCTGATTCAGCTCAAATTCTGAGTTATATTTGTCAATCCCCAACCAAATATAACCTTGGTGTGTCTGATATGCTTTGCTACTTTCTCAAATTATTCAACTCAGCCATCACCCTTTCTATGCTCCCCTCATCCAGAATGTCAGTGAGTTCATGGATATATTTGCACCTTCCTAAAGAGATTGCAGTTTTTCCTGTTCTCTCAGTAAAGTGTGGTCATACATAGACATTCAGTTTGCTGTGAAATATACTTTATACTGAAGAAGGGAAAATAATTTACTTTTGAAAATCCCAAATAGTCTTGTCTCATCTTTCACTTCTGTTGTAATTTTATATAAACTAAGAGTAACAATAGAACTCATGCACAGTACGTTCCATGATTGCCCTGACACCTTTTAATCACTGGTGTGCTCAGTTCTATTGCATCATCAGAGAAGGACTCATAAGGGCAGCTAAAGTATGGAGTCACCCTCTCAGGTGTCAATGTGGCACTTTGCCATTACAGTTCTAGCTGACCTATTGCTGAATATAGCACTGACCTTTAAAAGTATTGCAGATAAATGCTTTTTCTTTTACAGGTATAATGGCCTTTAAGAGCTATGCTCTTGAGTTCAACTTTAAGGTATCCTGGAACTTTTAAAGCATCTCTTGGTTTTATGCATTGGCTTTCTTTTATGACTCTGTTCTAAATCTACTCATCTATTCCACTCAGCTCTGTCCAATTTCTATTTGGCTTATACTTCAAAACTGTTCTATAGTGTTTTTATTTTAATTTTTATTTTTATGATGGCTTCTTTTTAAATTCCTCTTCTTTTTAAAAAGGAAGAAGTGACTGACTATGGGAATGAGAATTAATATCCATTCACCTTCGATTTAGGACAGTGATTCCCAAAGTGGGCACCACCACCCCCTGGTGGGTGCTGCAGCGATCCAGGGGTGTGGTGATGGCCACAGGTACATTTGAGGGCAGTGAATAACTTTGAGGGGGCAGTGATAGTATGTGACAGGGGGTGCTAAGTAATATTTTTTCTGGAAAGGGGGCAGTAGGCCAAAAAAGTTTAGAAACCACTGATCTAGGATATGATAATTATTTTTATTTAATCCATTTGAAATCAGAATGCATTCATGCAATTTGTCCATCTTTTTATTTGATTTTGTTTCTTCATGCTGATTTATGAATATTGGTGACATAGACTGATAAGCTGCTATAATTCATTAATGTTTACAATTCCTATTGTAAATAAGAGGAAATAGCACAAATATTTACCATAGTTGAAATGGAAACCAATAGGACAAAATAAAGCAATATTTAAAAGCTTAAGCAATTAAATGGTTCTTTTAAAAATTACTTAGTTTTCTCCTATAAAATCACTTTATGTTCTAAAAAAGGAAATTCCCAAAGGCTAAGTCTTTGCTGTAGATGTAGAGCCTAGTTCTGTCAAGTTAGGTATTATTTCAATATTAAGGCATTCTTTAGCAGCAAGTATCTTTTTTTTTTAATTTTTTTTAATTTTTCAAACAATTATAAACAAACTAATAATGACACTAAATATTTGTAGATCTCTTTAATAGTTGCAAAACATCTTGACAATATTGCCTCATTTTATCCTCACACCAGTCCTATGAAGAAGACACAATGCAGATAAAGCCAATAAAAATATCAAGGTAGAGTGATTTTCCCAGGGTTTTTATGGATACACATGCCAGAGACTAGCTTTGAAATCAAGTCTTCCTAAATCTAGGTACAAGGATCTATGAAGTCACACTATAATTGGGAAAGGGGAGAAGGACTGATATTTTCCACTTACTCAGTGTCTCGTTGAGGTGAGTTGCTTTACCTGGACCTTGATTTGATAGATTTCATCTTTCTAAGACCAGATGAGTAATTCTGGGTAGAAGAGACAAGGTCCATGTCATGGTGAAGAGATCAGTAGCAGCTGGGATAGAGAGCAGAAGAACTAGGCAGAAAAGGGTGACTGGTTTCATCTAGCATACTATAGAGGAGGAGGTTTATGCTAAAATCAGTTGAAGACATTAAATCAGAATCTAGAGAAAAAAGAAGTAAGCTAGAAACACAGTAGATAAAGCCAATCATGAAAAGGTTGGGTATCATTGTCAAATAACCTACAACAATTTGCTATATTGATTTAATTGATCAAATCTTCATTTCAGCAATGGGAATAATGCCCTATTGACTGCTAATTCGTTCTTTTTAAGTAAGCTGAATCGCAAGGAAAGGGAACAGCAGCTAGTCTTCTTACAATCACAGCTGAGAGACAGATATTGGAATGATAACAGTAAAGCTATGTTTTTCAGCTTCTAGAACTTTATAAAGCAGTAGTTTCTAATAGATTAACATGTAAATAATTGAGAAAGAGAAATACACACATACAGAACTATAAATATACACACATATGTATTTATATATACTTTTGTGTCTATGTTATCTTCCTAGATAGAAAGCAAGGTATTTGAAGACATGTTTACTTTCATTTGTTGGTCTTTGCATCCCCAAGTATCTAGCACAGCACAGAGCACTTAAAAGGTACTCAGTAAATGTTTATTGATTTGATGGTTTATTGGGAATGGGTTTTTCAAGCTAAATCATCCTTGTGATGTTTTACTTATAATAACATATTCTGCAGCATTTATATTAAGGTTCTTTATTGAAATGAGGAGGTCTCTTGGCAGTACCTAATCTTAGCAATATTCTAGTCAATTTTTCTAGGAGATATGATACTCTAGTATCTAAATTTAGTATACTTAAACATTTAAGAAGCAATGAAGATACTTCCTTTTCTTGGACAACTAAATTTTTCTTATTAAAATATAAAAATATGAAAACTATGAATTTTGATTTTTAAAATATTTTATTTCACATAAAAATATAATTTTCTAAACTGTTGTTTCAAATTCTTTTCCTCCTTTCTCACACTTCACCCTCCCTGAGACAGTAATCAATTTGATAAGGTTTATTTATGTGATATAATACAAAATCCATTTCCACATTGTTGATATTATGGAAAGAAACACATTTTAAAAAACACAGGAAGAGAAGGACAGACTGCGGGACAAAGGACCCAAGCTGAAAGCTAGAGCTGGCACCATTAGCCTGCGATGAGATAACCACTGGAAGATACTGCAGTTCAGAAGTGGGAGCCAGGTCAGCAGCAGCAGCATAGACCTAGTTTGATTCCCCAGGGGCCCATGGGGAACAGTCCTGGCCTGAACTTATGCTTGGCACTGAGCCTGTAGCTATTGAGACCCCAGCCTGCCTTGGCCCATGCTTCTAGATACACTGAGCATGAAAGCAAAGCTACTACCTGTTCTACAGCACCACCAGACAGAGGGACCCTATCACAGGGTGCAGTTGCTGCCATCATCACTGTATTCTCAGCCCCTGGTATCCTCCTCCTGGCAGTGGCACTGGTCCTGCTGGGTCAGAAACTTGGAAAGAAATGAACAGATAACGACACCTATTGGCCCAGCAGTGAAGAGCAGATGAGTGCCCTGGCTCCACCGTCCCCAAACCTGAAGCTTCCCCCTAAGGAGGGGCTTATCTGAGCACAGCATCCTCTCTCCTCATACATGACCCTGTACCCTATTTCTGGTTTTGGACCTGCCTGACATTTGGGCATTCATTCATTTTGATAATCCTCTTCAGGGAGCATCTGGAGTGACACTGAAGGTCTCAGATGCTAGGGACTGGCAGGGAGTGGCCCAGCAGGGCACTGTCTTAAGTTGCTGGTCATGGCCATCTTTACTGCACCATGAAACTTGCTGCACACTTTTGACTTTGGCCTGTGGACCTTGGCCTGGGACTGACCACTACTGCTTTTCCTGAATTGGACTGTGATGGCCACCTGGCCTTTCCCCAGATAACTTGCTCCTGCCTTTCAACTCTCATCTCCTTGTCTTTCAGTTGTCCCATGCAGTTGAGACAGCTCCTGGTCCTCTCAAAGTACTCAAAGAAGAAGGTATAGGGCTGTGTGTCCTGCTGGGGTTAGTGTGGTTGCCAAAATTTTGCACCCCATTCTCCTTTGTGGGGTCAAGGAGAGACTTTTGTGGGCACTAAAAGTAAAAACATCCCTTCTCCCTCCCCAGACCATCTTGATTATCATTACACCCTCCCCTTGGCCATATACTCTCCCAGGACTAGTCTTCCCATCCCAATGAATAATACTAGTATTTGAACTGAAAAGGAGGGGCTTGGAAGTCTTCAGCCCCTTCCAGAAAGTATCTCTCTTTTTTTTAATCTCAATTGCTCTCCCCACTACCACCTCCACACCACCCTAGACCACTACCTCCAATTCCCTAGAACTGTCCCTAAGGGTTGCTTGATTTGTATTTTTATAAAAATTCTCTTAAGGGCAAAAATCAAAAACAAAAATAAAAACAAAAAACACAAAGGAAATAAAGGAGGAAATAGTGTGCTTCAATCTCCATTCAGACTCCATCAATTTTTCTCTGGAGCATTTTTTTGTAGTAAGATTTTCAGAATTGTCTGGGATCATTGTATTGCTGAGAATAGCCGAGACATTCACAATTGATAATTATATAATATTGCTGTTATTGTGGACAATGTTCTCTTGGTTCTCCTCACTTTACTTTGTGTTAGTTCATGTACATCTTTCCAAGTTATTCTGAAATCATCCTACTCATCATTTTTTATAAGATAATACTCTTCTATTACCAAAAACGTGATCATGAGAAGGAAATGCCAAATAAGTGCAGTTTCTTTGCCAAAAAAAAAAGCCAAAAATAGTTGTATGTGAATAAAACATCTCGATAATGACAACATATATCAAGGAAATAATCATTTATTTTTATAAATGTTTAGGTGGCACAATGAATAGCATGCTTGACCTGGAGTCAGGAAGACATCTTCCTGAGTTCAAATCCAGTCTTATATATTTATTAGCCATGAGAGTCATTTAAACCTTTTGCCTCAGTTTCCTCATCTGTAAAATAAGCTGGAGAAGCAAAAGGCAAACCATTCCAGAAAGCCTCAAGTGGGGTCATGAAGAGTCAGACATGACTGAAAAATGATTGAACAGCAAAGTCCATTGCAATCATATACCACTTGTTTATCCATTCCCCAATTTTTGTTCAACACCTCAATTTCCAATTCTTAGTCACTACAAAAAGGACTGTCATGAATATTTTGTACAAGTCAGTCCTTTTCCCATTTTTTTATCTCACTGGGTTACAGATCTAGTAGTGGTATTGTTGGATCAAAGGATATGTAGAGTTTTGAGCACCTTGGCCAGAGTTCCTTATAGCTCTTCAGAATGTTTGAATCAGTTCACTTTCAGTTTTCTTCACTTTTTTGTGTGTTTGAGATCTCCTCCACAAAAAATTTAATATGGGAAAATATTCTATATAATTTCACTTATAAAATCTATATCAGCAATTGCTTACTGTCTTAAGGAGGGGAAACAGATAGTAGGAGTTCCGGAAGGAAGTTGGGAGTGTATTAGGATGATATTGGGGATGGGATAGGAAGAATTGGGCCAGTAACAGGATGTTAACTGTGGGTTGGGAAGGCCACCAGAACCCAATCCAGGCAGAGCCTGGTCTGAGATCATACACACAGACCACTCAATCAATAAATGAAAAAGTAATTTAAAAAAAGAGAAAGATTAGAAGGGATCTGGATAACCCTAAACTAATTTTATCTAAGAGTCCGAAAGATCTAAATGTCTTCTGAAGGAGAGTCTTCTAAGAGTTTAGTCCTACACTACTCCTCTCCTAATTTTCTAGAAAATCCTGTCCTTGATCTTGCTAAGCTGCACTAAACCCCCCTTAGATGGTATTAAGGTACTGGTCTGTGGTAAGCTTGACATGGCCCAGGGACAAGATCCCAAGTCCAAACGACTCAGATCTCTCACTCACTGACAGCTGTTGTTGACAAAATGTAGAGTTAGGCTAGCTTCAGTTCAAGGATCTTCACAGGAAACACAGGAATCAACAGGAAGGATGGGTAAAGGTAATCCACAGGGTAGGTGAAAGCAAAAAGCCTCCTGTAATCCACAAGCCCTAGAAAGACTCTAACTGCTTCTCAGCATTTCCCCTCAAACTCCCTTTACCAGCATTCTAGAATTCTCTCCCTCTTGTTCTCATGCCTCTGCAAACTTACCTTAACTCTCTCTTTCTTATAACAGAAGGGAGGGAGAAAATTGGAACTCGAAACTTAAAAAAAAAAAAAGTATATATATATATATATGTAAAGAGTAATTAGTGAAGCCTATGGATGTTATTTGCTCACAGCTAAAACATTAATTATGTCTTTATGTTTATCCAAACCTTGGAAATTAAGAAGGGTAAAGTGATGTGTAGCTGGTAGGGAGAAAGAGGGAGAAAGAGGCAGAGGGAGAGGAAAAAATAAAAAGAAAGAGATGAATTAGCAATTGTGGAAGAGAGAATATAGTATATGAAGTCAAGTAGGAAGTTCATAGGTGATTATACATCAAGATAGTTAATACAAAGCTCCTGAAACATATAAAAGTGTTGTTGAAGGTCATATTACTCAAGAAAAATTATACATCATGCCTAAATAGGCTTTTTACAGAGTACTCTTCATCTCAGGAAATGTTTGAATCCTCCTACATATATCAAATACAATGTTAAGCTCCACTTTTTGAATGGACATTACTAGTTTTCTTTATTTGCTACCTTAGTCAGAGCACCTAAAATTCTATAGATCCGCTATAATTGGCCAATAGAGGATGCTTAATGATTTGAATACTTTCATAAAAGCATCATAAGTTCCTCATAGAAACAAAGACTATTGGGGGCAGCTGGGTAGCTCAGTGGATTGTGAGCCAGGCCTAGAAAAAGGAGGTCCTAAGTTCAAATTTGGCCTCAGACACTTCCCCAGCCATTGTAAGTGTGGACTTGGGGTAAATCAAGGAAAACTAAATGCTCATCTTCGAATTGGACTGGGAGCCGACCCCATGGAACTCTGAGAGATTGCTTTTGGGAGGGGCCAGTGAAGGAGGGAGTTTGGTGAAAATTCTGAAGATTCTAAACTGCCAATGACCAACTGCCAAAAACTCCCAAGAGGTCATTCAAGTCTCGGGCGGGGTTGGGGTGGATGGTTGTGGGTGACTGAGAGTTCTGAACAGGAATTTAGCTCTTCTGAACCCCAAAATCAGGGGCAACCTGGAGATTTCAACAGCAAAACCTTTCTAAGGACTTCATTGCCAACAAAGAAGAAACAAAAAGAGTTGTGCTCCATAATTGACCTTAAGTGCCCGGACTCTGGAAGGAGCTGGCACTTGGGGGACCCTTCCTTGATCCCTCTTATACCCCTTCCTTGTAGTTTTTCCCCTGTTTGTTAGATAGTGTTAAGGATAGGACATTGTGAAGGGAGCTTCTGAGTCAAAGCTACAGAAGAAACCAGATCTGCTCTCTTGCTGTGGGGTTCATAATTGATAGAGAAGTTATCCCTGTACTCTCCTTCCTCAAAAATCCTCAAACATCCCTTACTCTGTTATACTGAATTCCCTTATCCTTATAATAAATTTTTATTAGTTCATTAGTGGTAGTTTGGGGCTGTGACTTGGAGGGGAGGAAGACCGATCTTGTGGCTGCAAGGAAGACAAATACCAAACACCATCTTGAAGGGTGAAGCAACTAGAACTTGAGAGTGGGAGAAGGTTGTCTCCATAGTGCTGGCTCTGAGGGTGTGATATAACCTAATAAGGTCACAACTGATCCCCAAAATCTTCCTTCAACATCCCCACTACAGCTTTGCCAATTGGGAACCTTTTTGAGTTTATTACCTCATAGGTCTTCCCTAGGATGTGGGTGAGTGATAGCTGATCTGCCCCATGAAGGCTAACAAGGGGGGAGACTAGATACCTCCCCATTTTCCCTCAATACTCACCACATACACTGTGTGACCCTATGCAAGTCACTTAACCGCCCTTGCCTAACCCTTACCACTCTTATGTCTTAGAACCAATATATAGTATTGATTCTAAGGCAGAAAGTAAGGATTTAAAAAAAAGAAACGATTATTTATCTATGATCCATAAATGGAACAAGCATGAAATTCTTAGACATATTTCAACATTAAAATTCTTATAGAAGAATAATACCTACAAAAGGAAAAATTACCCATTAGTAGTTCATTTAAAACTACTAATATGGAATAAATTTCTACAATGAATCTATATGATAATCCTATGTATATAGATATATTTGTGTGTATATATATATGTATATATTTGTAAGCATACACACAATATCCATTAATATCTACCCTTCAGTATGCTTATATATAGTGAAACAAATTGACTCAATAAAATATCATAATTCATAGTAACTCCATTCCCAAAATCCATTGGTATAGACCTTTCCTCTTATTGGAGTTCAATATTTCACACCTATATGAAAAACAGGGGAATAATGGTGAGAGGGGAAATACTCTGGATATATATTACACCTAATTTCAAGAAAGAAGATGGAAGATGCTGAAATAGTGTAGAATCTTGATGGGATGGTGCTGATAATGTCAAGATACCAAGGTTTAGTTGGTTCCTCGGTACTTCACAGTGAAAGGGCTTGTGAGCCTCCTCTCAGTGACCAGTGCAGAGTTCAAACTCCCAGACAGATTTTAAAAAACCAGGACAGGGATTTATTTTTGGAAACATGGTAAGATGAAGGGAAGGATTAAGGAATTAGGATTCCCTAACTCTAAGGGTTCTAGTTAATGTCCCACCTTCTAAGATCTCTACATGGAAATTTCTTCTTTTGCTTCCACACTCCCTAATCCCTATTCTGTCTGTCTAACTTCCCAGAACTGACTAGCTACCTGACGCTAATCCTCCCAAATTACTTTTGTAGGATAAACAGGTCTTCTAAGTAGCTTCAGGGTGAACCCTTTATGTCCAGGTTCAACCCTAGTAGGGTTAGGCCCAAGTTGACTTTTGGTCTTCCCACCACAGGCAGTTTGTACAAGCTTGTCCAGTCACAGGCCTTCTGAAATGACAGGTACTTCCAGTTTTCAGGAGCACTGATGACTTCAAGTCAATGAAGGGTTTTTTTCCAGTCAGGAACAGTAGGGATCAAAGTATTTGGCTCCAGGGAATAGGAAACAAACAAAAAAAAACACACAAAAAAAAACCACAGTTCACTGAGATAGAGAGTTCTAGCTCCAGACCATCCAGAGGATAGGAAGTCTAAGAGCCTCGCAGTAATGGCCTTTTATCCCTATTCCCTGTATTCCAGAACACAGCCATCATCAATTCCACAGCATGCAGTCAGGTCCACCAAACCTCTCTCTTTGCAAAATATCTCTCTTTCACTTGGTTGCCACCCATTTCTCTTCTTCCCTTCATACAATGCCAAACCCAACTTCAAGTTGCTGAGGAAAATATTCTGAAGAGTTGAAATGAGACAAGGTGATAGTCTACATAATTTCCCTCCTACCCCACTCTCTCTTTCTCTCTCTTTTGATGTTACTTCAGTCCCAATGGGAGAGCTTATTTACTCTGTATAAACTGGTAGGAATTTTCCAGTGTATACTTGCTCTGATTTTTATTTTGCTATTTGACTTGCACAATTTTTTCTACTGTTTATGTATATTCATTGTGAAACTGATATCTTGGGGAAGGGAGTAAAGTTTTAGATATAAAACTTACAACAGAAAAAAAAACCTGGAAAAATTTGTATGAACTAATGCAAAGTAAACTGAATTGAACCAGGAAAATATTGCACATAACTACAGCAATAATGTATGACAATCAATTGCAAATGATTTAACTATTATAAGCAATGTATTGATCCAAGACAACTCCAAGGAATTTAAGACAAAAAGACTATCCGAATGCTGATTGAAACATATCATTCTGTCTTTAAGAAGTCTATATTAATTTGAGGAGATATGACAATGACATAAACAATTATTAAAATACTTGAATATGATAAGTGGATAAAATGAAATAAAAGCAGTGTCACAAAACTTCTAAAATAAAGATTACTTCTACTTCAAGTAAATGAGGAAAGTTTCACAAATGAGGTGTCCACTAGAAGTAGAGCAATGATTTCAGATAAGTTTAGGGAATTATGTATTTTGGGGATGAGAATACCAAAATATTAAAGGAAGTATGAGTTGGAATGTACTTGGAGAATGTAAGTAACACAGTTAGACATTGTCTAGTAAAGTGACAATTGGACTATCAATAAGCAAGATGTGGGCTTAAATCCTGCCTCAGTGACTAATCAGGGGACTACTATTAATGAGTCTTCACACCATTCCCAGGCTGTTTCCTTTATTGTTAACTAGAGGAAGCTAGGCCACAAAATGGATAGAGTACAGGGCTAGAAAACCAGAAGACCTGAGGGGGCAGGTGGGTAGCTCAGTGGATTGTGAGCCAGGCATAGAGATGGGAGGTACTAGATTCAAGTCTGGCCTCAGACACTTCCCAGCTGTGTGACCCTGGGCAAGTCACTTGACCCCCATTGCCTACCCTTACCACCTTAAGTAAGTTAATACTTACCACACAGTATTGACTCCAAGACAGAAGGTAAGGGTTTAAGGAAAAAAAAAAAAAGAAAACCAGAAGACCTTAATTCAAATCTACTCTCAAACATTTACTCTTTTTAGGGACCAGATCAAGACATTTAACTTCTGCTGGTTTGTTTCCCTATATATAAAAATAGGCAAAATAATAGCATCTTTTCCCCAGGGTTGTTGTAATGATCAAATGACATGATAGTGATATAGCACTTTTTATATCTTAAAGGACTATATGAATGCTTACTATCATCATATTTAATGTAAATTAATAATAATATTAATTATAACAAAATTGGAGCCTTAATATTAGCAATACTTATTTAATGTCATTGTGAAAAATCAAATAAGAAGAATAGCTAGGTGGCTTAGAGGATAGAGATCCAGGCCTAGAGATGGGAGGTACTGGATTCAAATTTGATACTTCCAACTGCATGACACTGGGCAAGTCACTTAACCCCAATTGCCTAGCTCTTACCGCTCTCCTGTCTTAGAATTGATTCTCAGTATCAATTCTAAGACAGAAAGTAGAGGGCATAAAAATCAAATGAGTAACTGTAAAATACTTTAAAAACCTTAAAACACAGCATAAATGCAGGTTATTACTATTTTATTGGAATGAAGCATATATGAAGAGGTGTATACAACTCAGAACTTCAGATCTCCTGGACCAAATATCAGGTAGAAGCACAGAGAGCATGAGACACTCTGGTTCAAGATTACGATGGGGAAAACGTACTTCACTGTACATTAAAAACTCCTAAATAGTCCAAAATTAATCTATCATATTAAATAGTTTGAAAACCTATATTGC
Source organism: Gracilinanus agilis (assembly GCF_016433145.1). Classification (NCBI taxonomy): domain Eukaryota; kingdom Metazoa; phylum Chordata; class Mammalia; order Didelphimorphia; family Didelphidae; genus Gracilinanus; species Gracilinanus agilis. The sequence continues at coordinate 519,478,362 of NC_058132.1, forward strand.
TCTCCAAGGGTATCCTATACTATATTATTCTATTTCTGCTAGCAAATGAAAATTCAATTACCACAACTTATTTTAAGACCTAGAAACTCTAGTTTCCCTTCACAGAGCTGTGTTTTTCATTTTCTGTATGGTCAAAGAGATTAAGCATCTCCATTTATTTAGACTTCTCTTTGCCACACCATGATTCCTACTTGACCTGGGATATTTGTGCTGACGGATTCAGAAGTGATATCTATATCCCAAGCATCATATATTCTTCTTCCTTGGACATTCTAATTCTTTATTGATTTTTATAGATGCATTGGAAATGTGAATTTTGTCATATATGCATTCTTTCCATTGCTTATGAATTGAGATTAATTCAGCATCTTAGAGAAAGAAAGATAGCTTGCTCATTTTTATAGAAAGCCTATAATTCTTTAAAATATAATATAAGTGCCAATTTTATATGATTAAAATGGATCAGCTTTCTTTCATTTTTATGCCCTATATGAATGTCCTAGAATCACACACCTCAAGAAATCTATTCTAGAGTTGAATAGGTTATGTTGAAGTTCATTCTTTTCTTTAAAATTTTGATTTAATAGTAATGATTTCTTTAACCATTTTCCTCTCTCCTTTAATTGACATAGAAGATACTGGTTATTTATATGTGTCAGATTAAACTACTATGACACTGAAAACCAAATATTCATTTTTACATTCAGTTCTTTCAAGTATTTCCAAATTCTGGCTTTTTGGTAGAAGAAGCAGGAAATGTTATGGTTAGGGGATGAAACATTTTAAAAATGAGGGGTTTTTTTGTACCAAGATGGTGGAGTAAGGAAACTACCCTATAAGGTCTCCCAAATTTCCCTCCAAAAGACCATAAACTAAATACTCTTACCAAATTTAGGAGAGAATTAGATTATGGACCAGAAAAGTTTGGAGGAACAGCACAAGAGATCTGTTTAGCTTGGATGGGAGACAAAAGAAGTTTGTGAAAGTAGCAATAAGGGCAGACTACAGTCCACTGGGCCTCAATAGGACCCACTCCTTGTAAGGATGGGATTTGTACATGGGGGATGGGACAAAAGTAGCCAGAGAAGGAGTGGCTGACAGTTGGTGACAGTTGGTGACAGCTGAGACCAGAGAGAATTCTGAGTAATTCTCTGGAGGAGGAGGAAAAGGGAAAGGGCTTCTGGCTGAGGCCTGGGAGAGGAAGGAGGTAAACATCTCAGCTTGGATCCAGGCCTGAGGTCTTCCTGAGGATCTTTCTTTGGACATTGAAACCCTGATTCCCTAATCAAAAGCATCCCATCTCTTCTCACCCATCAAGACTTCAACCATGGAGTTAACTAAGTGTTGGACTCCATTTTGGGAGCAATCTCTAAGTCTCCTTTTCCCATTACCCGACCTTGCTGAGAGACCCCCTTTCAGTCAAAACTTACAATTACAGGAAAGCATAGAAATAGAAACAGAAGGAGAAGGTGGGGAGAAGAAGCTTGGGAGTGGGAACTCCAAAGGTTCCCTCCTGAGTGGCAGACGCCACAAGAATAGAGAAGAGGGCAACCCAAATCCCTCTGCCCTTTACCCCTTTCCCCAATCCCTGAATTGTGATTAATAAAAGCCATTCATCAGTCAGATGGTGTTCCAGAGTACCTGAGAGTCAGTGAGAGAGAGGGGAACCACAGGTTAGACTAGCTGCCTCCATCTTGGAGCCAGACCATCCGCTGTGAAGGTGACTGACCTTTGGGGAGGCTTGTGTGAACCTTGCCCTCATTAAGAATTGGATTGAGGTACCATATACCTCATCTTATAGGGAAGCCTCGCCCCCAACTCCTATGGGGTGGCATGACCATCCAGGTCACCCAGTTTAGGGGTGACACCCCCTCAAAGTCTCTCAGTGTATAATCAGGAGGAGGGTAGACCTAGAAGAGAGTCTCACCTCATAGACTCTCTCTCCCCTTCTATGAAGCTTTGGTTGCTGGCTCTCATTATTATTATATCCCTCAACAGGACAACCCCAATCTAAGTCAAGCATCTTGTAAGGTTCTACCCCTGGGTCTAACTAGCTGTAAAACTCCATTCCTAGGGGCTGGCCAGTAGTAAGATTCCACTCCTAAAGGCTATTCTGCAGTGAGGCTCTATTCCTAGAGCTGTCCATTAGTGAAGCTCTGGTCCTAGAGCTATCTAGCAGAGAATCTCTCAAAACTAGCCAGACATGAGATCTCCCACCAGTGCAAAGCAGCAACAAGGCTCCCCACCAGTCAGATGGAAAACCCCCTGCTAGGGTAAGCCATTGGCTAGATCTGAGACCTAGTGCAAGCTACAAACAAAGACTCAATCCTCAGCACAATTATTCTCTTTAATCCATAAACAGGTTTCAACTTTACTATTCAGTTAAAAATTACAAAATAAACTGATTAAGATATTTTTTTAAAGAATTCTAATGCTGGATAGTTTCTATAGTGATAAGGAGGTTCAAGAAACAAACATAGAAGACAATGTTGACAAAATAACTACATGTGAAGCATCAAAGAAAAATCTAAATTGTTTTAGAACACCTACTATAACAAATTATTGAAATAATCAATCTTTCATTTTATGTGGTTATATGTTTTATGAAGGGTTATAATTTTAAAAGCAATAAATGTCAGATCTTTGCCTTTTTTAGGGATTTAGCAAATATAGCCTTACATTGTAACAATTGGTAAGATGAACAATTTTCTTCTTGGTAACATGATACAGTTTCAAAAAAGCTAAATGGTATTTTGATGGACTTATGAATGTGTTTTTCTAAGGTCCCTTGAGTCAAAATTATGGCATGAGATAAGGAAAGAAAGTATTTTCCTATCATCTTGTTGGAATTTTGTTTCATAATTTTTCCAAAGGAAAGAAGATTGTGTTTAAGGCTGTTCGTTTACCTGTCGACTATTTGAATAACTTACTTTCTAAGTTAGATGATCTTCAATAGCTGTAATTAGCATAGATACAGTGTTTCCAGATGACTTTGAGATGCTTTTAATAATAGATCTCTTTATATAGTATTTTAAAGATTTACAAAAAAACCCACTACCCAACCCTGTAAGATAACTTGCACAAATATTTATTATTCCCATTGTACAGATGAGGAATTACAGAATCTGAGAGCTAGAGAGAATCTAGAGACCATTTAGGTAAGTCCATAAAAGAATGATAATTCTAGCTTTAGCTGACAAGTAATAATCTAGTCTCTATTTAAAAGTGTCCTTTGAGGGGAGTTCATTACATCCAAGACAATCAATTTTGAACAGCTCTATTTGTTAGGAAAGGTTTCCTTGCTTGTTTGGTTTTTTCCCCATATAATAAATATATATCTGCTTTTCTATAATTTCTATCTCCTAATTCTTTTTTCCCCCTAAATCATTTTTGGAGTCAAGCAAGAAATGGAATATTCTATATAACCCCTTAAATATTTGAAATCTATAGAGGGAGATGCATTGTGGGAAAATAGCAGAGTAGGTTGTGAGGTTTCCTTTCACTCCTAATAACCCCCCCACACCCACACACAACCAAAATAAATCCAAAAAACCAATTCTAAACGTATCAAAAGCAGACAGAACAAATTGGGAGGAAGATTTCTGATTTCCCTGGGTTCAGTCTTGCCAAAATCCCCACAGCAGACACTGAGAAAATAGCCTGGAATTAACAACATAACCTTGCCTTGATTGCTGAGCCACAGAGCCTATAGCCTGGAGGTTACTAGTGGAATCCATATCCACTGGTGAAGTTCCAGAGCAGCAACTTCAATTTCAGCTTCTGAGGCAACAGTGGCAACAGCAATGGAGGTGATTTCTTTACCAGGGACCCCTACTGGCTCAGAAGGAGTGAACACCTTTGGTTTTTTGAGCACCAAACCCTAAAGGCATGATACCAAGCTTTCCTACAAACAGTCTATTGACCTTGGAGGACTTGGGAACTCCTAATGGTTATCTACTCTGTCAAAGGCTGTGGAAGTAGGAAAACAGGAATGGGGAGAAAGTGAGCACTGGTGCAAGTGGTTGCTGAGGAACTTGGCTCCTGTCAGTTATGGTCTCTCCTAGGAGAATAGAGCCCCAGGTTGTCATCACAGAGGAAGGTGGTCTTTTAGCAGTTGTAGGTGCAGAACTACCCACTATCTCTGATTAGATCACCTGAGATCAATAATGAACTGTGGCTTCAACAGGGAATACATCAGACCCTGAGATATAAAAATTGAAATAAATGGATAGGGCCTAAGGAATAAAAAAAACCAACACACACACAAAAATCCCAAAACATAAGAAAACATACCCCCAAACTGTAGAATCCCTGGGAACCCAAATGAAATGACCCAAATGAAATATATTGAACTGCCTACTAAAATATTAAAAAAAAGTTTAAAAATTAATGAGCAGTTAAAAGAAAAGGACCCAACTATTTATAGCTCCTACAGGACAAAGAAAGACCTCAGCTCAAAATGACAGAATGATTAAGTAAAAATACTATTTCAAAAAAAACAGCAAAGGAACAATAAATGGGCAAAATGTAAAAAACAAACAAACAAACAAAAAAAAAACCTTTGCAAAAGTTCACAAAAGGCCCCAAAAACTAAATGAGAAGTTGAGGGAAATCTAAGTAAAAAAAAATAAATAAAAGCAATGCAAGACAATCAAGATAAATATGAAAGAAAAAACACCCAAATGGAAAATGAGATCCAGAATCTTATGAAAAAAAGTAACCTATTAAGTACTAGAACTGGACAAAAGGAAGCAAATGAGCTCTTAAGACAAGAAGAAATAATAAAGCAAAATCAAAAGAATGAAATAGAATATCAAACATCTTATCAGAAAAGCAACTGACCTGGAAAATTGATCAAGGATAGACAATATAAGATTAGTTGGATTCCCAGAGAGCTACAATAAATAAATTTAAAAAAAAGGTTTTAGAAACCATACTCCAAAAAATCAAGGAAAACTTCCAAGAAGTTCTACAACCAGAGAAAGTAGAAATTGTAAGAATCTATTGATCATCACTTTAAAGAGTTATGATGCAAAGATGAAAATGCACAGGAACATCATCATTATGTTTATAGCTCATAGGTAAAGAAGAAAATACTAAAGGCAATGAGAAAAAGAATACACACACACACACACACACAATAAGATTAAAAATTTATATCCAATACTCTAAGTATTATATTTTTATAAGATTTCGATAACTTGAAATAGAGGAAGTGATAGTCTTAGTAAAGAAAAGCTTCCCAGATTGCACAGTTAGGAGAAGAGAGAGGTTGGAGTTACACATGCAACTTTATCTATACTACCTATACAATGTAAGCATGCAACTTGGGGATGAAAAGGAAAGGGATGCTGGGTAATGCAGTTCAGGGGTAAAATTTCTATTTACACAGGTATAAGAATTTAAATTTAGGTTTTATGCTAATTATGAGCATTCTAAAGTAATATTGTTGTCTCCAACTTAAAAATATTTCAGCTTAAGTCAAGATGACTTTTAGCAGCTTTATTTACAATGAGGTGGAAAGAGTAAAAGTGGAAAAATGTAGATAAAGAGACAGAAAACACTGCCTAGCTACTAATACCCTAAGTTTAATCCTAATGTCTCCAGACTGCAATTGTGAATCTGAAAGCAAATTTCACCAGAATCCAAAGTCCTAATTAGGAAGTCAAAAATCCAGAGAACCAGGAGATGCTGAAGAATCCACCAATAACTTTCAGGGCACACAAGACTAAGACTGCCAAGAATCTCACCAGAAATCACACCAATGGGAGTGTCCCACCAAAGTGCCAATGAGAAGAGAGGGTCTTCTCACTGAAGGAAGGAGTCATTCCAATCACCACCTCAAGCCCACTCAGGATCCAGGAAAAGAGTTTCCTCCTCCAGTTTGGCTAACCAATGTAAAGAACCTCACTGAATTCTTGAGCTGGCCATTTAAAGTGGTTTTCTTGACATCACTTCCTGTCACTTTACAAGAACCAATCACAGACTTTCAATTTGCCTAGCACTGCCCAGTAGATGGGCAGTGGCCAATGGAGTTGTCACCCACTCTAGCAAGTGACTTGTGAACTCTCATACTTAGTCACTGTTAAGGTACTAAGTAAGGATAATTAAGTTTTTGATTGATTAACTTAAAAGTTGATAGACAAAGAGAGTTTGATTCATTCTTCACAATGGGGAAGCAATAACCAAAGTACTTAAGGTTGTTATAGTTCAAAAAAGATCCAAATATTTAAAATAATCAATGGAAACAATGGGGTTAACTTAATTATATTCCTTGCATGTAAAGTAATAACTGAATACTTAAGCTATTTATGGTATTAAAATATTAAGATCCTTAAGATACTGTAAGGTAATCAGGAGAATTAATGGGATTAAACTGTTTACATTAATAGTAGGAAGGGGATAACTTAGAGACTTAAGATGTTTATAATACTTAAAGTTCCTAAGATACCTAAATAACTTAAGATTCTTAAGATACCAAAGATACTTAACTTTGTTTCTATTAGGGCAATGAATAGGAGAATATTTAGACAAGGAGCAGGGAGAATATTGAATATGATGGGATGATATTAAAAAAAATGAAGGATGAGAAAATTTAGTAAACTGGGAAAAGAGAAAAGGAGAGAAAAATTGGAGGTAAAATATCTCAGATTAGATGTGTAGAAATCAATACAGTAGACGGGAAGATGGGGGGGAGGTGGATGGCAGTGACTGAATTTAAAATTGGCACAAAGTTGGAATAACATACACACTCAATTAGGTAGAAGAATCTATATTAAAATAGGAAAGGAAGTTGGAACAAAAAAGGCATAGGCAAAGAAAAGGGAGGGAGAATTTACAGAAATGAGTAAAGAGAAGAAAAAATATTTATTAACAGACAAAGGTTGAAAGGAGAGAAAGAGAAGGATAAACAGGAAAAAATAAGATAGAGAGAAATACACAGTTAGTAACCATAACTGTGAATGTGAATAAGATGAACCCACCGATAAAGCAGAAAAGCATAGGAAGTCAATTAAAAGCACAAATCCCACAATATTATGTCTACAAGAAATTGATTTAAAGTGGGGAGATGCGCACAGAATAAAGTTAAAGGGCTAGAGCAATTATACCATTCTTCAGCAAAAGCTACAAAAGCTATATAGCAGTTATGATTTCAGACAAGGAAAAAGTGAAAACTGAACTAATTAAAAGAGATAAGTGAAGAAATTACATATTTATAAAAAGAATCATAGATGATGAAGTAACATCAATATTATGAAAACATATATGCACCAAATGATAGAACATCCAAATTCACTAAAGAGAAGTTATAGGAGTTAGAAGAGGCAAAAGAAAAAAAAAACCCACATTATTAGGAGACATTAACCAACCCTTCTCAGAATTAGAGAAATCAAACAAAAAATAAATCTAAAGAGAAGTTAAGGAGTTGAATGGAATTTTAGAAAAGTTATATTTGATAGACCTCTGGCAAAACTGAATGCAGCTAGAATGGAATATCTTCTCAGCAGTACATAGTAACTTCACAAAAAAAATCTTATAACAGGGCATAAAAGTCTCACAAATAAATGCAGAAATATTAAATATGTCCTTTTGAGACCATAATGCTATAAAATTACACTGAAAAATGCTTGAGAAACAATGACTAAAATTAATTGGAAATTAAATGTACTTATATTAAATAATGAGTTAGTCAAAGATCAAATCATAGAAAATTAAAAGGAATGACAACCATGATAAAATATACCAAAAATTTAGGAATGCAGCCAAAGCAGTAGTTAGGGGACAATTTATATATGAAATGCTTATAGTAATCAAATATAAAGGGCAGGTCAATGAACTGAGTATGCAATAGAAAACAAACAAAATAAATCCATAATTAAACATCAACTTAGAAATTCTGAAACTAAAAGGATAGATTAATAAAATTAGAATTAAGAAAACCACTAACTAATCAATGACAAGAAGTGGGTTTTAGAAAAAGTTTAATAATATGAATAAATCATTGATTAATTTGATCAAGGAAATAAGAAAACCAAATTATTACTATTAAAAATGTAAAAGGCAAGTATACAAACAATGAAGAGGAAATTAAAGGAATTATTAAAGGAAATTAAGGAGGAAATAAAGGAATGTTATTTTGCTCAACTACATACTAATAAATCTGATAATCTAAATGAAATAATTAAATTTTTGAAGAGATATAAATTGCTTCAATTAACAAAGGAGGAACTTTATATATTTATATATATTTCCTTATATTATCAACAAAATCCAATAGCAATGGATAGAAAGAGAAATCTCATTTAAAATAAATGTAGTTTATCTGGGTATCTGTCTGGCAAGGATATCCAGAAACTATATTATCACAACTACAAAACACTTTTCACACAAATAAAAGATGTAAACAATTGGAAAACATTTTTTTTCATGGCAGGGTGAACCAAAATAATAAAATTTACAATTCTTCTTAAATTATTTTTTAATTCCATACCAACCAAAATTTGGAAACAAATGATACCAAAATTTATCTGAAAGAATAAAATATCTAGAATATCAGAGAGAATTAATGAAAAAATACCTTGTGGTACTGGATCTCAAACTATATTATAAAGTGTGAATTATCAAAGCAATCTGGTACTAGTTAAGAAAGAGAATAGAGGACAAATGGCATAGATTAAGAACTCAACATGCAATGGTAAGTTCCCATAGTAATTTGGTATTTGACACATCCAAAGATCCAAGCATTCTTAAGAACTCACTATTTGACAAAAAAGAAAAAAAAAACTGCTGGGAAAACAATGTAGAGCCAAAATGGTTACATGATTTAGAAATAAAGGTGATATAAAAAATAACTTAGGGTGACCAAAATAGTTTACCTATCAGACATATGGATAAGGGAAGAATTTAGGGGAAAAAACCATAATAAGCTTATGAGATATAAGATAGATAATTCTGACTACATTAAATTTAAAAATTTCCAGATAAACAAAATCAATACAACCAAGATTAAAAGGCAAACAATAAACTTGGTTGTGGGAACACTTTTATAGCAAATTTTTCTTATGGTGGTTTCATTTCCTAAATATATAGAGAACTGAGTTAAATTTATAAGAATACAAAACATTCCTCCATTGACTAATGGACAAAAGTTATGACCTGGCTATTCTCAGATGAAGAAATTTAAGTTATCTTCAGTCATATGGAAATATACTCCAAATCAATATTGATGAGAAAAATAAAAAAATAAAACAACTCTGAGGTACCACCTCATACCCACAAGACTGGCTAACATAATTAAAAGAAGGAAAATTATAAATGTTGGAGGAGATATAGAAAAATGGGACACTAATACACTGCTGGTAGAGCAGTGAACTGATACAGCCACCTTGGAGAACAATCAGGAAACATGCTCAAAGGGCAATAAAAGTGAAAATACCCTTTGACCAAGTAATACCAATATTTGGTCTGTATCCCAAAGAGATAAAAGATAGGGGAAAAGAATCTACTTGTTCAAAAACATTTTTAGAGCTCCTTTTGTGGTGGCAAAGGACTGGAAACTAAAGGGATATCCATCAACTCGGGAATATCTCAACAAGTTGTGATCTATGTTTGTAATAGAATGTTATTGTATTGTTAATGTCATAAGAAATGACAAACAAAATGATCACCAAAACCCCGGAAAAACATATGAAGTGAAGTAAAATGAAGTGTGAGCAGAACCAGGAGAATGTTGTGCACAGTAACCAATATAACATATGATGATCAACTGTGAATTGCTTAACTATTATCAACATGGTAAGGTTCCAGGACACTTCCAAGAGACTCAAGACAAAAGAAGAAATGGAAAGAGTCCAAATGAAAACTAAAATATACCATTCTTTAATTTATTTCCTCCATGAATTTTTCTGTACGGTAAGCAATATGTGTCTTCCTTTAAAGCATGACCAACATAGAAATATGTCTTATACAATAATATATATACATATATATATATGTATATATATGTATATATATATAAATCTATGCAAATCCCCTGCTTTCTTGGGGAGGAAGGAGTGGAAGATGAGGGAGAAATAAATTGGATTTCAAAATATGAGAAAATTAATATTAAAAATTATATTGTCATATAATTTGGAAAAAATAAAAAATGTGTTCTAAAAAAAGTTATGAGTACCAGAGACTAAAGTTTGGATGAACTTACCATTATCTGAATTGTACATACACTTTGACTATATCTTTTGATTCTAGATATAGTAACATGACTGATATAGTCTTTGATTGACTTATTAAAAGGCTCTTTTTCACTGTAAGATTGTTTAAAAGGTAAAATAGAAATGTTTTCAATAAAACTTTAAGTTAAAATGGATACATGAGTTAGACATAAAAGATTATCATAAGCATATTAAGGTAGTGTAGAAAAATTTGTCTGTTGGATCTTAGGGTAAATGATGAATGAATTTATGACAAATAAGAGATAAGTACAATTACAGAAGTTAAATGGATAATTTCAATTGCATCAAATTAAAAAAAATTGCACAAACAAAATAGTATTAGTGCCAAAGAACTCTAAGGTTTAGGCCAAATCAATGAAGCTCATATCAGAGGAGACATTTTGTTTGGAGCTTGTTATTTTAGCCCTTAAGAACATCACAACTACAGCCATGGCTTGACTATCCTTTTGAGAATCAAATTCTATATTTGAAAAAAGCAAGTTCTAGTGAAAGTAACCAAATGCTTTCCTAATATCTGGCATGACAGATACAGGGTCCATACATAGAGATGTAATGATAGTGGGGCCTCATGGCAGGTAGGAGTCTGGTAATGAATTTTGACCATCCAGATTAAACTTCCTTCTCATATAGTGCCAGCCTATGTTATAACTTATGAGAAGAAAAGTTAAGTACTAATTTTAAAAAGTTTTGTATTCTCCTCCAAGCCAGTCTCCAAGTTATTACCATCTAAATGTTGTGTGTTCTCTGAGGAGGAACTTTTTTTTTTTTTTTTTTACAGAAGAATAGAGAAGAAAGGCAATAGTAATCAGGATAATAATGGTACTTCTTGGATAGATAAGCCAAAGGTCCATAGGTAAGCTGGAGAGAAAAATAAAGGTATACTCATAAAGAGAATAATACACTGTGGAGAAAAGCTATGTGGATTTAATGAGGGAATGATGAAGGATTTATTCTAAATAGCAGATTTATGGGAGGAGTCAGTAGTCATACACTTAGGAAATATGTGGTAGAAATGTGGATAATAAACCTATTCAAGATAACCACAAGGGATATGTTCTTAGTAATTCATATTCTGAGGATAAAGGATTATAATGTCAGTTTTGGAAGTGGGGCTAAATATACTACTGACTTTGGAGAATTATCAGAGGAGGGAAAAGGAATAAAACTAAGAAAAAGTATTTGGCTCTTATTAGGGAACCAGCTGAGAGAAAAGAATTTTTAGTTGTCTAACTGCATCAGGGAACTGGTTTCCTTTTAGTTCCTCCAAAGAAAGAGTTCTTCTCTGAACTCTGAATATAACACAGAAGGGAAGAAAAGATTGATATCTTAAAAAATAAGAGTAGAAAAAAATGGCTCAATATTTGTGATATAGTTTTTATTAGTTCTTGTGTTAATAGTAGAAGAATAAGATTTTTAAGAATGCCTTGAAGGACCAAGCAGCTTTTTGTGTTTATCAGTACATCTGTTCCTTAACATGTCATGATTCTTTGTTTTGCTTCATTTTCTTAACTAATATAAGGGGCCTAAGTAAGAATGGAGGAGCATTTAGTCTAAGGGTGGTTAAAATCTTCTTATGTTCAAACTTTTATTTTTTCCAAAATAAAGAAATGATATGGAAGTCCCAATGGTTCTCACAGAAGTCACGACCATAGTGAACAATGGCAATTCCTTTCATTCTCTTCTATTTTCACCCTTGTTTAATTTTTTTAGTCCTCCATTCTTATCATGTCTTTTTATAGCCATTTACTGTATGCTGAATAGCTTAAAATCTAATATAATTAGATTATTTTAGTTTATTGTTTATTTTTTAGAAAATTTATTTTTCCAAGACTACATATAAATACTTTTTATTTTTATTTTTTGATATTTTGCAAACCATGTTTTCTTTCTCTCTCACTCCTTCCCCTTCCTAAGAAGGCAGATAATGATATATGATGTACAAATATTATCATATAATATATATTTCCATATCATTACATTGTGAAAGACACATGTTGCTTACATGACAAAAATTCATGGAGAAAATAAAGAATGGTGTATTTTATTTTGCATGCAGCCACCGTCTGTTCCTTCTAGAGTGATGGATATATATATATATATATATATATAGATATAGATATAGATATAGATAGATAGATAGATAGATATTTTGTTGTTGTTGTTGTTGTTGTTGTTGTTGTTATGAGTCTCTTGAAGTTGTCCTGGATCCTTGTCTTGTTGACAATCAAGTCAAGTCATTCTCAGTTGATCATGATATGTTATTGTATACATATAGTTATAACTTATCCATTCTATGGATTACTGATTGAAGCAAACGTTATCATTTCTTCATAATATCTTTGAGAAATGGTAAGCTAAGTATGTGTTCTTATTTAAAGTGCAGAGGTTTCTACATCATGTTACTCAAAAATATTTTCAAAGCCATCATTTTCAAAAGAAAAATTAAATAAGTTGACTTAGCAAATACATGAGCATTTCTTAACTATTGGAAAAATCCTAATGCCCGAGACCCTGCTTAAAACAAACCAACTAGGCTCATTATGTCAATTGTCGAGACCTAAATAAAAAGTAGAAATCCCTTTCCTTTTCCTAATTTTCTTATTACTGTGGATTGTAGCATATCCTTCTAGTTACACAGGTTTGCTACATAAGTGTCATCCTCTACTATATACTCCCTCCCACACCTCCCATATTTAGTTAGTGCCCAAGCCAAGTGGTTTCTATTTTTTCAGCAGCTGTCCTATATACCTCTTCTCTCTTCTGACATTGTTACCACATTAAAGCAGGCCTCCATCACTTCATGCCTGGATTACTATGATCTCTTCCAACAAGTGACTATCCACTCCAGTTCATCTTCTACTGAGTTTTCAGATTGATATTCCTAAATGCAGATCTGACCATCACTCTACCCATTCAGCAGAAACAATAACTCCTTGTCCCTTCCAAGATAAAATTTTAAAAATCCTCACCTTGTCATGCAAAGCCATATGTAACCTGGGTCCTTAATCATTTATGAATTTTTTTAAACCTCACTAAACCTTTCCTCCCCCATATTATTCAGTGAAATTAATCTCATTGTTTTTCCTCACATAAGACATGCTTTCTTCTCAGTCTGTATAGTTTTATTGATTGTCTCTCATGCTTGTAATTCTTTACCTCTTTATGTCTATTTACCTAACATCCCTAGCTTCCAGCTAAATTACCAGCAAAAGTGTCAGGCAAACCACACTTTGTACAATTATTTTTTCTGATCTCTTTTTTGTTGTCATGCAAAACACACTTCTATATTGGTCACTGTAAGAGAAAACTCATACATGGCCAAAACCTTTAAATAAAGCCATAAATACACTGATGTGAAAGACAGCTCCAACAGTTCTTTTTCTGGAGGTAGAATAGTGTTCCTTGACATGTCTTTCAGGATTATCCCAGATCATTTCACTGCTGAGAGTAGCCAAGTTTTCACAGATAATCATCATCCAATATTGCTGTAACTGTGTACAATGTTCTCCTAGTTCTGCTAATTTCAGTCTGCATCAGTTCCTGCAGATCTTTCCAATTTTTTCTGAAATCATCTTGATTGTCATTTCTTAGAGCACAATAATATTCCATCAACAACATGTACTACAATTTGCTCAGTCATTCCCCAATAGATAGGCATCTCAATTTCCAATTCTTTGCCACTACAAAAAAAGAGCTGCTATAAATATTTTTTGTACAAGTAGCTATTTCCCCCTTTTTATTATCTCTTTAGGATACAGACATGGTAGTGATATTATGGGATCAAAAAGTATACAAAGTTTTATAGCCCTTTGGGCATAGTTCAAAGTTGCACTTCAGGATGGTTGGAACAGTTCACAACTCCACCAAGGATGATTAGTGACCCATTTTTTTTCACATTACCTCCAACATTTAGCACTTTCCTTTAGTGCCATATTGGCCAATCTGATAGGTGTGAGGTAGTAACCCAGAATTGTTTTAGTTTACATTTTATATGATTATTGATAGCTTTGATTTCATCATCTGAAAATTGCTTGGTCACATTCTTTGACTATTCGTGAATTGAAGAATGATTTATATTCTTATAAATTTGACTTTTCTTTAGAAATTTGAGAAATTAGACCTGTATCAAAGACATTTGCTATAAAATTTTCCTCAGGTTTTTGTTTCCCTTTTAATATTCTTTACATTAGTTTTGTTTGTACAAAAGTTTTTTTTTTACTTAATATAATCAAATCTATTCATTTTATATCTTATAATGCTGTTTATCTCTTATTTAGTAATTCTTCCCTTCACCAAAGATACACCAGGTAAACTATTCTGTTTTCCACTAATTTAATTATATTACTCTTTACACCTAAATCATATATCCATTTTTTATCTTGGTATAGAGTGTGAGACATTGTTCTGTGTGCCTAGTTTCTGCCATACTCTTTTCCCAATTTTCCAAGCATTTTTGGTTAGTGAGTTCTTTTTCCAAAAGCTGGGATCTTTGTAGGGTTTATCAAATATTAGATTGCTACGGTCATCTAATTCTATATACTGTGTATCTAATCTACCTCATTGATCTACCATTCTATTTTTTAGCCAATACCAGATTGTTTTGATGATTATTGATTTATAGTACAGTTTGAGATCTGGTACTACTATGCATCCTTCTTTCACATTTTTTTTTCATTAGTTCCTTTGATATTCTAGATCTTTTTTCTTCCAGATGAATTTTGTTATTATTTTTCTAGTTATATAAAATAATTATTGGGAGAGTGGTATGTGCTAAATAAATTAAGCAATTTATGTAGAATTGTGATTTTTATTATATTAACTTAACCTTTCCATGAGCAAGTAATATTTTTCCAGTAGTTTAGATCTAACTTTATTTGTGTGAAAACTGTTTTGTAATAGTGTTCATATAATTCCCGTGTTTGCCTGGCAAGTAGATTCACAAGTATATTATATTATTTAGAGTGATTTTAAAAGGGATTTTTCTTTCTAAATTTTTACTGCTAGACTTTTTTTGGTAATATATAGAAATGCTAATGATTTACATAGTTTTGTTTTGTAAATTGCAACTTTATACTCAAGTTATTAATTATTTCAAATAGTTTTTACTTGATTCTCTAGGATTCTCTAATTATACCATCACATCATCTACAAAGAGTGATAGTTTCATTTCCTCATTGCCTACTTTAATTTTTAATTTCTTTTTCTTTCCTTATTGCTAAAGCTAGCATTTCTAATACAATATTAAATAATAGTGTTGGTAATGGGCATTCATGCTTCACTCCTGATCATATTGGGAAGGATTTTAATTTATCCCAATTGCTGATGACCCTTGTTGGGGATTTTAGGTAGATACTATTTATCATTTTAAGGAATGACCCATTTATTTCTATTCTTCCTAGTGTTTTTAATAGGAATGGGTGTTGTATTTTGTCAAAGGCTTTTTCTGCATTTATTGAGAAACTCATTTGATTTCTGTTATTTTGGTTATTGATATGCTCAATTATGTTGATAATTTTCCTGATATTAAATCAGCTCTGTATTCTTGGTATACATCCCACATGATTATAGTGAATGATTTTTGTTATATGATACAGTCTCTTTGGTAGTATATTATTTAAAATTTTTGCATCTATATTCATTAATGAAATTGATCTATAAAATTCTTCCTCTATTTTTGCTCTTCCTGGCTTAGGTAACAGTACTATATTGGTTTCATAAAAAGAATTTTATAGGATTCCTCCTCTGCCTATTTTCTCAAATAATTTATTATTATTGGGATTAATTGTTTTTTAAATGTTTGATAAAAATCTTTTGTGAATTCATCTGACCCTGGGAATTTTTTTCTTAGGGAGCTCATTGATGGCTTGTTCTATTTATTTTTCTGTTATGAGATTGTTTAAGAATATCATTTCCTCTTTTGCTAATCTGAAAAATTTGTATTTTTATAAATATTCATCCATTTCACTTAAGTTTTCAGATTTATTGGCATATACTTGTACAAAATAGCTCCTAATGATTGCTTTAATTTCCTCTTCATTGATGGTGCTGATTATTGGATTTTATTTCCTTTTTTTAATCAACCCTTTCGTCTCAGGTCTCTAGGTGCACTCTGACTACCTTTCAAATTGTTCTCCTCATGAAAGTTTTTTCATTGTGTCTCCTGTTGGTTCTTTCACTCCTGTATTTGTTTTGTGGCATTATTTTAATACTGGTTGGTGAGGATTCTCATCATTATTTTGAGCTTTCCTGTTCCTACTCCACCATCTTGGTTCCACCCCTGATACCTCTTTATCCTACATATATCTTGTTCGTACAGAATTGTTTACAGGTTGTCACTCACAATAGATTATAAGCTAATTGAGAGCAGGGAGTTTTTTGTGCATTTTTAAAAGAAATCTCTGGCAGTTATCATATTTCCTAACAATAGGAAATTAATAAATGCTTGGTAAATAGAGTTTATATTATTTTAGATATAGTAAAAAAAAATAAAACCATAAGACAATATCCACACCTTATTTATTGACTTCAAAAGCATTGCTATAATCAATAAAACTAGTAGGTTTATTCTTTGGCCATTTGGAAAGGATTTGTTGTTCAAACAAAGCAATGAAATTTCTATCCACATGGTGTCACCCAGAATACTGGGACTACTCTCCTGCTCTCTTCAATATAATTCATAATATTTCTGGAAATATCTTTGATATGAAATCTACCAGTCATTAATTGCTTATTTTGACTAAATTGTGATCTGTTCAATATGGATAATCTTCCTTTTACCAAAACAAAAAGCAACTCCTATATATCTTTTTCTCTTATGATAATTTTTCCTATTCCTTTCTATAAATCTTCAATAGAGAATTTGTATGATGTACCCAATGAGTTAGATCAGTGATGGGTAAACTACAGCCCATGGGTGAGACTGGGGGGGGGGTGCTGAAATGTTCTATCCAGCCACGGTCACATCACATTATTCCTGATCTGATGAATACAATGAGTAGGATACAATACAATGAAACTTTGAAAGAGTTGCCTTAGAAACAGACTGACAGATGAGCATTTCCTTTCCTTTGGCCCCCTCTTTATAAAGTTTGCCCATCACTGAGTTAGATCATTGCCCTTTTTTTGCCTTTAACTATTTCAAGAACACCAGAAAATGATATGAGCTATTCACCTTTTATTCTTCCAACATTCCTGTGAGATAGGGAAACATAGTTTTATAAAATGCAAGAGGCAGAAACCAAAAAAAGAGACTAGGGTCTCATTTAAATGGTATTTTAAAAATAGATAGATATGGAATTTTACTATTAGTGGATCTTCTCTTTGTTACATTGCATTAATTTCCCCACAAAATTCTAAATGTGCCATATGTTTTCTTTCTACATGATAGGTTTCACTAATGATTATCAATATTCCTTAGAGTCTTATCCAGAAAAATCTCCCAGCATTTTGTCTTATTTGGACTTGAAGCTAATGCCCCACCTTTCTCTTCCCAAAATAAATAAAATTTCCAGGACTTTATAGTAAGTTTCTGTACCCAAAAGCCTCCCTCTAATATTTTTCCTAATTCTCTTTTGAGGCCAGTTTTCCATCTAAGTAAAATGGAGCAACAGGACTTATAAAGCAGTGATTATTCATGATACACACTACTGTTGATAGAGAGTTGGATAACTGGAGATAGAAAGTTTAGCTGAGTCTAAGGCCACCAGAAGAACTCTGCTTGGGGGTAAACACTATTCTCTCCAGAATATCTTACCCTCTGTAATAATTAACAGAGCTAGTAATTAATGTTATGATAGAGGAGCGGTACAGAGAGTCTATGAGGTGAGACTCTCTTCTAGCTCTCCCCTCAATCGAATATGCACTGTGGTAGACTTTGAGGGGGTGTCACCCTGAAACTGGGTGACCTGGATTGTTGTGCTGCCCCACAGGAGTTGTGGATGAGGTTTCTCTATAAGATGAGGTGTGTGGTACCCTAATCCAATTCTGAATGAGGGCGGGGTTCACACAAGCCTCCCTCAAGGTTAGTCAACTTCACAGTGGGTGGTCTGGCTCCAAGATGGAGGCAGCCAGACCAAGCTGTGGCTCCCCTCTTCCTTGTTGTCTCTCAGGCACTCTGGAACATTATCTGACTAATGAATGGCTTTTATGATTCACAATTCAGGGATTGGGGAAAGGAGTCAAAGGCAGAGGGATTTTTTTGGGTACCCTCTTCTCTATTTCTATGGGGTCCATCACTTGGGTGGGAACCTTTGGGGTTCCCACTCCTAAGCATCTCCCTCCATTTCTCCTTCTGTTTCTGTTTCTATCCTACTCTATAATTGCAAGTTAGACCGGAAAGGGTTTCTCAGCAAGGTTGGGTAATTGGAGAAGGAGGCCAAGAGATTACTCTCAAAATGGAGTCCCAAAACTTAGCTAACTTGATGATTAAAGTCTTGCTGGGTGAGATGCAATGGAATCTTTGACCAGGGAATCATGGTTTCAATCTCCAAAGAAAGATCCTAAGGAAGCCCTCAGGATTAGATATGGGCTGAGATAGCCACCTCCTTTCTCCTTCTAATCTTCCCTGGAACTCCTTTCTTCCTTCCTCAAAGAACCTCTGCTGTAAATTTCTCCTTCTCCTTCCTCCTCCCAAGAAACTCCCAGAATTCCTTCTGGTCTCAACTGTCCCCAACAGTCACCAACCATCAGTCACTCCTTCTCTGGCTCCTTCTGTCCCATCCCCCTTTGCACAAATTCCATCTTTACACCTCTCACCTTTGAGAGATTCAATGGAACAAATCCAAAAGCCTTCTCTGAGGTCATTCTGCCATTGGAATATCTCTAATAACATTTCTTTGGTTTAACTGAGACTAAATAATCCCTATTTTAAAATATATTTCCATACACATAAAAGATAAGAAAGAAACAATATTCTTTTACCTCTGAAAAACATCTTCTCATAGATAATGTAGCAATACATGGATTTGCCTTTTAATTTTGCTTAGATAATAAAACCTTATTTATGCCATTTAGTGTTCTTTTCTTTTTGGTTATGATTCTATTTTTGCCTACATCCAAAGGGAAAGAAAACTAGTTTCATTTTGAAACACTTGAAAAATAAAATATAAAAATTCATAATGGTAAAAAATCCACAGGTTAGCATAATAAAAGGGTTAATCTGAGGTGTTGTATAAATTTATAATGGTGAATTTCAGAGAATCCTCTTTTTCTTTAGATATATTATAATTTCTGAGGAGATAATAAATATTTATATTGAATTTGTTTAGCTGAAATATAATCCCTGATCAATTTTCACTAGAGCACCAATAGTTGTTCATATTCACACTTCAAATCCACAGGAAATTTTGAAATTACATTTACAAAAATCCTGACCAAGCATAAAATTCAACTCAAGAGCATTTCCAGTGTGGATGTTTCCCATGTTTGGTCAGTTTTCCAAGTATAAACGACCAAGAATAACAGTACAATTTATTTCATCCTTTTTTGGCAAGTCTTTAACTGGAACTTAATTATGTTTCTTTCTTGTATGTAACCTTCCCCTCAAGGTTTCTGTGATATTAGAATACCGCCTTTAAGTGTTATGAAAAGAGCATTAGAGATTTTTCCCTGTGATTATTTTATAATGTAACATAACAGATAGTTCTGCCAATGAGCCCACACAACTGTTTTTAATAATGAAACAAAGTTTGCTTTAATATAAAAAATGAAGATTAAACATTAATTAGTTATGGTCATATTTTAACATTTTCCTCATGCAATGATTTTTCTGGCTATTCCTTAAACAAGGGCAACAAGGACTTATAGTATGTACACAAAAGTACAGCTTTCTATTTATCAATGGGTAAGGATTTGGGGCTGAGCCCATCTTAAACAGTTTTATGAGCATTTTCTCCCATGCAATTCTCTCTATATTTCTTCTGTTTCCTGGTTCTCCTTCTTTATGAATAGTCAGGAAATCCTCATTAAATATCTGAGGAGGACCTTGCAAGTCTTTTACTGTCTTCAAACCTCACAAAAAAGAAACAAAATTAGTTAAATATCTGAGCTAACTGAGATAGCTTCTATATATTATGGTCACTTGTATCAATTCTTGTCATTTTTGTTTACTATTATTGGCTTGTCACAGGCACCATATCTCTGAAAATAATTGAAAATGAAAACAAACTTTTATATATGTCCTTTTTCACCTCAGCAATATGTCAGCTTGGGAAAATGCTCTCTTTGAAAAGAAAGTAAAGCTGACATATAATTGTTGCCTTTACCCCAGCTTTTACTGACATTACATGTTGGACGTTCCTTAGAGACGCAAAACCAATTTTGATGTGACACACTGAAAAGTCACCACTAGTATGCTACAATAGTTCAAGGTCGCCAAAATATTGCCTTAGACACTCTCAGGTAGTTTCAGTGTATTCATTGGTAATGTGTTCTTTACTAATTTTGCAAATTGAAGATTTCATACATAGGAAAAGTATAGGGGAAATAGCTTTAAAATTTATAATGTAATCTTTACTTTAAAAAAATCAATATAATTACAATATGGGGTAGAAGTTATACATTTCTTTATCACTTGAAATGTATAAAATAATTTGGGAACCATTACATTCACATAGCATATTTAAGTAAATTTAAAATTATATCAGACATGATTCATATTTAATAGGTTTTACCTGATAATTAAAAAAAATTTTGTGTTTTCTATCTGGACATTTTTGATATTATTAAAAAATCTTTAATTGCTAATTGTATCTGTCTTTTAAAATGAATTTTTGAAGACAAAATTGACTGTGTGAAATCACTACCCCATTGTAACATGGAGATTGCGGGGTGGAATTCCTGCAAGACAAAGGGTCAAACCTCAACCCAGAATTCCAAGGGTTCCCCCCTAGAGAACTCTGGGTGAGGGGGTAGTTGAGGGCAGTTAGGAGCAGTTGATTCCTGGGGGTTGAAGTGAGCAGGTCACTCTGCTTGCTGATCCCAGTTCTTGATTGCTTTGGAGGCCTTGTGGAAAAAGCCATTTTGGTTCTTCACTGCTGTTAGCCTTTTTAGCTGAACTAGACCTTTCCATTTATTTATTTAGATATTAGAAGTGATTAATTATAGGCTTTGAGGGCAAGCTAGTTATAAAGACTACATCTCCCTCCTGGGGGGAGGGGCTGTTTCTACCTAACAGTTCAGGGCTTCCCAGATCTTAACTTAATCCTTGACAAAACTTCCCTTCCTTCCCTTCCTCATTTATCAGTAAACCTTCATCTTTTGGGAGAAGGGCCTGTCTATTATTTTGGGAATACTCACATCCATCTTGAGCTAAGTTTCCTTCAGCTGTCTAGTCTATACAAGTCAGATTCATCTGTCCCTGATAACTACAAGACATCAAGCTTCTCCTATTTTCCCCTAGTCAAACCTGTGGGGAAATAAATTGAGAAAGTTATATCTTAAGGAGATTAGCTTAATCTAGCCTTGCCAGAAGATATCAGGCTAACCACCATATCCAACTGATTTCTAACTGCTTGGTGGGAAGGGTGACAGTATACGGAGTTCTCAGCCAGCTTGTGCCCCTCCCTTCTCACTCAAGC
Organism: Gracilinanus agilis; assembly: GCF_016433145.1. Taxonomy (NCBI): domain Eukaryota; kingdom Metazoa; phylum Chordata; class Mammalia; order Didelphimorphia; family Didelphidae; genus Gracilinanus; species Gracilinanus agilis. Next base: position 519,500,170 of record NC_058132.1, read on the forward strand.
TTGTCAGTGGGGGAGGAGTGAGTTCAGCAAGTTACTGTACACTGGCATATCTTCAGCTTCCCAAATATCTCTGTCAAAATCAATATAACACTATTGAACTAATAATAAATATTAACATCAAAATTAAATACATAGCTTGCTTCAGACCCTTCCTACCTGTATGACCCTAGGTAAGTTACTTAACCTCAGTTGCCTAGCCCTTATCACTCTTGTGCCTTGGAACCAAAAATTAGTGTACAGTCTAAAATGGAGCATACAGGGGTTCTAGTATAATTTAAATTTTTTCCAGATTACATGTCAATACAGTTTTTTAAATTTCATTTTCTGATATTTAAGAATTTATTTTCTCTCTCCCCATCCTACCCCCCATCCCAAAGATGGAAGGTATTATGATATACTTTATTTATATATTATCATTTAATAATATTTCATGTCTATCATGCTGTGAAAGATGACATTGCTTACAGACAACAAAAATTCATGAAGGAAATAAAGTCATGAGTGATAGGTTTCAATTTGCATTCATATTTTCTCTGTTCTTTCTATGGAAGTGGATATCATTTTTTTTGTCATGAATCTTTTGGAATTGTCCCTGGATCTGTGTACAATACTCACCTGGTTCTACTCACACTTTACTTTGTATCACTTCATATAAATCTTTCCAGGTTGTGTGTGTGTGCGTGTGTGTGTGCGTGTGTGTGTGTGTGTGTGTGTGTGTGTGTGTGTTAATCTTGTTTTTCATCTCTTGTGGCATAGTAGTATTCCATTACTAGCATTTCTACAATTTTTTCAGCCATCCCCAATTGATGGACATCCTTTCAGTTTCCAGTCCTTCACCACCACACACGCAAAAATATTATTAATTAATGTGTACAGGAAAGTTCTTTTCTTCTATCTTTATTCTTTTTGGGATACAAACCTAGTAGTGGTATTGCTGAGTCAAAGTGTACTCTTCCTTTTCTTTACTCCCCATTTTCCTCCTCTTATTTTCTTCCTCTCTTTCCCCTTATTCTTTTCTTCCCTCTTTCCTTCCTTACTTCTGTCTCTTCATCCATCTTCCCAAGCTCAAAATATTAAAAATGTTACTGACATTGTTGATATATTACATCACAGTTCCTATTAAGAAGCATGCATCCTGATGCGGGAGGAACACTGTAAAAAGTTAAGTAGGGCTCCAAAATCCACTGATTTGGCTACTATGATGATGAACCAAGAGAAAAAAGAGATTCACATGGGCAGAGTTACACAAAGATGTCAGCTTCACTCTCCCTTCCAAAGTTATCAGAAACCAGTGGCAAGGCAAAAGTCAGGACAACTGGTAATGGCCTGGGATGCAGTGGATGCTCTTGGTGTTTTTGATGTCTGACCATTCTATAAACACCCCATTGGGTCTGTTTAATTGTCATTGGAACAAATTGTTCTTATCCACCTATTCTTCTCAGAGAGGTCTTCACAAGCTTGGGGTAGATACCATTCTATCTCAATAATCACTTTGCGGCCAAAAGGTTAACCTCAAAATCTCTGTCCTTATCCCAAGTCCAGCCTGGGATTCCTGGCTTCATTCTGGGCCCATATGGTTTAGCCAACTTCAGCCCAGACTGCCCTGGGCTGGAACTCCAGGCTTCTCCACAGACAGTTTAAAATTTCAAAACTAGCCATATTTACATTGTCAAGGTATGCTTCTCAAAATATCTAGTATATATACATAATATATGCATATTTGTATATAGTTAATCACTGGATATTTTTCTTAGCTGATATTTACAATTCTAGCAATTTGACCTATAAAAGTTCCTGATATATTTTTAAAATATATATTAATTGCTAAACAATTACAAATAACAATAGGATATAATTTTTCTGTGACATTCCAATTTGCATTACATTCTTTAATACATTTTTTCTAATTCTATTTCTATGCAATTCTATTTCCATGTAATAACATCTAAATTCTAAATTTCTATCTAAAATAACATCTAAAGTCTAAAATAAAAAATTTAATAATAACACCTAAAATTCTAATTCCATGTAATAACACATTTCCCCCCAATTTTTTGAAGTTATATAATCCAAATTATTTTTCTTCCTCCCTTCCTTCCCTGCTTCCAAAGCTGGCATGCAATTCAGTCTGGGTTGTACATGTATTATCACACAAAACATATTTTAATATTGTTCAATTTAGTAAGTGAATAATCATATAAAACCAAAACCCCAGAATAAAAACCCAAATAAACAAGAGAATTATATGCTTTCATCTGCATTGTGTCTCCAAAAGTTCTTCCTCTGGAATTGGATAGCATTCTTTCTTAAAAGTCTTAAATTTTTCCTGGATAAATATCTTGTTGAGAGTAGCTATCACAGTTGATCATTTCCCAATATTGCTGTTAATATGTACAATGTTGCTCTCCTGGTTCTGCTTATTTCACTCTGCATCACCTCATATATGTTTTTCCAGCTCTTTCCAATATCATCCTGTTCACCCTTTCTTATAGCCCAATAGTATTTCATTAACATCATATGCCATAAATTGTTCAGCCATTCCCCAATTGATGGTCATCCCTTCATTTTTCAATTCTTTGACACCATAAAAAGAGCAGCTATGAATATTTTTGTACAAGTCAGTCCTTTTCCATTTTTTATTATCTCTGAGATTTGGACCCATTAGTGGTAATTCTGGATAAAAGAGTAGGTATTGTTTTACAGCCCTTAGGATGTAGTTCCAAATTGCCCTTCAGAATGTATGGAGCAGTTCACAACTATACCAGCAATGCATCAGTGTCCCAATTTTTCCATATCCCCCCCAAATATATCACTTTCCCTTTATGTCTTATTGGTCAGTTTAATAGGTGTGAGGTGGTACCTCAGAGTTGTTTTAATTTGCGTATCTCTAAACAAGAGGAATTTAGAGCATATTTTTATATGATTACTGATAGCTTTGATTTCTTCATCTGAAAATGGCTTATTCATATCCTTTCACCAATTTGCCAATTGGTGAAAAAATTATAGTCTTATAAATTTGATTTAGCTTTTTATATATTTGAAAAATGAGACCATTATCAGAGAAGTTTGTAATAAAATTCTTTCCTGGTTGTTGTTTCCATTCTAATCTTGTTTCCATTGGTTTCGTTTGTACACAAGTCTTTTATATTCTAATATAGTACAAAGCCTAATGTAGTCAAAAATATTCATTTTGCATCTTATAATGACCTCTGTCTCTTATTGGTCATGAAGTCTTCGCTTCTCCATAGATCATACAGGCAAACTATTCTATGTAACCCTGATTTAGTTATAATATCATCCTTTATGTCTAAATAAGATAACCCTTTTGATCTGTTTTAGGATAGGGTGTGAGACACTGATCTATGTCTAATTTTTGCCATACTTATTTCTAATTTTCCCAGCAGTTTTTGTCAAATAGTGACTTTTTACCCCATATTTGGATTTTTCAAACAGTAGATTGCTAAGGTCATTTACCCCAATCTATTACATTAATTGGCCATTCTATTTCTTAGACAGAACAAGATTGTTTGTTGATTACTACTCTAATCATACAATTTAAGATCAGGTCCTGCTATGCCACCAGTCTTCATTTTTTTTTCCGTTAATTCCCTTGCTATTCTTGATCTTTCATTATTCCAGACAAACTTAGCTATTATTTTTTCTAGTCCTATAAATAGTTTTTGGTAGTTTGATTGTTAAAGCATTGAATAAGTAGATTAATTTAGGTAGGATTTTCATTTTTATTATATTTTTTCAGCCTACCCATGATCCATTAATGCTTTTACAATTGTTTAGATCTAATGCATTGGCTAGAGTGATTTTAAATGAAATTACTCTTTCTAGCTTATTGCTTGAATTTGTTGGAAATATGTAGGAATGATGATGATTTATATGGGTTTATTTTGCATTCTGCAACCTTGCTAAAGTTACTAATTACTTCAACTACATTTTAGTTGATTTTCTAGGATTTTCCAAATGTAATTAAATCATCTGCAAAGAGTGATAGTTTAGTTTCTTATTGCCTACTTTAACTCCTTTAATTTCTTTTTCTTTTCTTATTGCTAAAGGTAACATTTCTAGTAGAATATTAAATAATAGTGGTGATAATGGGCATCCTTGATTCACCCCTGATTGTATTGGGAAAGCTTCTAACTGATTCCCATTCCAGATGATACTTGCTGATGGTTTTAGTTAACTACTTATTATTTTAAGAAAAGGAATTTTTATTCCTGTACTTTTTAGTGTTTATAAAAGGAATAGGTGTTGTATTTTGTTGAAAGCTTTTTTTTGCAGCTATTAAGATAATCATGTGATTTCTGTTAGATTAGTTATTGATACAGTCAATTATGCTGATAGTTTTCTTTATATTGAACCAGCTGTGCATTCCTAATCATACTAAATAATACCTGGTCAATCTGAATAATCTTTGTTCTAGTCTCTTTGCTAGAATTTTATTTAAGATTTTGTATCAATATTCATTAATGATATTGGCCTACAATTTTCTTTCTCTGTTTTTGCTCTTGATGGCTGAGGTCAAAGTACCATATTTGTGTCATAAAAATAATTTAGTAGGATTCCTTTGCTTATTTTGCCAAATATTTTTGGGAATTAATTGTTCTTTAAATGTTTATAGAATTCACTTTTGAATCCATCTGATCCTAAGGATTTTTTCTTTGTTCAACTTTTCAATTTATTTTTGTCAGATGGGATTTTTAAGTATTCTATATCCCCTTTTGTTAATGTAGACAAAATATGTATTTTTATAAATATTCATCTATTTCACCTATATTTTCAGTTTATTGTCATATAATTGGGCAAAATAATTCCTAAAGATGACTTTAATTTACTCTTCATTGGAGGCGAATTTACTCTTTTCATTTTTGATACTGATAATTTGAATCTCTTCATTCCTTTTTTAATCATATTAACCAATGTTGTCAATTTCATTTATTTATTTATTTCATAAAACCAACTTATGGATCCAAGATGGTGTAGTTAACCAGAATAGCTGTGTGTCACCATGAGAATCTTCTTCAACCAAGTTTAAAATATCACCAAAAAACAAGTACAGGAGTGAAATAACCAACAAGGAGACAGAGTGAAACAACTTTTTTTTAAATTAAATTAAATATTTTTAGAATATTTTTCCATGGTTGCATGATTCATGTTCTTTCCCTCTACCCCCAACCCTCCCTCTCCCCATAGCTGATGTACAATTCCACTGAGTTTTAAATGTATCATTGATCAAGACCTATTTCCATATTATTGATAGTTGCACTAGGGTGATTGTTTAGCATCTACATCCCCAATAATATCTCCATCAACCCATTCAAGCAGTTGTTTTTCTTCTGTGTTTCTACTCCCATAGTTATTCCTCTGAATGTGAATAGCATTCTTTTTCATCAGTCCCTCCGAATTGTTCTGGATCATTGCATTGCTGCTAGTAGAGAAGTCCGTTATGTTCGATTGTACCACAGTATATCAGTCTCTGTGTATGATGTTCTCCTGGTTCTGCTCCTTTCACTCTGCATCAATTCCTGGAGATCATTACAGTTCACATGGAATTCCTCCAGTTCATTATTCCTTTGAGCATAATAGTATTCCATCACCATTCCATCACCAACAAATACCATAATTTGGTGTTTAGCAATTCCTCAATTGAAGGACATTCCCTTATTGAAAGAACTTTCAAGCAAAAAAACCCCAAAATATAGGCAGAGGACATCTGGGGCACTTGGGTGAGAGGTGAACAGAGCCTACAAGAGGCCGTAGAAAGGAGGGAAGAGCAAGCTAAAAGCAAGCAACACTTCCCCACCCCATGTCTGTTGTCGCAGGTTTGGAACCCAAGTCCAAGCCAACATTTAGATCTAGAGATCCTGCCTGGACAAATAGTGGTCAAAGCCAACACACACCCCTTTAAATTTAAAACCTGTGGAGAAGTCCAGAGTCCCAGCACATGGTAGCCTGGGCTGAAGTGGGCTGATCCATATGGACCCAGGTTGAAGCCAGGAATCCAAGTTGGGCTTGGGATAAAGACATAGTTCACATTTTGTGATGAGGACACAGTTCATGAAACCAAGATATTTATTTGTTTAATAGTTCTCTTATTTTCAATATTATTATTTTCTCCTTTAATTTTTAGGATTTTCAACTTAGTATTTAATTGAGGATTTCTAATATCTTCTTTTTCTGGTTATTTTAGCTGAATACCCAATTCATTGATCTGTTTTTTTTCTCTATTTTATTGATTCAGGGATATAAATTTCACCCTAAGAACTTCTTTGGATGTAACCTATAAATTTTGATACCTTATATCCTCATTGTAATTCCCTTTAATGAAATCAGATTGTTTCAATGATTTGTTCTTGGAACCATCACTTTTAAAGAATTAGATTATTTAGTTTCCAATTAATTTTTAATTTTCCTTACATGAACCCTTATTGATTGAAATTTTTATTGCATTATGATCTGAAACGGTTATGTTTATTATTTCTTCTTTACTGCATTTGGTTGTGAAGTTTTTATGGCCTAATTCTGATGGATTGCAGGACTCAGACAATTGTGAGCTATTTTTTTTTCTAGCACTCAGAGCTTCATGGCAGGCTTGAACTGGATATGTACTATGGACCCTCAGTATAAGCTTTTGCCAAGGCTTGGGATTTTAAGGGATAGTCCTGAGATGCTTTGTTGCTTGGTTAGACAGGGTCCCTGCTTCTCAAAGTTGGCTTGTGGCCAGGTTTGGAATCTGGTACAGCAGGTGGTAGTTTTGTGGCCTCCACTCCTCTGTGTGTTTTACTTCCAGTTATCTGTATACCATGAAATTAGATTCTCTCTGTCTACCTTTCAAATTCTTTTCTGCTGGAGAGTTACTTTACTCAGTCCCCTGGTTGGTTCTGTGACTCAAGTCATTGTGAGGTTCTATTTTAAAGTTAGTTTGAGAGGATTCTCAAAGTAGTTCCACTTTCTAAACCATCATCTTGGCTCTACCCCATGCAGTACACTCTTTAGCATATCCTAGAGCATTGATGGTGAACCTTTTAGAGACAAAATGGCAGGCCCTGCCTCTACCCCACCCCCCTCAGACCAAGTGCCATGTCTACCCTCCAGAAACTAACTTCCATGCACTGCCTTCTGCATTTCGACCTCCCATCCCCCTTATCTCAGACAGGGAAGGGAGGAAGCACTCCCATTGAGCTGCTTGGCAGGGGGATGGGTGATGAGAGGTCCACATGGAGAGGAAGAGGAGAGTAGCCCAAGTGTTCCATTCCCCTCCAGCTCTGAGTCACATTGTGAGCTATGCTCCCCTCAAACCTAACTCTTGTCCAACCCCACCACAGGAATCATCTTCACCACAGACTCAACAGGCTGCTGTCTGTTCTGTACCCTCATGCAGTATGTGAGCTTCCTCCCTCCCCCTGCCCAGCATCTTACTCAGCTAGAGGAGAGAGAAAGAGCTCCCAATGGGCTCTAGGGCAGAGGGATTGGTGAAGTGAGGAATGTCCTCAGGTACATAGAGATGGAGAAGGGAACAGCTCTGCCCTGAGTCCTGGTGGCTTTCAAGTTAAAAACAAAAACAAAGAAAAAAAACAAAAAGCACAACTGAAGGCTTCCCCAAAGAAGGTGTGTACCTCTGTGTACCCTTTTTGGCATGTATATCATACATTTACCATCATGGCCCTAGGGTTTAAACAAACTTCATTCCTTGTCATTTCTCACAAACAATATTCCACTTGTCTTTTTTCTTCTTTGTGTGTTATTTAAAATCACTTGGGATACTTGGAACTACATTTCCCATGATCCCCAATGGGTTTCCTGTTTTGGATTACATATTCAAGGTGAGGGACGGCTTTAAATATGGGGAAGTGCCTTTGAACTTCCTCTTTAGCTACCTGGGCGCAGGAAGATACAAAAGGTAAAATGGCTGAGGCAGCATTTTGAATACTTATAGGCGCATGGTCTAATGATTTTTATCTCTATTAGCATGGCTTTTATTGAAATACTATTCTCCCTTTTAATCTCTGTCTTCCTCATTTCAAGTCTTATCACAAATTTATTCATGTTTGGGGATAACTTCTAAATTTCATACACCATATCATCCCCAGAGCTCTGGCCAAGTTGAAAGGATGAATAAGGAACTTAAAACTATGATTGGCAAATTATGCACGGAGACTCATTTGCAATGGCCTGAAATTCTCCCTCTGGCCTTATTGTATCTCAGAAGAAGACCCAGAGGTGATTTACACATCTCACCATTTGAGATGCTATTTGGACATCCACCTATTCAGGCACACCCATTCAACCCGCCTATACTTCGTTGTTAGGAGGGGATACAACCATTGCCACTTATATCAGACAATTACAAACAAAATTGCGAGAATTCCATGACTCTGGAGCTACTGTTCAAGCAGGCCCCTTAGACTTCTCACTTCATGATTTGAACCCAGGTGATAGTGTGTACATAAAGAATTTCAAACGTACTGGGTCAACTGAACCTGCTTATGATGGACCATTCCAGGTCCTATTAACTACACCAACAGCCATTAAAATTGGGGAGAGGGATTCATGGATTCATTGCAGTCATGTGAAACGAGTACCCTCTATTGATAATGAATAATTCTCTGTACTAAGTATTATTACCTGCACCTATTATATTTGACTATTGATTGTATTTGACTATTGTGATGAGAATGCTCTACTGCTGGATTTTGCACTATTTTATTGCACTTTATTTAATTGATCCTTGTACTTGAACAAAACATATACTACCTTACAACATAATATCTGTATTAGTGACCTATATTGACCTGATGTGCCTTTCAAAACATTTTATGCCTTTTGTCATTCCTTTTGTACTTTCTTGGATGTATTATTGCTTTATATACCTCATTTGCACCCACATCACTTTGTCTAGCTCATTTGCACTCACACTGTGGATCATAGCAAGTTAAGGAGGGAATGAATCTTATCTCTTGAAAATTAACCTCTATTCTTTTCCTCTGTGATTGTGTAAAAACTACACATTTTTTTGTTGTTGTTAGTTTTTCTTCCTACATGTGCAATACAGTATTTGATTTTTTTTTCTCTTTTCTCTCATTTTTTACATTTGGAGCACGTCACCAGCATTAAATAGACTCTTGCCTGTTTTGATTTTTGCAATAAGAATAAGTTAAGATGCCCATTTGCCTAGCATATGAATTTATACCCAAAAAGCTTTGGACTATAGAAACCTGCCACTAGTTATTTAGCTATTATGAGACTTTTGCTCACAAAGGAGCACAGAGTTTTTGACCTGCAAAGTGCAAATGAGTACATAAAAGAAAGAGACTGAACTAATCCTACAGGGATTGATGACATTCTTTGTAAAGACTTGATCCTGTGTGAGACTCGAGGTTGTGATGCTTAGCATATGTTAAGATGTAGGACTTCCTTGTACTGCACTTGATATCAAGTACTCAACATCAATTGTTCTGGCTCCATTATCTCTGAAGTGAAGAAAAGTATTGCACTGGAAAATGCTATTTCCCATTTGTCTTGAGATCTAGTTTCCTTTTTTCCATTTCTTTTATGATGTGACAACTTACTGTAGTCCAGGCTGCTAAATTGGGTTAGTGAGTGATTGTTGCTGCAAAGCTTATGGGACATGGATTGCTACAGGAATCTGCTTTGATTTGTGAATTTCTTTTCCCTTTTTCTTGTTCCTAGAATTTTTTCCTTTCACATTTTTTTAAATATCCTATATTTTCCTCAGAGGTTATTTTTTTCCTTTCTTTTTCCTTTTTTTCCTTTTTATTTTTTCTTTGGACTTTTTGATGTTTTGAGAATTGATTCATAAACCTTATGCCTTGACCACATATTCCTGTGTGATTCCCATGTGTATCCCTGTATTTTCCTCATGGGGGAAATGTAAAGTTGTTCTCCTCTGGGTGACTATGTTATTTCTGTAAATTTGGACTTGAATTTGACCCTAATTTAGAACAGAAGACTACCTCCCAGAATCCAGAAGATGCCATGAAGATAAATACAGAGACCACACACTGCTCCAAAAGATCCAGAGTGAATTTTGAGACATGGAGAATTTGAACTTTGAGGGGTTGAATGTATTTATTTTGAATGGACACTTTATGCCAGAAAAAGGGGACTGCCCCCTAAATGGCTTATTGTCAGTGCACCGAACATTGGTTTTGTTCTTTCTCCCTTTTATTTCCCTTTTATCTCTGAATTATTGTAAACTTTAATTTGATTATGTTTTCATGATCTACTGGGGAGACTTGTCTCCCAAAGGATCACAGGGGGAATGTAAAGTTGAAAATACCTTGTACCCCTTTAAAACTACATTACCCAAACTCCCTTTCACCATATCCATAATTCCTTAAGCCTTTTTCCTATTGGTTGTGAGTTTTGTGGGCTGTTTCTGATATGGTCACAGTGGGCGTGGTGTTGGGACCTTTTGGAGGGGAGGCGGCGTGGTGAAGGGTGAGTTAAGATTCTTCCCCAGGCCTTTAAATAAAATCCTTATAAATATCATACTTTGGAGGCATTGAATATTAATTTCAACACCTACATTTGCATAGGCTTCCTCACATGTCTAGAATGTATTTTCTTCATATCTCTACCTCTTAGAATCCCTGGTCTTTTTTAGAACATGTCCATTGAATAATTTCCTTCAATGAGATATTTCCTTGCCCCCCCAGGATACTAATGTCCTATCAACAATAGCCATGTTTTACTTTGTACACATGTTTTATCAACATGCATGTGTATCTATATACTAACACAAAGTATGTTCTTTGAAGGCAATATCATTTTGCTTTTCTTTTTTGTCTCCAGAAACTGGTACAGAAGAAGCACTTCTATATTGATTGACTGATTCTTAAAAATCCTATTAGTATAATATCATATATTTTTCTGCCAAGGTCAATCTTCCGAGACAGACAAAATATATAATATCTGTACTAACTACTTTAATTGGACAGGAAAATTCACAATGTAGACAAAGAATTACCTATGTATAATTGCCTAGAAATTGGTGCTAAAGAATGGCAGAAACATGAAATAGGCTTTCCTTTTTTCTACTATTATCTTGGACAACAAAATCAATATTGTGTCAGAAGTCTCTCACACTGTTTCCCTAGAGATTACATTTTAAAAGGTTCAGTAATTGAGGTTGAAGGTGGGGCTTAGGTGTCCCTAAACCAATGAATTAAGCTGTACATTCATAGATTACCTTGGGCAGATGCAGTTGATTTTCTTTTTCTCACTAGGGGACTAGAGTTCATATCTCAGAGGAAAATGAAAATCTGTGTGTCTGAATATGACAAATTCCATTAGGCTCCCAAACAGGATTTACTTAAGCAGTTTTGAGTGTGGCACAGTGAATTCAGTTAATATGACTGTTTGTTTTATCATTTTAATTTTTCCCCTTGAAAATTCCCCACCTGTTCTTTTATTTTGATATTTTAAGATGCAAATATACTTAAAATTTAGGTAGTATGTCTCTATGGTAACTGCAGCACTAACCAATAAAAAAAATCACTCATTTTTTTCTTGCCTTTGTATCAGATGTTGTGAGTCAAAAGAGAGACTAAGATGTTTGCATTTTTCAACAATAAATATTTGTAATAAAAAAGAAAAAAATTACCTTGCTATTCAAAGGAAAGTAATAAAGGCAGAATATAAGATTATAGGCACATATACCAGTCAAAAGTAAACTATTAATTTGGCACAGTTGGACAGAGCACTATACCTACACTCAGAAAGTTCAAATCTAACCTCAGATAATTAGTGATCGTATGCCCTTTGGCAAGTAAATTAATCTCAATGTGTGCATCAATTTCCTCAACTGCAAAATGAGGAAAATAATAACACCTAATGCCCATGTAAAAATCCATGTAAAGGCCAATGTGAATGTAAAGTGCCAATGTAAAAATAAAATGAGGCAAAATTGTTAAGTGCTGGTAAAATTTTAAGTACTATATAATAATATTTGTTATTATTAAACAAATATTTCCCCTAAACAACAACCAATTATTATTTAATTAACATGTATTTATTATTTTAAATCCAGATTATATCAATTAATTACTTTATAATTTTAAAACATTACATTTTATTAAATTTTAAATATTTATTACAAGGTCTATCTAGGTCTATTATGTATCAGACACTCATGTAGGCACAAGGGAAAGAACAAAGGAAAAAGAAAAATAAATACCTACTTTTAAGTAACTGATGTTCAATTCTAGTCTAGTCTATCCAATAAAAATGTCAAGTAGATGGAATGGAATTTTAGAAGGAAAGAGTTTAGCAGTTAAAGGACTGAAAAATTCCTCTTAGTGGAAATGGCATTTTAAGAAAGTCCTGAGGGAAATCATGAAATCTAAATGCCATATATGGAAAAACAGAATATTATAAACATAGCAGATAATGAGTAAGGACACTCATAAACCTTAGAAATTTATGTTTTCTACTCTCTTTATCTTTCCATATTACTTTAATAAAAGTTTAATTATTTGCATTCATATGAAATACTATAGACATATTACTTTTCTTTTTGGTTCCTTTTCCAGCTGTGTTTTTTTTTGTAAGTCCCCCCTCCCACTTTGGGCAGTTATCTTTGCTAATTTCTTGTAATATGACATCCTAGTTTTTTTCTTCATCATGGCTTTCAAGTAATCCAATAATTCTCAGATTGTCTCTCCTAGATCTATTTTTTAGGTCTATTGTTTTTTCAATAAGATATTTCATGTTTTCCTCTGTTATTTTTATTCCTTTGATTCTGCTTTATTGTTTCTTGATTTCCATGAAATCATTTCTAGATAGTCAATTCTGATTTTTAAGACTTGGCTTTCCTCTGTCAGTTTTTGCTTCTCTCATTTCAACTGGCCCATTTCTTCTTGAATCATTTTCATTTCTCTTCCCCACTATTCCTCTACCTCTAATAATTGGGTTTTGAAGTCTTTTTTTTATTCTTCTAGAATCTCTGTCCAGTCCATATTTTTCTTTTGGACTTTTGAGTATGTTTCCTTTACTTTTGCTCACCCTTTCTTTGTCTGCATCTTGCTCTTTGTCTCCATAAAAAGTCTTTAGAGTGTTCTGCTTTTTTGATTGCTTGCTTATTTTTCCTATCTAATTATAGGTAGGCTCTGTTTTCTGAGAAGCTGGGGTACCCTTTTATACTTCAGTCCTTCCTTGATGTTATTTTGGCTTATTTTTGGAGTTGTTACTAGTTTACCAGATGGTCTGAGGACCAAAAGCTCTGAGAGTCCCTTCCCCTTGCTGATTCAATTGATCCTTGAGATGCTGGTAGTTTAAAGACTTTCCTCAGGCTTGGTAGCTTTTTATCTCAATCTTTACTTGATCAGGTGAGGTGCTGATCAGCTTCTAGCCCCAGGCTTAGGCTTGTGTTTTTTTATCTCAAGGTGTTCTTGGTTCAATCAGGCACAACCTTGATTGCTCTGTCCTGGAGCTCCACTTTTAGTTTTGGGCAAAAAGATCACAGGGAGGCTCCCCCTGAGAACTGCATCCTTACCCCAAACCATGGATTATATCCTCACCCCAAGACCAAACTGGGATTCCTGACTTTTCTTATGGCTCTGTGTAGTTTAGAAAAAAATCTTGAATCCTTTCACTCTATCTCCCAGAATTCTTTCCCTGTCCCAAAATTCCTTCTTCCCTTTTACATGCACCTTTACATTACTGTTTATATAGTTCTGTAAGCTCCTCCCTTTTTCTCTCTTACACATGGGTGGCTTGGGTGAGTTCCTTCTGGATCCTAGCCTTTTAGTTTCCCCTTTGATTCAAGTTTAATTTTAATAAATCTTATTAAATATAATACTTGGAGTATTAGATATTAATTTTAAAATCTACACCCCACATTGATTGGCCACCTTTGGCCTAGATTACCTTGGGCTAGGACTCTGGACTTCTCCACAGGTTTGCAATTTCAAGGAGTGTTACTTGGTTTGGACCTCTTTTTGTCTGGCAGGATCTCAGGGTCTCTCTTAGTTTAAGCTTAAGTTTGAGGTACCTGTGAGAGCAGATGTGTGGGGTGGTGGTGGGGTGTGGTTTGCTCTTGACTTGCTCTTTACTCACTATATAATAGGTGACTTCTGGAGAGAAGATGGAGACCAGCTTGAGTGATAGATCATAGGTTGTAGAACTTAGAATTTACCCAGATGGCATGAGCCAAGGGCAAAAGACATTTGAGACCATCTCTATATAAGCCCAGCGGTAGAAGACTTCAGGGTCTCATTTCTTGAGAAGGGGTAATGGGTGGGGAAGGGTGGGTAGGTCTATAGACCTGTATATCCAACACCTGGTACCTGATTGTCTCATAATATCCACTGACCTATTACTGAATAAGGCTGAGAGATAAACTTCAACACCAGTTACAAGAAGAAAATCACAAGTCCTTCCTTTCACTTGGTCTAGAGACTAGACCAGAGAGGGGTCTGATCAGAGTCTAGAGGGAGAGAAGCCTCTCCAGCCACCTGCCAACCTGTTACTTATTGATTAGCCTAATCTAACTCCCATAGATTTTAGCATAGCCATCCCCAACACCACTTTCCTTTATCCTGAATCCTACCCCTTTGAATTATAGCATCAAACCCTTTAAACATATCTCAAAGCGAAGACTGATATCTTTCCAAGAGCAAGTGAATATTACAGCCAAAGGGGAAAGGGGAACTTATCTAAATTGCAGTCATTTCACATTATCCAACTCAATATCAATATCATCCTTATTATAAACCTTATCCTAGTCTAACCTAACCCCAAGCCAGGGAACCAAAGGAGCTGTGTGAACAAAATACAGCTTCTCCCTTAATAACTTTGGGTCAAGTGCTTATCTAAGCTGAACCTTCATAAGCCCTAGTGGTTATCAGCACACCTTGGTGGCCACCCAGGCATCCGTACCTTCACTCAGCCTAGATCCATTTACCATCTAGGGATGTTGGGCCAGGTTGTCAAGCCCATCTAAAAGAAGCACCACCCCACTCCTGTATAACAACTGCTATGTTCCCTGCTAGCTCTGCTCCTCTCTCACCTCAGTTTCCCAGATGATTGTTTCTCTCTGTCTCTTTGTTGGTTCTGTCACTCCTGTATTTGTTTTGTGTAGATATTTTACTCTTGGTCAGAGACCATTTTTGTGCTGAAATGGCAAGATGCTGCCCTAGTTACTCCTCCATCTTGGCTCCACAACTTTAATGCTTTCATGAATACTGAGATGAAAGGAGGAATAAAATGTTTTCATATATATATATATATATATATATATATATATATAATTTTTGTGTTTTTTATGTATTGATGCACATTTAATTTTCTCTGTGATGTAAAATCAAAGGACCACTTTACTAAATGAGTTATTTTGCTGAACATAAACATTAATATGATTATAAAAAAATTATAACAGATGGACTGATTTTCAGGATTTTCAAATCAGGACTCAACTGTACATTTATTCAGAATTGTCTTTGCATGAAGTCCAAAAGGTAACTTCATAAAATCAAATCTTTCTGTAGCCCTTTTATTTTTGCTGATCAACAGTTTGTTAGTAAATAAATATGTTAATAAATAAATAAATTCCTTGAATTAAAGAATAAAATTGTAGAATAGACAGAAGGGAAAGAATTAATCAAGACCATAAAGAAACCAAAATCTTTTCTGAAAAAGTTCCACAAAATGAAATTTAAAACTCACACACAAAATAAATGAAATGGAAGAAGAGGGTTATAAGTGTTTAATATTGTATATATTTTCAGAGTTTTTAAAGTATATTAATTAGTTATGCTGATTTTTTCTACCTTTATCTCTTTAAAACATTGTTTTCATATAGGATTCCTCTGTGAAATGATGAGAGTTTTAATGTGGAAAAATATAATGTTATGAAAATGAAATAAAAATTTTACTTCTGTTAAAAAATAATATCCCCTTCCTCTCAGGGTTGTTTTGAGTTTTAAATGAGATAACATTGAAGTATTTTGCAAACCTTGAAGTTTTTCAAAAAGTCATCCTTTCTTTCTTCTTTCTTTTCTTTCTTCTCTTATCATTATTATTATTATTAATTTGCTTCATCTATGGCTATTGACTAGTTCTTCTAATTCTGTAGTCTCTGAACAGTCTCTGAACAGATATAGATTATTCTGTAATTTTATCTCCAATTTCATTATATTGGTCATTTCAATATTATTTTATTGCTTTCTCACAACAGTCCTGTGATGTAAATGTTATATAATGTAGATGCTGTTTTGTTTTCCTTTTCTATAGCTTTGAAAACTGAGAGATTAAGTATCTTTCCAAAGGTCACAGAGCTAATAAATATTTGAGGTGGAATCTGAACTCCAGGCTACCTTTACTCCAAGCTGAGAATTTAATCTACTCTATCAAGTTGCTTCATGAACTCTCCTTTCGGTCATCAAAGAAGTATTAAGTTTTGCAACTATTGCAAAGTTGTCACATTTCAATACATGCAATCTGCGCATTAAAATACTCTTTCTTTGTTCCTACTGTAAAATCTAGGAAATTCTTGGTGAGAAAAGAAAAGAGAAATTGTTTTCCTCCTGACCTCCATACCCAAGAGTTCATGTAGATGAAGAACCTAGCTGTAAAGAGACAATCAGTCTAAAGGAATTCAAGGCAGAACACCGAAGGAGAAGTCACTAAATGAAAAGAATTTAAGGCACTGAGCAACCTTGCTTTGACCAACCTACTCCCTATCCCAGTAAAGTGGAGGGAAAGTGATATTAATATGCAACACGTAGAAAGATGTGATTTCTACTCCATTGAAATTTGAAATGTAGGAAACATGACAAACAGAATTTATAACTAAAAATAACAAATGCATTAAAAACCACAAAACTTTTGTTAAGTCTTTCCTTTATCTTTTTCCCTCCAATGTTTATTAGCCTTTGGAAAGGGATATGATGAGAATGATAAGTATATGAAGATTGGTAAACCTAGAAAGTAGAAAAAACTGAAAGACCTCAAAAGTAT
This sequence comes from Gracilinanus agilis, assembly GCF_016433145.1. Classification (NCBI taxonomy): domain Eukaryota; kingdom Metazoa; phylum Chordata; class Mammalia; order Didelphimorphia; family Didelphidae; genus Gracilinanus; species Gracilinanus agilis. The sequence goes on from NC_058132.1 coordinate 519,517,162, forward strand.
ATAATAGAAAGATTTTTAAAAGTAAGTATTTAGTGACTAGCAATGGAATAATTAATGTTTTACTTTGGATGCCATTATTTTCAAAATTCTTTCACATACTTTACTTCATTTAAGCCTGAAAAAAGTGGCAGAATAGTTGTTATTATCCCTATTGTATATGTAAAAAAATTAAAAGCCAAAGAGGTTAAATTAATAATCCAAGATTCCAAAACTATTGAGGGTAGCCAAGAACACAACCCAGTTCTTCTGATTATCTGAGTCTATTCTTCTTTATAGCATATTGTCTCTCTTAAAAAGATAGAGCAGAGAACAAAATATTTGTGCTATTTATAACACTAAAACATTTTTGTCATATAAAGATGATGCAAATATAAAAAATCAAGTCATTCCTCAAAGAAAAGAGAACAGGAGGGAGATATGGAATGAAGTAAGGACAGAGGGATAGAACAAAAGAGAGAGGGAAGGGAGCAGGGAAGAAAAGCAGTCAGAAATGTTCATAGTGCCAGGCCTAGAGACAGGAGGTCCTAGGTTCAAACCCGGCCTCAGCCACTTCCCAGCTGTGTGACCCTGGGCAAGTCACTTGACCCCCATTGCCTACCCTTACCAATCTTCCACCTATGAGACAATACACTGAAAGTACAAGGGTTTAAAAAAATGTTCATAGACTAATCACAAGCAACAGAAATAACCATTTTGATTTTTTTCATTGGAAAAATGGAAATTAAAGGGACAATATAATTTTCAAGAATCAGAAGTTAATTCATATAAAATTTTTCAAAATGAATTAAGCTAAATTGTCTATTGTTTTCTTGCTAATTACATTGTTTTTTCTCTAAATGCCTTTCCTACTTCACTTCCCAACCATCCTAAATCCTTGGTTTCTAATTCAGGATTATGCTTGACTAACACTACTTTGATATAAAAATCAGTTTTGAGCAACAATAGTCATGGGTGATCAATGTTCCTTAGAGAATAAATGAAACATTTAGGTAACAAATGAACACTATCTACTTAAATTACATCTGGAGTCCATTCTACTCTGACCTTGGATTCTATACTAGGATCCTGTTCCTATCCAATGGAGCTGCACCAAAGTATCATTTAAGAAAGAGAGAACATATCAGAACCAATGGTAGAATTTATATTGAGAGTACTTGTGGAACCAAAAATACTTTCAGTATTAGCTAAATTAAGAGTTTTAAAATTGTTACAGAGAGGTTCTTTAAAAGAGAGAAACAATTACATAATTGGAATAAAACTGGTAACATATCACCTTGGTGTGAAGAAATGCTTTGGTTAAGTGAAGAACCGCGTTCACCTCTAAATTCCTAAGCCACTGCCTGCAAAGGATTTCTTCTTTATCTGACCTCATTCCACCAGCCCAACTATAATCCTAACCATCTCCCACCCCCATTCCCACAAACATGTACAAGCACAATTGCTTAGCCCCCTATGTAGGGTAAATTTTCTTCCAGGAATAAAACAAATTATTCAGGCTAAACAGGATTTTTAGGGAATTCAGGGAAATGATAAAATAGAAATAATAATAGTACTAAACAAAAAAAAGATGGCATATGTATATGTATAAAACGAACACCAAAAGTATATAAATTGCTTTGCAAATAAAATGTTATATAAATACATACAGATACATATATATATAGATTTACACATACATCTGTATATATGTATATATATACATATGGATATGCTTTTCAATGCCCTTTGCATACTTTATATCATTTGATCTTCAGTCACCCAACAGGAGTTTATCGCTATCATTTTACAAATGAGGAAATTTCTAGTGCTGAGAAGATTACATATATAAAACCATGTTGACATGTCAAATATTTTTACAACTTTTTAAATTTTATTTTTCACTATTAAGATCATGATCATCAATTTATACGCAAATTTACAAATTTTAAGAATAAGAATTAAACTGTGAAGTTCAATTACATATAATTCTTAACCACAAATTAAATTTAATAAGATAGTAACAAAATGACTCTATTTTATAACTCTTCTGTATATTTTAGTCTGGATGTTTTTGAACATTTTTAATATTCATATACATATAATAATATTCTTTCATATATGCAAATCTATATTACATACATGTTCACATAAACATATATTGCATTTATTTCACTATTCACTAACTCAAATGTTATGCAGAAACTCTAGTTCTTTTTAAAGCGAATCAACAGGAAAATAAAGAGAAAAATCATGGGAGAAAAGCCATGTATATAATCACAAGTGCTAAAATCAGATCACCAAAGGAAATCTACACACCCTGGGAAAAGTGTGGTCTGGAAGTTCAATAAGAAGCTGGGAAACCTAGTCATTTACGGGAACAAAACCACAAGAGAACATTTATGATGATGAACTAGCACTATAGGAATAAAAAATTCAACATCTGTCCCAAACACTTCCTGAGAGCCCCCAAGACCATGACTTATTTTTTAATCGCAGTGAAAAAAAGAGTGAAAAATTTCAGTGAATATAATGGAATTTTTCAGATGAGAATCAGTTTTGGCCTCTTTTAAAGGCAGCATAACACTTATTTCAAAAACATAATGAATATTTTTTTTAAGTTTTTTTTTTTTAAACCCTTGTACTTCGGTGTATTTTCTCATGGGTGGAAGATTGGTAAGGGTGGGCAATGGGGGTCAAGTGACTTGCCCAGGGTCACACAGCTGGGAAGTGGCTGAGGCCGGGTTTGAACCTAGGACCTCCTGTCTCTAGGCCTGACTCTCACTCCACTGAGCTACCCAGCTGCCCCCCATAATGAATATTTTAAGCAAGGAAATAAATTATAGATATTGGGCATTTATAGTAAGAGAGAGAGAGTCAAAAGTTTGCTCAATAAGAGCAGATCTGAAAAAGTTAAATTCCAGTCATTACTAGGTTAAGGACAAGCTGCTAGTCTGTCTTCTAACAAGTGTCAATGACAGGTGTTATAACAGGTCAAAGTATCTCCTAGTTACCATCACAAGAAATTTCCTAGTGGTATAGCTAGGCAACTATTAAGGAATGCATATTCTGGACTAAATCAGTGATTAAAGACAATGTAGAAAGTTCAATATATGCTTGTAGTAGAATGGTCGTAATGAAGAGATGATTTGATGGGTTTTAAATGTGGTATTGATTAATATTCAAACTCTTGTTGCTACATTTGTTTACCAATATGATTCAATGAAAATAAAGATTAATCTTTGGAAAGTCACTAAGGAAGAAATGATGGAGAAATGAACGTTATTGAAGAATAGCAGAGAAGTAAGAGTAGTAGCTAAATATGTAAAAGTTTGAAAAATGGAACAATGCATGTTATGAGCTCTCCATTCTCAAAAACACAAGCCATGTACAAGAAGTTTAAGGAAAAATAGGAAGCAAGTATTTTTTATTTGAACTAAAATGGACTTTTACTCTAATCTGAGAGCTAAGTCTCTAAATGATAAATAATTAGGAATGATGCAGTTCAGTTTTCGGGGACAGGGGTAATTCCAGAAGTCCTATACTAAAGTTTTCCTCTAATTTTGATTACTTTCCATAGGTTTGCAAATGTAAGAAATTGATCAATTGTGGACAGAAATCAAACTTCAAAAAAAGAAAAAAATTTATGGATAAGATAAATGAACACCTTTCTAGATACATATTTAAAATTGTAGATTATGCCAAAGCTCTATTAAGATTTTAACAAATGTAGTAAAAATATAATTTTTCTTGAAAAAGTTAGAAAATTATATAGAATTCTAAGTACTTTGTTGCAGTGAAAATGATAATAGGGAGAAATGGAGAAATATCATACAGAAATGTAAACTGGGAATCTTAGGTGGATTAATATTCCAAAATAGTTTTCACTTGGTAATTGAGGGCCAATAAAGGCAGCCAAAAGCTGAGCAACATCTGTGAAGATACTGTAAATATAGGAAACAGTATCGCACCATTTTTTAAAACTGTGCTATCATGTGGTATATTGTTAGCAGCTCCTCCAAGTCCATTACTTCAATAAAACACAGAACAGAAGCTGGACAGAGACAAGGAAAAGGAGTGTCTCATAAGAAATATTTGACTTTTTTTAATCAAATAGATTTTCAATGGTTGATTTTTAAATGTTAGAATTATTAGCCTTTGAAAATATGTAAATTCATGATCATTATGGAATTGAACAAGCATGATTTTTTGCTACCAAATTCCAGCATACTAGAGCAAGGAATAAAGCCATGAAACTTGTGAAAGTTTGAAGCATAGTGCAAAGCTTTCCTTTGGACAGCAGAGAGTCAATTAATAGAAGTCATTGCCCAAGAAATGGTAAAATATACAACAAATAGATTCAAAGAGTATTTAAATGATCAGTCATTTTTGATTTTTTTTCTCTCATCCATGAAACACATTTCATTTCCTTGAAAAGATGATTATCATCAGTTTTTTTTTTTCATTTCAAGCTATGGGAGCACAAGCTCTATCAGGTCCAATGAGCCTGGGAAAATGGTACATAGAGATCCAGGTATGTAAGAGTCAGCATAAATAGAAGCTCTTTCCTAGAAAGCTGATTATCAAATTGTATTATCTTAGCTAAAATACCTTACCAATTCATACACCAAATTGTTGAGCATTAGGGGGCAAGAGAAGGGCTGTTATTGGAATGCAAAGAGCACTCACAAAAATGAAGCATATTGGCTTTTGTTAAAATCTTATGAGTTAGGGACAGCTGGGTAGGTCAGTGGGTTGAGAGTCAAGCCTAGAGACGGGAGGTCCTAGGTTCAAAGCCGGCCTCAGACACTTCCCAGCTGTGTGACCCTGGGCAAGTCACTTGACCCCCATCACCCACCCTTACCACTCTTCCACCTAGGAGCCAATACACAGAAGTTAAGGGTTTAAAAAAATAAATAATAAATAAATAAAAGCTCATGAGTTGGGTCTTTGGTTCTACTGGTGTAGCCTTTATGCTGGTAGCCTGGGAGGTTTGAAAGGGTTGCTGAGTGTGCTCAAGATCACAAAGAATCACTTCATTTTTTTTCATATTCTTTTGGAATCTATGTGTCTTAAATATGGAGACAGCTGAAGTTGTTTTAATTTTGGGAGATAATTTCTGTTTTCAAAAGATGGAATTTTGGGGGATCAGAGAAAATGTCTAGTCCTCCATTTCTCTGCTCATTTGACTAAGAAACAGCTTGGCAAAGAGAAATAGCTCTTCCTGGCCCAGAAGAAGGGAAACCAAATCTCAATTCTGAGAAATGCTTTGAGATAATGAGCAAGTTAAGTGACCTTTCAATTTTCTACATAACTCTAAGTTCCAGAAAATTCATTGATTTGAATTATAGAGGGAATTTCTTTATCTCAGGGTATCCTATGACAATGAAATCAGAGTTTCAGATCCTATCACCTATGCAATCATATCAACATATTTTAAATCAACCAGTTAATCTCTACATTTCCATTTTATAACTCATGACAAAAGCAGGTGAAAATCAATTGGAATATCCTAGGAAATTATCAGAGTAGCAGTAGACATAGATTGCACCTCCCTTTTATACCACCCCAATCATAGAGCCGGAAAAATAAATAATCCACCTTAAGTGAACTCTTACCAAAAATTAATTGGAGTAGTTCTTTAGCCCATTTCTTCTTCAGTCATCTCTCCCCTATTTCTATATCCTTTCACAGCATGTGATACCATTGGCTTTGGGTAACCACACTTTTCCTGGAAGTTACTTTTTCAGGCATTAGCTTTTGGAATCAATCTCTAGAATGGAAGTAATCTAACTTCTCAGGCACATTGGGGCTCCTAAATCAGAAAAGCCCTGTTGTTGCTCTTGTTGTTCACTTTCCATCTTAAAAGAGGAAAAGTAACATCACAGAGGTGATGTCTTGACTTTCATATGAATAGAATTTAAATGAGTCAGAGTTTCAAAAAATGATCAGCTTCACTCTTTCTTCCAGAGACATCAAAGTGCAGTGGCAAGACAAGAGTCAAGAAGAGTGGTGATGACCTGGGATGCATTGGATTATTTTGTTGTCTTCTGTCTGACCACATGCTTGGGATAGACATAATCCTTCCCCTAAGTCACTGATGGGTATAAGGCCTTTCCATGACCATCAACCTGGTTTTGTCTATCTGTTAAAATGGTTTTACCAGGATGTGGCCCTATACATGCCAGGATCACATAACTTGTGTTAGTCAGAGGTGAGAGTTGGGTGAAAGGTTGTAACAAAAGATAGATAAGCAACCTTGAAAAGGCCTCAACAAACCCTCACACAATCCCTCAAGTACAAGAAGAAAGATGAGTTGACTGTTAAAGAGTGGATCACAACAGTGCAACACGGGACAAAACTATAGCATACCGCAGAAGTCACAAAAAGTGAGTAAGACACACAAATACAATGACTTCTTAAGGTTTCCCCTTAAGTCTTCTTTCCTCCATCTCACTAATTGCCTTTCTGGTCACATCCCAGGAGTCAGCCTAAGAACTGAAGAAATTTCACCACAGAGAAAAGAATAAAACCCTGAAGAATGTCACAGGAAAACCTAGAGAGTAAATCCAAATGAAGTGACTGCTCAGTCTCCTTGAAATGTCCCAATGTGTTGTCCTCAATTGATGGTCACAAATCTTCTCTAACTAGAATGGAATGGCAGAACATTAAACAGGCATGAAAAAATCTTGAAGGAAAGAATATCATTGGACTTTCATATTGTAAACTGATAAGAAATTCAGGAAGCTATAGATTACTTGTTCAAAAAAACATGCCTAGTTCAGACAAACTTAAAAATAAAATTTTTTAGCCATATTAGGAAGAATTAATTCCTATGTAACAAATATCATTTTAAAAATCAGTCAATTAACAATTCATGCAACTATTTTCAAGAAATGACAACTATCCTATTATTCAAACTCCAAGTCTGGTACTATATGCTTAATTTTTTTTCCCTTAAGAATTCATGAATTAAATAGTCCTATTGGTTTCTTTGTTTCTTACTGGTCTTCAATTCCTTATCTCTGAAGAGAGAGGGTTAGTCTGTATTATATCTAAGATTTCTTAATTCTCTAAGTCTCTTACTTATGGAGGAAGACTGTAGCAATATATTAAGATTCATATTTCTAAAATGATAAACACGGAAAGACTATTCACTTAAACTTTTCAAGTCAGATATCATGTGTCTAAAGTCAAAAAATACCCCTGTTTTGCAATTAAGAAACAGTAGAAGAGCTCCTACAATAAATATGGTCAAAATAAGATTTTTACTATATCTAGTAATATTAATTATTATTTCTGTAAAGTAGTAGGATATAAACAAATGAATTAAAACAATAACAATTTATATAGCACCCTAATAGATAAGATAAATTCCATTCAAAACAACTGCAATGTACATAGAATATTATGAATGTTAGTCTACCAAGTAATATGTAATTGTGATTATATTAAAACATTTAAAACATTTTAGATGAATAAAATCAATGAATATAGAATAAAAAGTGAACCACAAAATGGAACACTGTGTTGCATTATAGAAATATAGGTGAATTTTACCTTTAAGATCATCTGCTTGAGCTGCTTTATTTTAAATATGAGAAAACTAAGGCTCATGTAGCATGAATTATTCACAGTCATAAAAAGACAGTATACCCAAAACACAGATCATAAAATCTTTTAATACTCTAAAGTCAATGCTCTTTCAAGTTTCATGATACAACTTTGATATCTGAATTATCTTGAGAACAAATTACCATCAATATATAAATATTTAATACAAGAAACATTTTTTTAAACCCTTGTACTTTCGGTGTATTGTCTCATAGGTGGAAGAGTGGTAAGGGTAGGCAATGGGGGTCAAGTGACTTGCCCAGGGTCACACAGCTGGGAAGTGGCTGAGGCTGGGTTTGAACCTAGGACCTCCTGTCTCTAGGCCTGACTCTCACTCCACTGAGCTACCCAGCTGCCCCCTGAAACATTTTTAAATAGATATGTGGTCACAGAATTTGAATAAAGATTTAGAAAATACCTGTATGAAAACAAGCCTTTTATCACTAGTATTAATAGAAATACATATCTTTTTAAATTTTATAGTTCAACTTTATGTCTGAATTATAAAGTATATTAATATTCAATATTGCAGAGTCAATGGAAAAGTAGGCATATGAACACATATTTGTTGGAGGTATATATAGTTGCAACCATTTTTCATTTTGGTTTTGATTTATATAAATGGAAAATCTAAAATATTCATATTCATTTCATCAGAAATCCAATTCTAAGTCATATACTCCCCTAAATGGGGAGGGGGGAATGGAAACAGGTAAATATAAGTATACATTTGTATGATAGAATGAGTAAAGTGTGGTAGAAAAAGACTAGGAACCTATTATTTTTGCATTAAATGAGAAACAAATTAAAGCAAAAAGCTAAACAAAAATTCAATCTCTATTTTTACTTTGTTTTATTTTGTTTTAATATATAATTTCTTTAAAAAATTTTCCATGATTCCATGATTCTTGTTTTTACTTTCCCCTTCACCTCTCTTAGATTCCCCCCATATCCAATGTGCATCTCCACTGGTTTTAACATGTGTGATCAATCAAGACTTATTTACATATTATTGATAGTTGCATTGGTGTGGTCCTTTTGAGTCTACATCCCCAACAATGCCCTCATCAACCCATGTGTTCAAGCAATTGTTTTTCTTCTGTATTTCCACTCCTGCAGTTCTTCTTTTAAATGTGGGTAGCATTCTTTTCCATAAATACCTCAGAATTGTCTTGGGTCATTGCATTGCTGCCATTACAGAAGTTCATTACATTCGATTTTACCAATGTGTATCAGTCTCTGTATACAGTATTTTTCTGGTTCTCCTCCTTTCACTCTGCATGAATTACTGGAGGTTTTCCGGTTCACATGGTATTCCTCCAGTTTCTTATTCCTTTGAGCACAATAGTATTCCATCACCAACATATACCAAAATTTGTTTAGCCATTCTCCAATTGAAGGGCATCCCTTTGTTTTCCATTTTTGCCACCACAAAAAGTGCAGCTATAAATATTTTTGTACAAGTCTGTTTATCTATGATCTCTTTGGGGTACAAATGCAGCAATGCTATGGCTGGATCAAAGGGCAAAAGTCTTTTAGAACTCTTTGGGCATAGTTCCCAAATTGCCATCCAGAATGGTTGGATCAGTTCACAACTCCACCAGCAATGCATTAATGTCCCAATTCAGCCACATCCCCTCCAACACTCATTATTCTCCCCTGCTATCATTTTAGCCAATCTGCTAGGTGTGAGGTGGTACCTCAGAGTTGTTTTAATTTGCATTTCTCTAATTATTAGAGATTTAGAACACTTTCTCATGTGCTTATTGATACTTTTGATTTCTTTATCTGAAAATTGCCTATTCATGTCCCTTGCCCATTTATAAATTGGGAAATGGCTTGATTTTTTTATACAATTGATTTAGCTCCTTGTATATTTGAGTAATTAGACTTCTGTCAGAGTTTTTTGATATAAAGATTTTTTCCCAGTTTGTTGTTTCCCTTCTGATTTTGGTTGCATTGTTTTTGTTTGTACAATTTTTTTTAATTTAATATAATCAAATTTATTTATTTTACATTTTGTAATTTTTCTAACTCTTCTTTGGTTTTAAAATCTTTCCTTTCCTATAGATCTGACAGATATACTATTCTATGTTCACCTAATTTTCTTATATTTTCCTTCTTTATATTCAAGTCATTCTCACATACTGAATTTATCTGGGTATAGGGTATGAGATGTTGATCTAAACCTAATATCTCCCATATTGTTTTCCAATTTTCCCAACATTTTTTGTCAAATAGTGGATTTTTGTCCCCAAAATTGGCCTCTTTGTGTTTATCATAGACAGTCTTCCTGACATCACCTACCCCAAGTCTATTCCACTGATACTCCCTTCTGTCTCTTAGCCAGTACCATATCGTTTTGATGAGCTTGGCTTTATAGTATAGTTTAATATCTGGTACTGCTAGGCCACCTTCCTTTACATTTTTTTTCATTATTTCCCTTGATATGCTTTTTTGTTCTTCCAAATGAACTTTGTTATAGTTTTTTCTAATTCAGTAAAATTTTTCTAATTCAGTAAAAAAGTTTTTTGGTAGTTTGATAGGTATGGCCCTAAATAAGTAAATTAATTTGGGTAGAATGGTCATTTTTATTATGTTAGCTCATCCTACCCATTAGCAATCAATGTTTTTCAAATTGTTTAGATCTAGTTTTAATTGTTTGGAAAGTGTGTTGTAGATGTCTTCATATAATTCCTGTGTTTGTTTTGGTAGATAAATTCCAAAGTATGTGATATTGTGTAGGGTATTTTAAATGGTATTTCTCTTTCTACCTCTTGCTGCTATGATGTGTTGGAAATATATAGAAATGCTGATGATTTATGTGCATTTATTTTGTATCCTGCAACTTTGCTAAAGTTGTTGATTCTTTCTACAAGCTTCTTAGTTGATTCTCCAGGGTTTTTTTAAGCAGACCAATATATCATCTGCAAAGAGTGATAGCTTAGTCTCCTCATTGCCTATTTTAATACCTTCAATTCCTTTTTCTTTTCTAACTGCTACTGCTAGTGTTTCAAGTACAATATTAAATAATAGAGGTGATAGTGGGAATCTTTGTTTCACTCCTGATCTTATTGGGAATGCTTCTAATTTATCCCCATTGCATATGATAATTGTTGATGGTTTTAGGTATATACTATTTATTATTTTTAGGAAAGGCCCTTCTATTCCTATACTTCCTAGTGTTTTCAATAGGAATGGGTGTTGTATTTTGTCAAAGGTTTTTCAGCATCTATTGAGATAATCATGTGGTTTTCGTTGGTTTGCTTGTTGATATGGTCAATTATGTGAATGGTTTTCCTGATGTTGAACCATCCTTGCATTCCTGGTATAAATCCCACCAGATCATAATGAATAACCCTCGTGATCACTTGCTGGAATCTTTTTGCTAGTATTCTGTTTAAGGTTTCTGCATCTATGTTCATTAAGGAGATTGATCTGTAGTTTTCTTTCTCTGTTTTAGATCTACTTGGCTTTGGAATCAGTGCCGTATTTGTATCATAAAAGGAATTTAGTAGAACTCCTTATTTTCTTATTATGTCAAATAGTTTGTATAGTATAGGAATTAACTGTTCTTTGAAGGTTTGATAGAATTTACTTGTGAATCCATCTGATCCTGGGGATTTTTTCTTAGGAAGTTCTTTGATGGCTTGTTCAATTTCTTTTTCTGATATGGGATTATTTAAGTATTGTATTTCTTCTACTGTAGATCTAGGCAGTTTATATTTTTGTAAATATTCTTCCATCTTACCTAGATTATATTTCTTGCCATAATTGTGCAAAGTACTTTTTAATGATTGCCTTGATTTCGTCTTCATTAGAGGTGAGGTCTCCTTTTTCCACTTTGATACTGATGATTTGGTTTTCTTCTTTCCTTTTTTAAATTAGATTGACCAGTACTTTGTCAATTTTGTTTGTTTTTTAAAGTACCAGCTTCTGGTCTTCTTTATTAATTCAATAGTTCTTTTACTTTCTATTTATTGATTTCCCCTTTAATTTTTGTAATCTCTGATTGGGTTTTTAGCTGGGGATTTTTAATTTGTTCCCTTTCCAGTTTTTTAATTTGCATGCCCAGTTCCTTGATCTTTGCCCTCTCTAACTTGTTAATATATGCACTCAAGGATATAAATTTCCCCCTGAGTACTGCCTTAGCTGCATCCCACAGAGTTTGGTAGGATGTTTCATCATTGTCATTCTCTTCAACGAAATTATTGATTGTTTCTATGATTTCTTCTTTAACTAACTGGTTTTGGAGAATTATATTATTTAATTTCCAATTAGTTTTTGGTTTCCCTGTCCATGTGCCCTTAGTAATTATTATTTTTATTACATTATTACCTGAGAATGTTACATTCATTATTTCTGCACATTTGCATTTGTTTACAATGTTTCTATGACCTATTACATGGTCAATCTTTTTGAATGTACCATGTGGAGCTGAAAAGAAGGTGTATTCCTTTTTGTTCCTATTTATTTTTCTCCACATATTTATTAAATGTAATTTTTCCAGGATTTCATTCACCTCTCTTATCTCTTTCTTATTTATTTTTTGGTTTCATTTATCTAGATCTGAAAGAGGAATATTTAGATCTCCCACTAGTATGGTTTTACTATCTATTTCCTTCTTGAGCTCAGCCAATTTCTCCTTGAGGAATTTGGATGCTATACCATTTGGTGCATACATGTTGAGTACTGTTATTTCCTCATTATCTATACTGCCTTTTTTCAGGATGTAATAACCTTCCCTGTCTTTTTTAATCATATCTATTTTTACTTTGACTTTGGCAGAAATCATGATTGCCACCCCTGATTTTTTTTTCTTATTTGAATCCCAAAAGATTTTGCTTCTGCCCTTGACCTTAAACTTGTGTATGTCCACTCACCTCATGTGTTTCTTATAGACAACATATGGGAGGATTATGGTTTCTAATCCACTCTGCTATTTGCTTCCATTTTATGGGTGAGTTCATGCCATTCACATTCAGAGTTATAATTATCAGTTGTGTATTCCCTAACATTTTCCTATCCTCTCCTAGTTCTACCCCTTCTTTTTACACTATTTCCTTTTAAACCAGTGGTTTGTTTTAGACCAGTCCCCCTTTTCCCCTCCCTTGATTACTTCCCTTTCAACTCCCTCCTTATTATTCTACTCTTTTTATTTTTTTTACAGCCTAATGAATTCCCTGCCCTCTCTCTTCCCCACCGTTTTTGGACCTCCCCACTCCTCTGCTCCTCTTGTTTCATCCCTTCTGACTTTCTCAGTAGGTTTAGATAGAATTCTATATCCCAATGGATATTGGATACTCTTCCCTCTCAGGATTAATTCCGCTGAGAGTAAGGTTTAAATAGTACCTCTTAATGCTCTCTTCCTTTCTGGTATGCTATATCTATTTGTAAGGAGAGAGAGTCACCCTGCCTCTACTCTGTCACCATCTTAACCCTCTATCTCTATTCTTAAGCAGACATTAATTTTTTTTTACTTCCAAACACTTAATTTCTTCCCTAACCAATGAGGACATATACAATGTATACACACACAGGCAGAGAGACAGATAGATAGACAGTCATAAAAAAATTATACTATCCAAGTGCCAAAGAGAAAAAAAGAAGAAAATTTATATGTTTTAATCTACACATAAAGTCTATCAGTTCTCCACCTGGAGATGGATAGCATAATTCATTATGAATCCTTTGAAATTATGAAAGGTTATCTTGTTGCTTAGAATTACTGTTTTTTAAAGTTGATTATCTTTAAAATATTATTACTACTATTATAAGGATGGGATTTGTGCAAGGGGGATGGGACAAAAGGAGCCAGAGAAGGAGTGGCTGACAGTTGCTGACAGTTGAGACCAGAGAGAATTCTGGGTATTTTCTCTGTACGAGGAGAGGAAGAGAGGTCTTCTGGCGGAGGACTGGGAGGAGAGAGGAGGTGGACATCTCAGCTCAGATCAAGTCCTTAGGGCTTCCTGAGGATCTTTTGTCTGGAAATTGAAACCCTGATTCCCTGATCAAGGTCATTCCTTCACACCTCACCCATCAAGACTTCAAAAATTGAGTTAGATAAGTTTTTGGACTCCATTTTGGGAGTGATCTCTTGGTCTCCTTCACCCATAACCCAGCCTTGCTGAGAGACCCTTTCTGGTCTACCTTACAATTAGAGAAAAAGAGAGAAATAGGAAATAGAAATAGAAACAGAAGAAGAGGTATTCTCTAATTGACAGCTATCCCTAATGTTCCACCAAAATTTGCATATATAACACATATGCATATATAAAGTACTGTACACACACACACACACACACATATATATATAAAACTCTTTTATTTCAATTCAAATTTATTTTATAATTACTAAAGAGTTGTATGAGTTTTGTACATGATGAAATGACATTAGTGTGTTGCTATGAGAAAAGCATTGTCTTTGGAGTCAGAGGCCCAATTTCAAATCTTGTCTTTGACAAAATAATTAGCATTTTAAAAGAATTTAAAGTTTGCAAAGTGCTTCACAAATAAAATCTTTGTTCACTTGATTCTCACAACAATCCTCGGAAATAGGTGCTATTATTATTTTCATTAGGAAATCAAGATTGGCAAAGATTAAGTGAGTTGTCTAATGTAATAAAACTAAGGAAAGATTTGAACTAGGGTTCTTCATTCCAAATCCAGCACTCTATTTACTGTAACACATCAACTATATAACATTGGATAAAAAACAATGTCATTAAGCCTCAATTTCATCAAATCTAGAATTAAAGAAGCAGACCGTGTGCCCTCTGAATTTCCTTTGAGACCCAATTCTATGATCCTATACCTGCCTGGCCCTCTTTTATTGCCCCTCCCCTTCTTACTTCTCTATGGGGTAAGATAGACTTCTATACCCAGCTGAGTTTTGATGTTGTTCCCATTGTGTGTGCCAATTCCAATGATAGTTCAAGCTTTGCCAGTCAACCCCCTATCTTTCCTTCCACTGTATTGATTCTTACATGCCTCTTCTTGTGAGATAATTTGCCTTCTGTTTCTCTTTTCCACTGGATTATTCTTTCTTATCCTTTGATTTTTTTAAAACATACCACACTATATCCAACTTATTCCCTGTCCCTTTTCTATATACACTTTTATTCAGTGCTCAAATAATGATAAAGTTCTTTAAGTATGTTTAGGATCTTAAATATCTTAAGTACTTAGTATCATAGGTATATCAAGCATCATAGATATATTAAGCATCTTCGTTATCACCCTACTAGTAATGTAATCAGTTTAAGCCCATTATTCCCTTTGATTACCTTGAAAGTATCTTAAGTATTTTAAATATCTCATACCATAGGTATCTTAAGTATTCTAGTTATCACTTTCCTATTTATGGATGTTATTAATATAACTCCGCCAATTCTCTTAAGTAGTTTTTTTTTTATATTTTTGTGCTTCTTTTAAATGTTGAGTTTGACCACTGAATTTTCTTTATATCTCTCGAACTTTCATCAGGAATGCCTAGGCTTTCTCTAATTCATCAAATGTCCATTTCATCTCCCAAAGTATTATCCTCAATTTCACTGTTTGCTTATGTTTGGTTGTAGTCCTAGATCTTTTGCCTTGCAAAATATGGAATTCCATGCTACAGAGATAAGATTAGAGAAAGATAAATGTTGTTAGAATTAATTTTGAGTATTGGAAGATGTTTCCAGGGTAATGGTATGAGCTGTGTAAATAGAATTAGCTCTAGCCCATTCATAGTTAAACTCTACTTACCCTAGGCATAGAGATGATGTCATCCTCACCTCCCTTAGTGAGGAGGAGAGATGAGTTACCCACACGTGACAACAAGTAACAAATCAAGAACAAGGAACTGCCCTTTGGGCTGTCCAAATCAGTGTAGAAGCTGCCATTTGTCCACCTGAATTAGAGGTGGACCCACAGGAAGTGACGAGACACTATCTCTTCAAGTATGTTGGTTACTTCCTGCGAGGGGAGTTCCCGCTTTGAACTTGGCGCTAAAGGATCTCTGAGGAAACCTCAGGCATCTTCTACTCAGCATGGTCACAGGGGTAAATTAGGCTGACTTCCTTGGGCCTAGCTTGGCGTTTCCAATCTCTACCTTTAAGTAGGCTCTAGCCTATCTGATTGCTAGGCCTTGTGACTTGTAGCCTCATTTATTTAGCCTTCTAACCTTCTCTCTCAGTCCAGGCCTCTACAGGCCTGGACTAGCCTCTCCCTCACCCTATTTCCCTACCTTTTACCCTCCTAACTGTGAATAAACTACCTTAAATCCAGTACTGACTTGGGTCGAATTTAATTACGGAATCAATCTGAATTGTTGATTCCTGGCTGCCACACTTTAATCATATATCTATAAATACCTAAATTCTCCCTCTTACAGAGCTCAGTCCAAGAATCCTGAGAAAGACCTTGGAATGCACAGGGAGCTGGACAAAGGTGCTTGGGGAAGCAACTTTCATTTCCTGTCTGGTATCTGAGGAGAGGAAGCCTGCTGATCTCTGCTGAATTTTCAACCCAAACCTGTTTCTGGAAGAAGGGAACCTCTAAACTACTTTTGGTGGTACCTTTTCCACTGAAGAAACCATTTAAAGAAGATCTCTTTATTTCTGCTGTTTTTAACAACCCTGACTAAGACAAAGTTTATCCAAAGTACTCACCTCAGGGCCAGGACCAGCTTTGGGTGAACTCAGTCAATTTCAGTTCATCCTCAGTCAACTTGGAGACAATTTCTGAGAACCCAACTAAACCAAAAGGAGAGGATTTTAGTCAGGTAGAATAGAGAGGTATGGGGTATATCTAGCCAGAAACAGGAAGCCGATAAGGAGCTTAAAGATCTCAAAGACTCCATCTAATGATGGGCATAGGAGGAAGGGTACAGTATTAGAATTTAGAAATCAGGGCATCCTTGCTTCTAAATCCTCTCCTCATTCCTTATCCTTGTTTAATCATTAAATTAGTTTACTTTTGTATAAATTCAGTTTTCAAGACTTACGTGTGCACTGGTGCTAGTGGAATGAAGCTCACTTTGCCTTCCTTCACTACAGGGAACTGAGATACTTAAAATAGCCAATTCAGCATCAAACCCAGTACCCTAGGGTGTATAACATCTATCAACCTTAATTATTACCCCATTACTTCAGTGCAACATGAAAATGGCAGGGTGGAATTCCTGCAAGATACAAGGTCAAGCCTCACCTAGAATTCCAGCGCCCCCCCCCCCCCCCAGAACTCTGGGTGAGGGGACAGTTTAAGGCAGTTATGGTCAGTTGATTCCTGGGGGTTGAAATCAGCAGGCCACTCTGTATGCTGAGCCAAATGTGGATAGCTTTGGTGGCCTGTGGCAGTAGCCATTTAGGTACTTCTCTGCAGTTTGCCTGTTTAGCTAAACTAGACCTTTCCTGCAATAGCATTTTGTTACCATTTCATTATTTTAGATATTAGAAGTGATAATTATAGGCTTTGAGGGCAAGCTAATTATAAAGTTTGCCTCTCCTTCCTGGGGGGGGAGGGGCTGTTTTTACCTAACAGTTCAGGGCTTCCCAGATCTTATCCTAATCCTTGAAAAACCTCCTTCTGTTCCCCTTCCTCTTTTATCAGTAAAACTTCATCTTTGAGGTAGCTGTGCCTGGCTATCTATTTGGGAATACTCACTTCCTCCATAAAGTTTGGTTCCTTTCAGTTGTCAGCCCAACAAGTCAGATCCTCATTCTGTCCCTGATAGCTACTAGACATCAAGCTTCTCCTATCTTCCCTAGTCAAACCTGTGGGGAAATAAGTTGAGGAAATACAATATCATTAGTGAATTTCCTTGCTGAGCCTTGCCAGAAGTCATCAGTCCTGCCTCCATTTCCAACTGATTTCTAATTACTTGTTGGGAAGGGAGAGAAGGAGCCCTGAGCCAGTTTGTGCCCCTCCCTTCTCACTCAAGCCTGTGTGTGTGGGAGGAGTGGGTCTTGCAAGTATCTGGTTTCTGGCCAACTCTTCAGCTTCCCAAATATCTCTATTAAGATCAAGGTAAAATCAGCTATCACTTTGATACCATCCAATCCTTTGATGTAGGTGCTCTTTATCCTTTGTAATCCTGACTGTGGTTCCACTCTGGAGAGGTGGCCTGGTTGGCCTGCTATGTAGAGTTTTGAAGCTATTCAGTTCAACTGTTTCAATTTGGGTTTTGCCCAATCCTACTGAGGCTAGACCTTGTTGAGCTGAGTTCCTTCTAATGCTTCCTGCACTAGGTCGTGCCAGGCCTCTGTAGCTCAACTACTCTTTCCTCCTATATTGTTGCTTGTCCTCTATTGTATTGTTTTCTACTCTTACCCTGTTGAAGCTGGTCTGAGTGGGCTTTCCTCTGGCACTTGAGCTATATTGTGACTGAGTTTGGTGAGGCTTGTTCAGCATTCCTTCCTTATACTCCAGTGAGATGAGTCCTCTTTGCTGTCTCAGTGTTATTTTGGGCAAGAACACTACCTCACCCCTTATGTATTGTTACTCCAATATTCATTTTGAGGTATTTTTATTTTCCTGTGGTCATTTGGAGGGTGTTTCATTGGATTTGAATATTTCTTACTTTAACACCTTGATCTGATCTACTACTACCACTACCACTGCCATTCACTACAATCTATATCAACAGAATACCCTCAGGAATGTTAATCTGTCTTTTTGTCTTCTACTTTTTCTTCACTATTTTACCTAGTCCTCCCTACAACTGTCCCTTTTAGTACTGTTGCCATTAACCTATACTTTCTTTTATTCTCTTTTCCTTTTCCCTTTTCAAAATTTGTTTTTAATTCAATTTAAAAAAAATGAATTTTAAATTTTCTGGCTCTTTGAAACAATTTGGAAATGGATATGATTCAAATATTTCCCACACCTACCCATTGCCCTTTCCATCTTTACTCTAAAAGTTTTTCCTTGTATGATTTCTTTTTGTGAGATAATTTCTCTCTTCTTCCTGTCCATCTCTATTCTCTTACTACATTCCTTTTTTTCACTTATCAATTTTTGGGGGTTATTATCATATAATTAACTCATTCATGTTCCTCTGCCTATATGGAGTACCTTTACCTTCCCCAATAATGATAAAGTTCTTAGGAATTATATGTGTTATCTTCTCATATAGAAAAGGAAACACATCTATATTGATTCACTTGTGATTTTTTTCTTTTATGTTTATTTTCTTTATCTTCATCTTGTCTTAGATTTTAAAAAGAAATACTATTTATCTTTAGTACTTTCATCAGAAATGTTTTAAAATATTTTATGTCATAATTCATTTTATGCTCTAAAGGATTATGCTCAATTTTTGCTAAATGGATTGTTCTAGGTTGTAATACTAGATTATTTGCTTTCCAGAATGTCATATTCCAAGGTCTCTACTAATTCAATATGATAGTTGCTATATGTGTTCCTGAATATGGTTAAACAGCATTCTAATGCTATATTTTTGGTTGATTATAATATTTTTCTACTTCTTCTAAGAGTTCTGAAAATTGACTATAATGTCCCTGAGAATTTTTAGGCTTGGATCACTCTCAGGAGGTGATTAATAGATTTTTTTTTCCTTTTCTATATTATCCCAGAGTTCTAGGATATTGGGACTATTTTCCTTTTTAATTTTTAAAATAAAATATCTGGATTGTTTCTTTAATCTTGAATTTCAGTAAATCTAATAATTCTTAAATTGTCACTTCAATGTATTTTCCAGGTCAGCTATTTTTTTAAATAAATACTTAATATCACTTCATTTTTTTTATTTTTTATCTCTTTCATTGTTTCTTGATGTCTTAAGGAGTTATTAGTTTCCACTTGCCCAAATATAATTTTTCCATAGTTACCTTCTTCGGTGAATTTTATTTTCTTTTATTTCATTTGTCCAATTCTGTATTTTAATATGTTATTTAATTCAGAAATTTTTGTGTCTTTTACATAGCTGTTAATTTTATTTCATAATTTTCCTGCATCACTTTCATTTCTTTTCCAAGATTTTCTTCTATAACTCATTTGATTTTGCAAATCATTTTTGGCTTTTCCTGGAATTCTTATTGGGATTATGTGAAGTTTATTTTTCTTTTCTTTGACTTTAAATCTGTTTTTACTTCATTGCCTCCTGAATTTATATTTAAGTTGGGCTTATTTTCTCGGTTAAGAGTAGGGAAGAACTCTCATAAACTTCAGGCTTTTTTGCACTATTATTTTCAAAACTGATTCTACTAGAAAATTTTAGGTGCTTCCAAGATGGTATATGATCCAAGGGGAGATCTTACTACTGCTCTCCTAGTATGCATTTTTTTCCTTAATCAAGAAGAGTCCTCTTGAGATTGAAATCAGTACTACTCCTCAGCAGCCCTAATTCATTTCAGTTGTTTGAGATTATAAACGATATTGCTCTTTAGGGTCCCTAATTCCTTGGGACAGTAAGAAATAGTTTTCATCAGAGGCGCTAATTCCTTGTGATTAAACATGATACTGCTTCTTATTCCTCTGGTTCCTTTGTAGCTGCAACCTCTTCTCTCCAACCAGAAACTTTTACCTGGAGCTGATTATGGACAATTAAGTTGCAAAATAGGACCCTGTCCTATCTCCTGGACTAACAGAGGAGTCCCTTATAATCTTTTTCTGACCACTTGGCAAGGGAGGGGAAAAGGGAGACTTGAGAAATCCATAAACTGTTACTGCTACTTTTGTCACCTCCAAGGTTGAAAGCTGGTGTTACTGCTATATGGGCTTCAATGATTTTTATTTTCCAAAAAAATTAAGAAAACTATGTTTATGGGCATATAAAATTTGATTTCAATTTGAAAAATGTTAGGAAAGAATATTCATAAAGAAAACTTACTATGAAAAGACAATAAAGGGTCCTGATTAAACCAGATAATGAATTCTCCCTGAAGTGGTCACAGGTATTTTAATGCACACTATTTTAAGTTATAATTCTATAAACTATGGTAATTGGTATCAACCCAATAGAAATGTCCAGTTTAAATTCAAATAATGCAACCACTTCAGGGGTCTCAGTATTCATATTAATTGGGAATTTCCATTCAGATAGTTGAGTAAGCAGGAAATATCAAATTCATTTGAAGAAATATTTTTGGGAAAAAGAAAAGAAACACTAATATAAATGAAGAAGAACTATTGCAGAAAAAACTCCCATTAAATTATATATAATGAATACATGTATGTATGCATATATGTAATTATATACATACTCAGTACCATTTTACCTCTATTTCAGGAGGGAAAAAATTTAATTTTCAAATGCAGTAAATGTAGCTCCAAGAAATTGGTGGAAAGGAAAATGAATGTTAAATGAATTGATAGAACTCACTAACCCCTATTTTGATCCTTGGCTAATGGAGGACAAAGAAGTCCCACTTGGAAGAAAGTAGTTTGTCAATGAATATATCCAAATCCTCTGGCTAAATGGGTGTGATGACTCTACAAATTTAAATCCAGGTCACTTACCTAATTTTTTCTAAAGAGGATTTCAAATAGGAAATGGGAGATTATGCGATCTAAGAAGCACATCAAGAAATTTGAAGCTCTGAGTGGAGCAAAAATGTTAGAGGGATAACACTTGCAACATCAAGTAATTTAACAATTTCACTAACATTTAAGAATAACTTTGTGAAGCCACAATGAACTTTAGACTTCTGAACCAAATTACACCATCATCATTCCTACTGAACTGTATTGTCCTATGCTTTCCCAAAGACAGCCAATTTTTAAAAGATGTTAATAAAAATTTGAAAAGATATATTTATAAAGAAGTAGTACATTTGACAATTGTTTTTTCAGGTCTAGCAGATTAGTATACCAAAGTCTTAGTTTACCACAAAAGGTTGAAATATTCCTCCCAGAGAAACAGTATCTATGAAATAAAATTTCATTTTGATAACATATCACTATAGTTACAGAATCAAAAGGAAGGAAAATCCAAGGTTACAGTGCTTTGAAAGTCTCCACAAACTGGAAGATTCATGTCAAATAGAGATTGAAAAGCACATCTAAGGTTAAAAAAAGATCACAAATCACTTTAACCTCCTTTGTATTCCTTGACCAATATACACATACGAGCACTGGACTTGAATGGGAATCAATATCCATCCCCCTAGGTAAGGCATAAGGACAACTTTCAAACCAAAAATATGAAAGTTTGTGTATTTTGCCTTTTTTTCTAATAGCTTAATGGCATAAAATAGAAAAATCATGTTACCAGTTCTACTTCAGTAACTAACAGGTAAATGTCCCAATAATGATCCCAAGTGGGGACAACTGTGCAGCTCATTGAATTGAGAGCCAGGCCTAGAGACTGGAGGTCCTAGGTTCAAATCTGGCCTCAGATACTTCCTAGCTGTATGACCCTGAGCAAGTCTCTTAACCCCCATTGCCTAGCCCTTACCATAAGGTAAGGATTTTTAAAAAATTAAGTAAAAAATGATGATTCCAAAGGTGGCAATAATGTGACCTGGAGAAAACTTTACTGAACAGAAATGGTCAGTAAATAAATTCAGCAAGAGTTACAAGGAATTTGGCTCCTGTGGTTCTCTCTGGCTTTTGAAACTATGGATAGAAAAATAGTGTAATTCACTGAATTTCTAGAGTGTCATAGTTTAATGGTATTTCACAGCTATCGCATATCACATTATATTATATTCACAGTGTCACCTAGTAAGCTACAGTTCCATAAAGTGATAACATAGTGTAATGAGACATACAAACTCAATGTAATGTGACATACAAGAAAATCAATGCAGCATATCATTAAAAATACCCTAGTTTAAAGAGGGAATACCTATGGGCATTGCATAGGATATTCTAGATCATTCATTTTTACATATTCCCACTGTATTTAATTTCTGTATTTCTGCATGCTTCTGCAGAGAAATCTAAGGCTGAATTTTCAATTTGTGCATTTGAAGTACCATATTTTTAATTAGTTCAAATAATAAAATGTAAATTTATAAAAAAAAGTCTTCTGAAAGAAACATAAAGGTAGACTTCAATACTTTCTTCTTCTTGAAAGAAGTCAATTCTTAGTACCCTTCATGAGAGGAATTCCAAAGTCTATGTATAAAATTTGTGCCAGTGTCAAGATCAATACTTTGTTATATAATGAGATGATGTAAATAGCACTGAATTGTTAGGATGAATGTATCTTTCTGATTTTAAGCCAATCATTTAATCTTTCTGAACCTTTTCCTAATTTGTAAAATATAGGGAATATAGTAGATTTTTAAAAATTCCTTTAAATTCTAAGCTGATGATCAAATAAAGATGACTATCATGGGAAAACTTTGGAAAATATATTTTTCATATGATATGTAAGAAACTATTTTTAAATACCATTCATATCCCTACCTTTATCTGCCTTTCTGGTAAGGGGAGAAAGTGTCATTTCACCTTCCCCAAGGGTCCTACTGGATCTCCTATCTCCCTTGGAAAGAAACACTATTTCATGAAACACCTGAATCCTTCCTAGCAGAAAAGGGGAGAAAGGTTATTTAATCAATTTTTCTAGACAGTTGCTCTGCTTTAGGGTAAGGGATATAGCATTATTCTTTTAGCTTTCAGGACTCATTCCTGACCAGGACTTGAGAATTCCACTCAATTACACAAATCTGAATTTATTACTCACTTGTTTTATTCTCCTCTCATAATAGGCTAACCATCACAATGACTCTTGGTAGTAATCTTTCAAACTCCATTCACCATCTCCTATTGCATTATTATTTATTTCCACTCTCTTCAACTCAACCTCCCCATCCTCAAAAATGGTCACTCTTTTATTTTTATTTTATTTTTCAATATTTTACTTTTCCAATTAATTTTAAAAATAATTTTCAAAATTTGAATATTTTTATAAATTTTAATAAAAAAATTTCCCCAATTTCTTTATATCTACTTGAGAGGGTAAGCAATTAGACATGTTACACATGTACAGTCATGCAAACCATTTCCATATTAACTATGTTTGAAACAGACTAAAATGCAAAAAGAAAAATTTAATGGAAAGGAAAAAAATTGAAGTGCATGTTGATCTTCATTCAGATTTCAGTTCTTTCTCTGGAGGTAGAGAAAATTTTCACCATAAATTCTTTGGAATTAACAAGGAATCAATATTGTATTCCTAAGAATAGCTTATTAATTTATAGTTGATAATTATTCAATACTGATATTACTGTTTATAATGTTCTTTTGGTTCTGATCACTTTAATTTATAATCAATCCACATAAGTCTTTTCAGGTTTTTTCTGAAAGCATTCTACTCATCACTTCTTACTGCCCAATAGTATTCATTCACAGTCATATATGACTACTTGTTCAGCCATTCTCAAATTTATAGGCATATCCTCAATTTCCAGTTATTTGCTACTAAAAACAATAAACAAACTGAAACAAAAAAACAGCAACAAAAAAACTGTTGTAAATATTTTTGTATGAACAGTTCCTTTCCCTTTTTTTGTATCTCTTTCGTATACAGACCTAGTAGCGGTATTGGTGGGTCAAAGGGTATGAAGAGATTTATAGCCCTTCAGATATAATATCAATTTGATCTCCAGAATGGTTGAACTAGTTCCCAACTCAACCAACATTGAATTAGTATCCCAAATTTCATACATTCCTTTTAACATTGGTCATTGTCATTTTATGTCATAAGAGAAAATCTTAGAGGTATGAAGTGGTTTCCCAGAAATATTTTATTTTTCATAGTAATTTTTTATATGACTATAGATAGTTTTGATTTCTTTATCTGGAAAACTACTGGTTCATATACTTTGACCATATATCAATTGGGGAATGACTTGTATTACTATAAATTTTACATAGTTCTCTATATATTTGAGAAATGAAGCCTTTATTAGAGAAATTTGTTATAAAATATTATTCTCCCATTTCCTATTTTTTTTCAAAAGGTCACAATGGTTGTGTTTGTGCAAGATCTTTTTAATGTAATGTAGTAATACTTATCTAGTTTACATTCCAATTATGCTCACTGTCTTTTGTTTGATTACACATTATTCTCTTATCCATAGAATTGACAAATGAAATATATCATACTTTTGGTATCACTCTTTTAAAAATTTTCTTAATTTAATTAATTAATTAAATATATTTATCCATGGTTACATGATTTATGTTTTTTTCCTCCCTCCTCCAAGAGTTAATGAGCAATCCCATTGGTTATAAATGTATAATTGTTCAAAAGGTATTTCCATATCATTAATATTTGCAATAGAGTGATTTTTTAGTCAACATCCTCAATCATATGACCATCAAACCACGTGATCAATCATATGTTTTTCTTCTGCATTTCTGTTCCCGTGGTTCTTTCTCTGGATGTGGATAGTGTTCTTTTTCATAAGTTCCTCAGAATTGCCTTGGATCATTGCATTGCTTCTAGTAGAGTAGTCCATTACATTTTATTGTGCCACAATATAGCAGTCTTTGTGTACAGTGTTCTCCTGGTTCTGTTGCTTTGACTCTGCATCAATTCCTGGAGGTCTTTCCATTTCACATGGAATTGCTCCATAAAACTGTGATCATCAAAACAATATGGTGCTGGCTAAGAGACAGAATGGAGGATCAGTGGGATAGACTTGAGGTAAATGACCTCAGCAAGATATGTACCATAAGCCCAAATATCCCAGCTTTTGGGACAAGAACCCACTATTTGACAAAAACTGCAGGGAAAATTGGAAACTAGTATGGGAGGGATTAGGTTGAGATCAACATCTCATACCCTATACCAAGATAAATTCAGAATGGGTAAATGACAAATATAAAGAAGGAAATTATAAATAAACTAGGTGAACATAGAATAGTATCCCTGTCAGATCTATGGGAAAAGAAAGAATTTAAGACCAAGCAAGAGATAGAGAATATTACAAAATGTAAAATGAATAATTTTGATTACATATAAATTTAAACATTTTTGTACAAACAAAATCAATGCAACCAAAATTAGAAGGGAAGCAATGAATTGGGAAAAAATATTTATAACAAAAACCTTTGGCAAAGGTCTACAGTATAAATTTATAAGGAGCTAAGTCATTGTACAAAAAAATTAAGCCATTCCCCAATTGATAAATGGCCAAGGAACATGAATAGGCAGTTTTCATATAAAGAAATCAAAACTGTCAATAAGCACATGAAAAAGTGTTTTAAATGTCTCATAATTAGAGAAATGCAAATCAAAACAACTCTGAGGTAACCTTATGCCTGGCAGATTGGCCAATATAACAGCAAAGGAAAAATGTTGGAAGGGATATGGCAAAATTGGGACACTAATACATTGGTGGTGGGATTGTGAATTGATCCAACCATTCTGGAAGTCAATTTGGAATTATGGCCAAAGGGATTTAAAAGACTGCTTGCCCTTTGATTCAGCCATACCACTGATGGGCTTTTACTCCAAAGAGATAATAGGGAAAAATACATGTACAAAAATATTCATAGCTGTGCTCTTTGTGGTGGCAAAAAATTAGAAATTGAGGGGACATCCATCAATTAGGAAATGGCTGATAAAATTGTTGTATCTGATAGTGATGAAATTGTATCTGAAATGTATCACTCTTTATATCTAACTTATGTACATATTTTGACCTCATGTTGGTATACTGTGTGAAATGTTGGTCTAAATTTAGTCTATGCTATTTTACCCCCAATTTTCCTTGCAATTTTTGTCAAATAGTGATTCTTGTTCCAGAAGTTTGGATTTGGAGGTTTGTCAGATAATAGATTGCTTTGGTTATTTACTATTGTTTTTAGGTACATAATCTATTTTGCTGCTCTACTACTTGATTTTTTTAACTTTTACCAAATTCTTTTGATGATTACCTGTAAGAATAAGTGATAAGGGATAGGGAGAAATTCATAGATTGTCTTTAAGAGGAAAGGAGGAGAATTTAGATACCAACCCTGGGAGAAGATTCTGGAAGGAGAGTAGGACCTTGGGAGTTGACCATTTTTAACTCTCACTCCTGACCTAGTTTTCCATGGAGTTAGAAGGAGGATCTTTGCTCAGGCAGCCCCTTGGAAGAACTAATTTTGTGGAAGGATTAGGGATACCTGGATTGAAGAATTGCCTTGGAGTAGACTGCCTTTTCCCTGGAGAACAGAGGTCAACTTGTCTGAGATCAACTTGGCTAAGGTAACCCCAAGGGACTCTGGGTTACCTAGGAAGCCAACCCCAGGCTTGAGAAGGGATTCAGGTTAACAGTGAGTCCTGTCTCCTCTGCCTTCTTAAAGACAATCTGAGTAGTTTGATTAGCAGACAGTCAGATAGCATTTGGGGTTTTAGATAAGAGCAGGGAGTGTATAGGTAGGGCCTACAGAACAAAGGAAGAGAGACCTCTTATTAGGTGCATAGAAGTTGGATTGAGTCTAGATTTGTAGTGTTAGGACCTATCTACCCTCTTCCCTTACTCCAATTATGAAAATAAACTTGGTTTCTAATGCCCAAGGGTTTTGTGCTTTACTGGCCCTGAGGACGTCTCTAGGTAGATGTTTCTCATCTCCCATCCATCTAGGCCTTTCCCAAACAGTCTTCCTTTATTTGGAAGTAGCCATCAGTAGTAGAGATCTTCACAATTTGTTCTATTGATTTCCTCAATATTCTTGACCCTCTGTTCTTCTAGCTGATTTTTTCATTTTCTACAGCTTTATAAAAAATTTTCTAAATTTTGGTATGGAACTGAATAAGTAATTTAAAAATTTAGAAAGAATTGCTATTTTATTATATTGGATAGCCTCTTAATGAGCAATTGATGTTTTCCAATTGTTAAGATGTGACTATGAAAAGTATTTTGAAATTGTTCTTGTATAGCTAACTATTTATGTGGGTTTATTTTATATTCTGAAACCTTGCTAATTTTGTTTATTATTTCAAGAGGTTTTTAGTTGATTCTCTAAGATTTCTAAGTATACTATCCTATCTTCAAAAGAGTGATGTTTCTGTTTTCTCATTGCCTAGACTAATTCTTTCCATTTCTTTTCCTCTTGCTATTTCTAGTGAGATATTGAATAAAAGTGGTGACGATGTCCACTATTTCTTAGTGTCTTACAGGGCTAGATCTTGGTCCCTCTTTTCTTCTCCCTCTCTGTTTCACTTGGTGGTCTCATCAGATTTGATATATTTAGTCATTATCTTTATGCTAATGATTTTCAAACTACTTACCCAGCTCTAATTTCTACAATGAACTTCAATCTCTCATCATCTGCCTTTTGGCAATCTTGAATTGGGTGTCCTCTATATATTACAAGAACTTAATAAATCCAAAACCGAATTGATGATCTTTTCCTGAAAACTCTCCCCTCTTCTTTATATTTCTATTATTATTGGAAATACCAACAATATTGCAGTTGTGAAAGGGAATTTCTTCATCTTAACTTAATCAAGTGCTTTGTAATGCTCCACTCTTTTAACTCAGTCAGGAACTTGTGAACCCTTTTGATAAAAATTTATACCCATAAAGACCACAAGCACTATTAGACAGTGCTAGGCAAATTGGAAGGCTCTGATTGGTTCCTATGAAGAAGGAGAGAGACAGAAAGTGACCTGGAAAGGGGACTATAAAAGGTGAAACCAAGGACAAGATTCGCTCTTGGCTTCCTTGGTTCTTTGGCAAGGAGATCCTTTCTCAGTTGGTGATTTGGTAAGATGCTCTCTTCAATGTGAGCTCTGGTGAAATTCTTGGAGGCAGTCACCTTTTCTTGGAATCATTCTGGACTAGAGCTTTCTGCTCTGGAGAGGCTTGCTGGGTGAGCGCCTGGAGCTGAAGGAAGAGGCTTGTGTTAGTGGATTTTTGGCCTAAGATGCCACCAGGACTTCCATGTGGACATCAGGACTTGAGGGAGCCCTTGCCAGGGGCTGAGCTGGACTTCACTGGATCAGCACTTAGGCTGGTAGGCTAGACAAGGCTGTTTCTCCTTCCTAGATTTCCCACTTTCAATATCTCTACCTTATTGTAAATAAAAGCTGATAATAGTCATTTTTTACTTAAGGGCTAATATTTTATAAATGATGACTACAATCTCACTTTTATACCTCTCATAATGAGTCAAACCTAATTTTAATTCTTATATAGTCACTTAGTATTACAAACTAAAGATCTTCCTTGAATGTTCATTTTCTTATTGCCCATATCCAGTCTGCTTCAAAGGACCATTTTCCCTATCTTATTTCTCTCACATCCTCCCCCTTCTCTCTTCTGACCCTGCCATCAACCTGCTATAGGCCTTTTATCAGCCCCTTTTTGGACTATTACAATAGGTTTCCCTGCAACACATCTCTCCGCATTTCAGTTCATCCTCCAATTATATGTCAAAATGATCTCTCAAAAGTACAAATCTGACAAAATCAACTGCCCTACACAATTAATTTTGTATTTCTTTTTAAGCTTTAGTTTTAAATATAAAATCCTATTTGACATCCAAAGCCTCTCATAACTTTTCCAGTGTTTTCCAATATGTCTTTTTTCTGTCCCTTATGATATGTTGCCTTACATTCTCTCAACCAGGGACAATGACCTCTTTGCTATTCCTTGAACAAGGGACTCCATTTTTAGACTATAAGCTTTTTTTACCGTCTTTCTCCCAGGCCTAGAATATTCTCTTTCATCTCTGCCTGGCTTTCCTGGATTCTATCAAATCTTATCTAAAATCAAATCCTCTTCTAGAACTCTTTCCCATTCCTCATTAATTCTAGTGCATTCTCTCTTTTGATTGCATATTTCCAATTTATCCTGTTTATAGCTTTTATTGCTTTGCATGTTGCCCCTACCATAAGACTGTAAGCTTTTTGAAAATAGGAATAGTTCTTTCCTTTTCTTTGGGAACTGGAGGTTGTGAATTTTCCCAGGATATAAAGTCAATTTATGTCACAACAGCAGAAAATGAATTCCTAACTACAATTACAGCATAAAGGAATTATTATGTAATATATGGTAAGTATTCATTATCCAAATCTGCTGAAGTCAAAAAGAATGTGCATTTACTACAAAGTAAGAATAATATAGATAAAAAAGCAACTTTATAAAAATATGTTTGTAGAATTGGCTTACCAAAAAACAGGTTACTTATTGTTTTATGAAATGATTTAAAATATAATGACTGAAGACTGAGTTGTGTTAGAGAATCATTCCTCTTTCCTTTTGATTCCATCCATTTTTGGGGAGAATTTCTTTTTATTTTATTTAAATTTTATTTTAATTTCCATGCAATTTTACCATGTACTTTTATATGCAACATAATAATGTAATACATATGATTTGCTATATAATAAATGTTTATTCAAGAGAAACAAATTTTCACATTAGTTCTGTCCAAAAATCTATGCATCATTCTTTCATTCTTTGTTTTTCCCTTCCTCCTACTCTGCTCCCCTCCCCAAAAACTGGTACTGCTAGTTACTTCTTTAGCATTTTTTTCATTATTTCTTTTTATATTCTTAACCTTTTGTTTTTCATGTCTTTGTTTTTACATGTTGACACAATTATTAATATTTTTATATTTTTCTTACACTTTGCAATCCATGTTCTCTCCTTCATTTCCACATCTGCCTCATCCCCAAGAAGGCAGGTAATTTGCTATAGGTTGTACATGTATTTTCATATAATACATATGCTCTTGTTCATCAGGTTGTGAAACAAGATACATATTGTTTATATTAGAGAAAAATTCCTGGAAGAAATAAAGTAAAGAATAATATGTTGCAATCTACATTTGGACTCCATCTGTTCCTTCTATGGTGGTGGATCTCCTTTTTTGTCATGACTCCGTTGGAGTTGTCCTGGATTTTTGCATTGCTTATAATAGCTAATTAATTCACAGTTGATCATCATACATTTTTTTTACTGTATACAACATTCTCCTTGTTTGGCTCACTTCATTTTGTATAACTTCATATAAGTCTTTCCAGGTTTTTTGTGATAATCTTTTCAGTAATTTCTTGTGGAATAATGATATTTCATTCTATTCAGATGCCACAACTTGTTTAGCTATTTCCCAGTTAATTGACATCCATTTAGTTTCCATTTCTCTGCCACCACAAAAGGAGCTGTTATAAATATTTTTGTAGAGGTAGGTTGTACTATATACAATCTATCTTTAATAAGTAGTGGTATTCCTGGGATATGCACAGTTTGATGGCCCTTGGGCATGGTTCCAGATTGCTCTCCAGAATGGCTCTGTGAGTTTGCACATCCACCAGTAATATAATTATGTCTTGATTTTTCCACAGTCTTTATTATTTTCCATTTCTGTCATCTTAGCCAGTCTGATGTTTGTAAGGTGGTATCTCAAAGTTTCAATTTGTAATTATCTAACTAATAGCAATTTAGAACATTTTAATTTCTTCATCTAAGAATTACCTTTTCATATCATTTGAACATTTGTTAATTGGGGAATGTTTTGGACTCTTATAAATTTCACCCAATTCTCTATATATTGGAGAAAATGAAGCCTATGTGATTCCATGCTTCTTTAATCTTCATAGCATACATATTATTATTGAAGAAAATTATGAGAATAAAGTGTGTTATCCAATATGAAACAAATTCAAAATAAACTTTATCCACAAAAATTCACCCACTATATCTAGGCCCAGTTCCTGAAAAGCTTTACTTCAATATTCAGCCATTTCTTATGTAGTTTTCATGTATGCATCTGCTCTACTGCTCTTTTCTAATTCTAGAGGTATGCTAAAATTATCCCCATTGCTGCTCATAAGTTTTCCTAAGACTTCATTCACTATCTCTAAACCCTTCTCTGCCATCTCTCACTAGATTTCATTGTTCTATTTGTGTTTTCTCTCAAGTACAAAAAGCAGAACCATGAAGATATAATGCATAGTGACTACAATCATGTACATGCAAATATACTCATGTGTGGGGTATGAATGGCTTATTGCTACAAAGATTATGAAGTCTGTGAAATAAGAGAAGAGTCCAAAGATATTTATATTCTCTTTTAATCTACTTCCTTTCTTTTCTCATCTGTCAATGGGTCTAATCTCTGAATACCACCATTTTTCTTTTGATCATTAAATGTGTACTATATTTGAGAATTTCTCAAGGCAAGAAGCAGGAATGGTTTATTAATCATTAGTCACTAAACTTTAAGTTCCTTAAAGAAAAGGAATTATTTTTTCCTCTTTGTACTCAGAAATAAGTATAATACCTAGACCATTATGAGACCTATTTTCTCATCTATAAAAAAAATAAAAGGTGCTTAGCTTCTTTTCTTCCCTGGGATACACAATTCTATGTGTAATAATTCCATACTATATGTGAATATATGTATATGTGTGTATGTACATCACACTTTCTTTTTATAGTTATGACTAAATTGGCTTGAAAATTATAACCCATAACCCAATTTTATAAGCCCTTTTAAAGTTGGATTACAATTATCTATAACTGTCTTAGCAAGCAGCATGAATAAACTGGCAATGGGGGATTTCCATATATGAAATATGCATCACCAGCATACAATTATATAGTTTTAATTTTTTAAATATATATGTATTCTGTTAATAGGAGGATTTCCAAAAACAATTTTAAAATAACATTTCAATCCCTTCTGTGAGGTTTTCTGTAAGATATATTCGAATTGTTTGCAAGATAACATTTTAAAAGTAACATATTTGACTTTCCCATGGATTACTATTAGTATTATTCCAAAAGTATTCATCCACCAGAATAAAATATCCATGGAAATGTGTTATTGTCTTATCATGTACTTATATTATCTTTATAATTTTTCTATCTAAAAAAGTTACTCAGAAACTAAGTTTCCAAAACAATGACATTTTCAAAAGTATCAATATTGCTGGTACAATTCCATAGGCCCAGAACATGATTGAATATAATATTCCAAAACTGGTTCAAGTATAAGCCTGACAGAATTTAAGCCAAGTTAACAGTATACATAAAAAGTAAAATAGAAAACTAAAAAAAAAAACGGTAAGTATTTGGATAATTCAGGTTTTTTAAAGCAACAAATATTTATTATGACAAGTCCAACCATATAATTTCCCTGATTCAAAAAGTTGAAATAACTACCTATATACTTTAAAATGCAAATAATTATATTATAGCTATAGCAGTAAAGGATAAAACAATTGAAGGAATTAGAATAGACAACAAAGAAATAAACCTATCGCTCTTTGTAGATCACATAATGGTACACTTAGATAATGAAAAGAATTAGTTGAAATAATTAACAACACTAGCAAAGTAGGACAACATAAAATAAACTCATACAAATCATTAGTATTTTCTTTATGTTACCAACAAAGCCCAGCAGCAAAAGATAGAAAAAGAAATTATGTTTAATGAATTGTAAGAAACATAAAATACTTGAAAATCTGCATGCCACGAGATACCCAGGAACTACATGAACACAATTAAAAATGCTTTTCATACAAATAAAGTCAGATCAAAACAATTGGAAAAAATTAATTGCTAATGGGTAAGCCAAACAAATGTATTAAAAATGGCAATTGTACCTAAATTAATTACTTATTCAGTACCATACCAATCAAGTAACACAAAATTTTATTAATAAAGCTTAAAAAAATTCATCTGGAAGAGAAAAGACCAGGAAATCAATGAAAAAAAGGTGAAGGAAGGAAGCCTAGCAGTATCAAATCTTAAACAGTATTACAAAGTGATAGTCATCAAAATAATCTAGTACTGGAAAGTAGAGTGGTGTATATCACTGGGATAGATTAGGTATAGAATGCCTAGTAACAAATAGCCACAATAACTTACTGTTTAACAAATCAAAAGACTCAAATTTTGGGAATACTATCTCATTATTTGATGAAAATGTTTGGGAACACTAGAAAATGAAGAGTCAGCATTTCACAGTATATGCCAACATAAGATCAACATGAATATATGATTTAGACATAAAGGGTAATACCATAAACAAATTAGGGGAGCATGGAATAATTTACCTATCAAATCTGTGGATAAGACAAGAATGTATGACCAAACATGAGACAGAGATTATTATAGGATGTAAAATGGATAGTTTTGATTATATTAAATTTAAAATGTTTTGTACAGACAAAACTAATACAAGCAAGATTAAAAGAAAAAAACAGAAAGCTGGAAAAAATAACAGCTGATACCTCATATAAAGGTCTCAATTCTCAAATACAGAAATAAGTGAGTCAAATTTACATATTTGTTTTTACATACAAATTTATGTATTTATCTTATTCAGAAATTGATACATGGTCAAAGGAAATGAAAAGATAGTTTTCAGAAGAAGAAATAAAAGCCATCTATAGTCATATGAAAAATGCATTAAATCATTTTTGATCAAAGAAATGCAAATTAAAATAACTGAGGTACCACTTCAAACCTATCAGATTGACCAATATGACAGAAAAAGAAAATGACAAAAGTTGGAGTGTGTATTGGAAAACTGAGATGCTAAAGCATTTTTGTAAAGTTATAATTTAAATCCAAACATTTTGGAGAGCAATTTGGAACTCTAATACTGTGTCAATCAAATTACTAGGGCTGCACCCTAAAGAGATTTTTTAAAAAGAAAAAATAACATATATTCCAAAATACTTATTGAAGTTCTACTTATAGTAGCAAGAAACTGGACACTGAATAGATGTCCATCAAATGAGGAATGGCTGAAAAAATTGTGGTTGGTGTTTGTAATGGAATACTATTATCCTGTAAGAAATGATGAGCAGGATGATTTCAGAAATAATCTGTTAAGATTTATATGAACTGATGCAAAGTGAAATGAGCAGAACTAGAACATCATACATAGTAATGGCAATATTTTTTATGAACTGTGAATGACCTAATTATTTTTAGTAAGAAAATGAAGAAAATCCCAGAGACTCATGATGAAAAATGTCTCTTGCCTCCAGAAAAAAAAAAGCACCAATGGAAACTAAATGCAGACAAAAAACCATATATCTTATTTCCTTTTTTTTTTCTTTTTGGTTGTTTAAGATCTGTTCCACAAAATGACGAAGATGGAAAAATATATTTTCCATGATTGCATATGTAATATCAATATCAGATTATTTTCTGTCTACAGGGAATGAGAAGGGGTAGGAGGTAATTAGGGTTGAAGAGGGAGGAAGAGAATTTGGAACTGAAAAAAAATTGTATTGAGTGTTAAAAATTGTTTTTATGTGTAATTGTGGGAAATATTATTTAAAAAAAGAAAATAAAATACAAATGTTTCATTTGGCACTTAAAGCCCTCTAATCTCTTTGTGAACTTATTTAGCTTTAGTCTCATCCCCTTGTCCTGGGTTCTAGCCAAACTATTCTACTTGCTCTTCCCAATACTGAATATTAATTACTTGGCTATATTCCTTGACCTAAATTATACTTCATACCTGCAATGATCTCCCATATCACCACTGTCTCTTGGAATGAATAAAGATATCCAAAGCTCATTTCAAGTACTCAAGTCTACAAAGTAATTTTTGCATAATTGTTGAGAATGTAGAAAACTCCTACTAGAGAACTTGTTCTGTTATTGCAGATCAATATCTCTCTTCAATTTAGTCTTAAAAGGAATCTACTGGTCCTAAGAAGTGGTTCCATATAGGGGGCCATGCCTCTATATGATTTTTTGGGGTCCTGAGCGGCGTGGTGGCATAGGATGGTTAAAGCAGGAGAAAGAAAATGAGAACAACTAGACTAGTGGTTAGCCCATGCTGTCCCAAATTCTGTGGGCATGGAAGTTTATTATATATCCTTCTCAAAGAGGTCACAGTTGGTAAGGGGCAATAAATCACACATAATCCATTGAAGTCTAAAGAATACAGATGCAAAGACAAATGGTCAAATTCCAAACCCCAATTTCAGGAGGGGATAATTCCAGGAGAGGAAATATCCCAGGGAGATGCCCACCAGTCAGATCCTAAAGGAGTCAGTTCTAATCTGAATATGCACTCTTATCTGATTAACATTTGTTAGGAAAGGAATCATTAACTCAGTAGATGCTGGTCTGCCACTTCAAAGCTCTCCAATAAGAATTGTAAAAAAGGTGGGGATCAAAGACTGAGTCAAAAGAGGAGCCTCAGATTTTTATCTTAGATGGCCCATTCAGTCTGCATCCTGACATGCAGTGCAGAAAAATCATACACACAGTTTTACTTGCCGATGATTTTGTAATGGGATCCAGATAAAATATCTGTTACAGACTCTGTTTCTCTAAATGACTCCTAATAACCTTTTTGGAGGGATCAAGTTGATTTTGGATTAACCTACCTTCTGGTACCAGAGCCTTTTTGGGGCTCAGGTGACCAGGACCAAACACAAAGACTGCCTCAGCCTGGATTGGTCACGTAGGGAATCCAGATAACAGGCCCTAAATTTGATCCTATTTCTCCAAAGGTTTTAATACATAGAACGGCTTCCCACAGTTCCATAACCAGTATATAACAAAGATAGACTTGAATTCAGTCTTCTTGCCTCAGAAAGCAACTTCATATACACTTTTATGATCCACTTGCTCTCATTTGTGGTTCACTTGTGCAGAGGTCCCACTTTGGAGATAGAGGACCCAAGTACAAGTCATAGCTTTATAACTTGCTACTTGTGTGCTCCAGGGCAAGTCTTTTCATTTCTATAGGTTATATATTCTTATCCATAAATGACAGGTTTGGATTTGATAATCTCTGTGGACCTTTGCAGCTCCAGATTTATCATGTAAACATGAATAGTAACTTCTAAAACCGATTACATTTGATATGTATGTATAATGATTTTAAAATATCTATTTAACAATGAATCAGATCATATATATCATCTATCTTCTAAGTTCCCAATGGCTTTGACATGATGCAAGAGGGAAGGAGAACCTCTCCAAAATATACCAGTCTATTTTTTGCACTGACAGACTAATTGCTAATCCATATATCCTAAGGAATATATGCACTAGTGAGAGATAACAGAAGTTATCAGTTCACATTCTTACAGCAGGTGTTTGAAAACAATGCATTGTAAAAGAATTAAGCAAGTCTTGACCTGTTAAACAAAATAAAACAATGGATATTATATGATATTGGCCTGTGTAATAGGGCTTTCTTTGTTCCATTTAACAATATTTGCTATATTTGAAGGTATGCTTTCTATATCCTGATAGTGGGATTTTCATATATATATATATAACCCACTGTTTTAACAGCTCCTAAATATTCATAATGCTAATTTTAAGTCACAGCATGATTTGTTAATTCTTATAACTCTGCCAAACCTTGATAAATTGGGCTAAATTTGAACCAGATTTTCTAAGCCTTAGAGAGACATATTAATTCAATATTATTACTGTCAAGTATGAAATATGTTCAGAAGCTTGCAGCATCACATCACACCACTTCCCAGCTGAACTGGCACTCCATTCCATTAAAATGACTAACTTATCTGCCATCCTTGAAAGAACCAGTAACACTGTCTATTGTTCTTCCATTTAATGGTGTGTATTTTCTGGACCAGAAATGGAAAGGAAAGAGAAACTTAGAAAGCTGTTTTTGAAAGTTTTTAATTCAAGTACTTTAGCCATATGGAGTGAGATTTTGTCACTTTAAATCTATTTAAAAACATGTTAGTGAATGGGCAATATTGAGAAATTTCTGTTCTTTTCTTAATTGGCATAGGATGATTATTTTTTCTTTCTTTGTGTGTGTGTGTGTGTGTGTGTGTGTGTGTGTGTGTGTGTGTGTGTATTTGCACGTGTGATTACAGAATCTAGTTCTTTGCTAGCAAAATAGTTATAATTCTACATGGGCCTACATTTTTCAAGCACCTCGAGATTCCAGAATATGAAAATATATAAGGTTGTCCATATGAGTGCAGACATATGCACACACAGAGATATACACATGAGATTTTGAGAAAGTCAAATATGAAGTTGCTTTAACTACATGGATGCTGTAGTTTTCAAATGCCCAATCAATTGGCAGGCCCAAGAGAGACTCCATTTCATTTCATCTTGCCTAGGGGGAAAATACCACATGAAATGCATTCCATTTATGCCTACAGGTGTAAAGATGAAAAATGATTTTACACACATTTGGTGGCAATGTTCTCAAGCTAAAGATGCCCCTCCATAGTTTATTTCCTTCTGTCTATGTTTCTATGCATATCTTTCTCTGTATTATTATTGTGGGGGTGGTTCCATTTCTGTAAATGTTTGACTTTCTTCCCCCCCTTTTTATTTACACTCCCAAACTTCAGAATCAAAGTTCATCTATTTTTAAATAGTTGTATCCTTCCTTATAACAGGAAGATAAAAGTAATATTTGCTTCTCTTCATATTTTTTTAATTTAATGTATATCTCTTAATTGAGTTTCTATGGTTCAGTGAATCTCGGGTTGGGAAGAAGACAGAAAATTCCCTCACCAATAGTATGAAACAAGTAATTGGATGAAGACTTGAAAATTAATTAGAGCATATAGAGGTAAACAAATACATGGATTTCTCTCACTATGTAAGCTGTAAGAGG
This sequence comes from Gracilinanus agilis, assembly GCF_016433145.1. NCBI lineage: Eukaryota > Metazoa > Chordata > Mammalia > Didelphimorphia > Didelphidae > Gracilinanus > Gracilinanus agilis. Next base: position 519,555,253 of record NC_058132.1, read on the forward strand.
CATAGGTTTAAAAGTAGGTGTGTAAACAGGCTAGGAAAAGCCTTAGCTGGAGGTCATGGACATTCTGAATGGAAAGTAGGGGAAGGAGGAAGTGGCTTGTGCCTGAGAAGGACTCCACAGTGGTTGGCACAAACTGTTGCTGACCCTGGGAGATCTCAGAGCCAGGGGAGTTGTATCCAGATTCCCTGGGATCCTGAGAGTGGTGAAGGCTTACAGCAGAGGACATCAGACCTGCAGAGCAGCACCGAGTAGGGAAGCGGTTTGTGATCTGGTGGACAGCATTGCAAACTTTCTCTCCCTACCTGGATACCTTGGATCACCTGTTCTGGTGGAGTTGACTCCTGGCATCCTGAAACCATCCCTGGATTAGCCGTGAGATCCCAAGTAAAGCCACCCTCAGGTCCTCAGCTAATCTGATCAAACCTGGCTGGAACCAGGTTGGAAGGAACTTTTCCCTTGTGACTTCAGTACAGCTTTCTTTGGGCCCTGTCTTGCTTAGATTATAGGAGAGTGTAGTCAAGTACTTTCCCTGCCCCTGTGGTTTGCCCTTATCTTTTAAGTGTAGTAAACCCTATTCCCATCCTTAATCTTAGTTTGTCCTTGATTAAATGTGTTGCCTTAATTTATAAACTCCTGCCTTTACTTTGCTGATTAACATAGGCCTAGTCTTGGTGCTTCAGAGTGGCAGTTGGACTTAACAGTCAATTCAGTAACAGACACCCCTTTGCTGTTAAACTTTAGAATCCCTACTTGTTGGGTCCCTTCCTGTCATTCCTGTCTCTCACACCCACCTGGACCCATATTTACTGTTTAAGGCACCTTTCCCTGACAATCCTCCATTACAAAGCACACATCCATAATATTCACTAGTTTTCTCCATTTTCATCCAGATGTATCTGAAAGCTGTCAACTCCATGCAGTAAAATTAATTTCAGAATCATGTAAGAAGACTGATTCAAAAAATAATATCCCTAATAGCACAATGAGAAAACGTCTATACCTAACATTTGACTATCTTGACCTCAGAGATCAAGACAACTTTGCCAAAGGCACTCATCATCTCTCTTAAACACCTTTGTTCTCCCTCTGAGACAAACAATTTGCTCTCTCTCAATGACAAATATATCTGTATGAGATGTTTTATTGACTTTGAGCTTGTAAACACTCAACAAGTCCATTTATTGACATTTAAGAATTATACAATTTGAAATGACTCATTGTGTGGGATGTTCTATAATGGAAGTCTATAATTCTGTACTTGGATTTACATGTACATTTCAAGTCAATTTGTCCTCTCTTGTTATTTAGTACTATGGAATTCTATCTCTCTCTTTTGGTTGACATGCAGAATGAATGAAAAGGAATTATGTTACAAACTCCAAAATGATCAGCTAGAGAAAAAGGATGACATGATCAGGCTAACATTTTTAATGTGTATTTAATCTCTGTGCAAATGAAAAGACATAAATATCAGGAACAAATGAAAAAAAATATGTTGGTTAAAATATTATTGTCCATCTACCTGGCCCCTCTACTCATAATTTTGAACTGAAAAGTCTGAAATATACAATTTTTTAAAACCCTTATCTTCCATCTTAGACTTAATACTATATATTGATTTAGAGGTAAAATAGCGAGGATTAGGCAATGAGGATTAAGTAACTTACCCAGGGTAACATATCAAGGAAGTGTCCAAGGCCAAATATGAATATAGGACCTCCAATCTCTATACCTAGCTCTTGATACTGACACATCTTGCTACTTTTTTTTGAGTATAAAAAAAAATTCTTTATTCAGCAATCAAGATCTTCACATTCATCACGTCTTATTGACAAAATTTCTAATATTCCTGCCAAAGTCTACTGAAGTCAAATAACAGTCATTGTTAGGCACAAAGGTTTCATATTTCACTTAGTGTCAACTTTTACAAAACTGAGTTTACTGCCATAAGTAGTTACTGTAACTAAAAGATGAATGGAAAAATTTGATCTATTTATTAATACAAGTCATCCTTTACTTAAATAAAAGGTTACAAACATTTTTGGTTTTAATATAAATTTCCATCCGAGCTTAAATGGCCAGGCACTCTACATATTTAGTTATATCACTGAAAGCACATTGGCACAATTATTGCAAAATCAAGGTTGTTAATAAGAATGCTAATATAGAATTCTACAGTATTATAGATTTCTTTGGTAAAGTCCATGTACTATATAGTTATACTACCATGACCTCTGCCATCACATCACTTCTTGTTAGCAGTACTTCAGTGAAGCTTTGTTTCACCCACTTTAATTGTCAGGAAGTAAATTTTAAGTATTTGTTCATTTTATGTACAATATGACATCATAATTATTATAATAGACCAATGAAACAAATGGAGATTTTCACTAGAAAACTATATAAAAATTAGCTTATGTAAAGATGTTTCTATTTTTATGAATCAATATTAACAGTACTTAATTTTAAAACTTACATTTTTTTCCAAAAGTTAGCAAAAAAATGAATTATATGGGTTAGGGAAGACAACTGTAGAAAATTAGTTAAGCCCAAATGTTTGAATTCATAACAGTCTTTGTACTACATTAATAATGAAGCAGCTTCAAAAAGAGAAAACAACTTGAAATGAATGGGATGGAAACAATACTACTTTTAATGATAATTTTTAGATATTCCTAGCACACCAGTATCTGAAAAGCTGATCACAGTGTCTAAAATAGCTGGAAATATTCTTCAAGGAATATTTAACACATGAAAAAATAGTGATACCTATGTATAAGGTTGCTTTAAAACTAACATATAGAAATGGAAAGTATTTGGGGTTATTTTTTTTGCAAGATTAATTCTATGCTTGGAAAATTCAATACTTATACATCATGGACAATTACTATTAATTAATTTTTAAATTTAGCTGAAGCATAATAGATTTTGTTCTAGCCCTTTACTTTTAGTCTTTGTGTGTCTCCCTGTTTTAAATGAATTTATTATAGACAACATGTTGTGGGATTCTGACTTTTAATCCACTCTGCTCTCCTCTTCTGTTTTATGAATAAATTTAATTTACATTCGCTGTTATGATTATTGTGTTTCCTGTCATCTTATTTTCCTCTGTTTATCCTTCTCTTTCTCTCCTTTCAACCTTTCCCTTTTCACAATATTTTAATGTCTGTTTAAGACACCTTTCCAAGTTCCTCCTCCCTTTTATCTCTACTTTCTCTTTTTTGTACCCCCTCCCCTTCTTGCTTCCTTATTGGGTAAGAGAGATTTCTATACATAATTGAGTGTGGATATTATACTCACTGTGTGCCAGTTCCAATGAGACTAATTTCCAAGCATGGCCTGCCACACCCTCATCTGCCCTTCCATGTTTTCATTCTTTCATGTCTCCTCATGTGAGATAATTTACCCCCAAATTTCTCTCTTCTCCTTTCTTGGAGTGTTGCTCTTTCTCATTCCATGATTTTTATAATATCCCATTATATTCTACTTACTTACTCTTCTCTGTCTATACTATTCATTGCCTTAATAGTGATAAAGTTCTTGAGTAACTTCAATACCTTAAATATCCTAAGTACTTTAGGTATATTACATAAGTATCATACATATCTTAAGTATTTTAATTCTCACCTTCTTACTAACAATGTAATCAGTTTAATCCCATTGTTTCCCTTGATTATCTTAAATGTCTTAAGTATCTTTTGTACCACAAATATTTTAAGTACTCTAGATATCACTTTCTCATGAACAGAATGTAACCAGTTTAATTCCATTTTTTCTTTGATCATTTGATATAATGATATTAAGAACATTAGGTATCTCTTGTACTATAGAAATCTAAACTATCCATGTTACCACTTTCTCAATTCAAGAATGTGCTTAATTTAACCCTACCTATTCCTTTGAGGGTTTTTTTTTTCTGTTTTTTTTTTTTTTTTCTGTTTTCTTTGAGGGTCAGATTTGGTCATTGAATTTTCTTTTTTTTTTAGCTCTGGTACATTCATCAAGAATGCCTGAAATACCTCTAGTTCAGTAATGGGCAAACTTTTAAAAGAGGGGGCCAAAGGAAAGGAAATGTTCATCTGTCAGTCTGTTTCTAAGGCAAATATTTCGAAGTTTTATTGTATTGTATCCTACTGATTGTATTCATCAGATTAGGAATATTGTCTAGCTGGCAGATAGTGCATTTCAGGAGGCCGTATCTGGCCCCCAGGCCATAGTTTGCCTATTACCTATCACTGGTCTAGTTCATTAAATATCCATTTCATTCCCTGGAGTTTCTTAAATTTGGGATAGTACCTTTTAAACTCTGAAAAATATCAAAAAATATTATTATTTATTTAATCCAATAGCAATCTTTTAAGACCATAATTTCACAGTACTGTGGATTTGGAGGTGGAACAGGACTTGAAGGTCATGTAGTCTATTCCTTTCATTTTGAATGTTAGGAAATTGAGACCAAGCATAGTTAAATGACTTCTCCAAAGCATACAGATATTGAGTATTATAGACAGGATTTAAATCCAAGTACTATATATAGAATATATATTTTTAAATTAAAAATAAATCAAAATAAATTTTGTCAAAGGCATTCATTTTACTTCTTGTAATCCTTGGGGATTACCTGAGATGTTTAAAACCAGATCCTTAGAATCATGTGTATATGTAGTGCTACAGAGAAGCAGGTGGTATAAAATTGGTATCTCCAAAAATGAATCTTTGTCATTGTCTAAGAATGGAAATGTGGGAGCAATCCAGTACTTTCTAAATCATTATTGCTTTGTTTGTACAATATGCGATTAATTAGCTATTTAATATTTATTGAAATCAAATATTCAAAACTGTTCTATGAGTAAGTTACGTTTTATTTTCTTGAAGTTTTTTATATTTGCATTCTTGCCAAAAGATTATTTTAGATTATCGGTCCCTCAGTGGATCTTAGTTTCTTTATCTCTAAAATAACTGAGTGAGGAATTGTGAATTATAAATTCCTTTTAACCTGCATCTCTGATCCTATGATTCTCTTTTCCTGTAACTAGATAATTTTAAACATCTCTTAAAACTGTAGGGTTTTATGATCTTATGACTCTAAATCATAGAACAGGGAGTCCCTGAAATAGGGAATAGAAGAGTGAGAAGATGCTAGAGTTGTAATTGATGGTAATATCTCAGAAAATTAGGGCATGGAGCATGAATATTGCTAACTGTCAGTGATAATTATAGCTAAATGCATAATATCTGGTGGAGCCAATTGGATTAGGAGATCTTCTAAGAGTTAACAAAATTTTGGTTAAAAACAATAATTTTCATTGATTAGCATTTAATTTTTAATTGCATAATTATTTAATTTAAAATTAAAAATAAATTAAACTAATTTAATTACAAAATGTTTTAAGTATATTAACTTGTTTAGTTTTTATAGGTCTCTCAACAATAGAATTATTCTTCTCAATTCTTAAATAAGGAAATGTAGGATATAAGTAAAAAAGGATTTGTAGATTGAGTTGGAATGGACCTGAGAGTTCTCATATTTAACCTCTTAGTAGTATAAATGATAAATTGAGATCTGAAGTAATTTTTGTCATTTGATTGAGGCACCTTAAGGAACTTTTCAAGGGGACTCACAAAAGTAGCATAGAATTGGAAGCCAGCCCTCCTGACTTTTAACCTAAGGTTCTTTCTTTCCATACCACATCCAAGATTATATGGTTGCATCTGCCAGAGATGGTAGAACAGGGATTCAAGACAAGGTCTTCTAGCTTTCAACCTAGTGTCTTTCCACAATAGTCTTCTAATCTCCTTTTGATGATCTCTTGACTTAAAGTTTTGTTAGAAAGGGCGAGCAATTTGACAAAATCTAAAACATTATTTTAAGTCATATTTTTAAGGTACTCAATTACTCTTAGGTAGCAATGCAAGTTTTTTTAGAAAACTATTATTTCATTCCAGATGTTGCTGTTTGATGTCTTAGAGCTATAATATACAGCTTGCTATACTTGTTACGAAAGAAGAATTCTTTGCAATGGAGGTTTTAGTGGCTAGTGAGAGATACAAAGTATTTATAAGAAAGATAAAACATTGATAATATTTAATATAAAGAAGACATCAGAAGTGGTGACAAACCAGGAAGTTTTGTTACTGTTTATCAAATTTTATAAAACTGTGAGGCAGAAATTCAAACTTTTATATGTCATCCACAAAATAATATATTTATAGCAATTGATAAAGATTATATATATTATTATTCTTTATATTTGAAATTAATGTTGATGATTTGGATTATTTTTCATTTGAATAAAAGATAATCGAAAAGACCAGTGCATAATTCTTTCCCCCATATTTTGCATGCTTTTTAGTGTTGGAATTAATTTTTTTTTCATAATCTTTCATCAGGTGCTTCTTTTTCTTTTATATTCTAATCCAAACCCTATATGTTTTTCAAGTCTGCCAATATTGTTTGAAATTGTGCTCCCATGCATTTTTATAGTGTTTCTTTTATGGACCTTGTTTATAATAAATGAGTCCTTTAGAAATGAATTAAATGCTCTACAATTGGCTTGAAAAAATTGTCTTTTTCTCATCCACAAGCATCTGATCCAGTTAAATTCAAGCAATTCTGGAAGCAGGGAGGAATGGGTTATAATCCTTTTTTCCAAGTCACAAACTTTGTGGACCTCAATTTCCCCAATTGCTAAATGAGTGGATTAGGCTTGACTTCTAATTTATCTTTAACTACAGAGGCCCATCACATCTATATAATTTATATAATCCTATGATGTCATGATTTGATGATTTGGTGATATCTCCCTAATAAGGTTGTTAAAATATTTGATCACTCAATCTAGATTAAATGACTTTATTTGACCTTTTTGCATGAATGTGGCAAGGGAATGGACGGGTTTGTCTTCATATTCCAGAAGGAAGAGATCAGTCACCTCCACTTCTATAAATCCTCTCTTTTCTATCACATGCTTAACTATTGCAGTTTAAAGGGCTGCTGCTCTATTTGTTTCTCTTCAACCTCCCTGTACTTTTCTCCCAGGCATGTCCTGAAAACTTTGCCCACATAGCTCAAGTAAAAGTCTTAATACTTAAACCATTATTTATTGCCAGTACTTATGTAAAACAAAGACGTCTCTTTGTAAGCTGTAGAATTCTGAAACGGAATGAATGACAGAAGTTTCCAAAAGAGCGGAACTCATCTTTGTTTGCCTGTCTCTAACTAAAGTAATGGTGTTAGAACATTAGACCAATGTCTCTTAAGGGAAGAAATGCATTTTCTTTCAGGATTAATGGCCTACTGCTAGACTGAAGAAGATTAAAATGGAGAACTAAAAAGGGGTGAAAACCCACAGTAGGCTTTAGAGCCTCAGTCTGAGGAGTTGTTAGCAAACAGAGCCAAAAGTCAAGCATTTGAGTCAACAATCCAACATGAAATACTCACTGAATGCTATGAACCCTTTTGGTCAAATACATCTGCTTCAGAGTTAAGCTGTGGAGGGAGTGATTTAGTCCTGCATACAAATCAATGGTCTTCTATGTGTGGGTACCAAGTGAAAGGCTGGCAACAAGAAGAAGAATGCCAATCACCTAGTGCCACTTCTTCATTTACATCCCATTGGCATTCTGTTAGTGGCTGAAAACCTGAAAAGTGAATTTATTGTTACGAGAAAGTCAATATTTTACAATAACAGGGAGCAGTGATTTAAAAGAGCCACTCTGGGCCTACCATTTATTTCTTCAGACACATGTATAGCACTATTCATTGCCCTGACTACCTAAAACCAAAGTAATTGCAAGAGATTCACCATTATAAACATTCACTCTTTACAAAGTAAACAAACTTCCAATGTTTTATCATTAAAACCAAGTTATTAAAGCATTCTTGGGCTTTAGGAGAGTATTTACTGTACTTGTTCTATTATCTGCCTTTAGAATTTTTCTTTAAAAGTTTCTTCCTCTCTCTTTTTTTAATATAATATGATACAAAGCCACATTGTCAAGGCCATCCATCTCTCTACTGAAGCACCAATCTTGCCATAAGAGTATGTGCCCACATATAACTAAATGAATATAAAGTAGACTGGGGTGAGGGAAGAGGAAGAGTCATGATGCTCCAAGTCAGGGGTCAGCAACCTTTTTGGCCATGAGAGCCATAAAAGCCACATTTTTCAAAATGTAATTTCGTGAGAGCCGTACAGTGCTCACAGTGTGCACTCCTGAAACAGCCTGAAAAAAATTGACTTTATGGCTCCTGCAGAAAGAGCCATATCTGGCCCTCAAACGAGCCAGTTATGGCTCAAGAGCCATACGTTGTTGACCCCTGCTTCAAGTCAAACCAGCATTCTCTCATTGGGCCTTATGATTTCTCTACTCATTTTCAAATGGCTTTTAATATCAATCTGAATTAGAAATTTTTAGGACATATCAACTTTTGGACAACTTTTGGCAGTAAGATTCTTGTTACTTTGTAAAAACATTTCTTAAACCAATTGTGTGCAATCTTTATAACTCAAAATGGTGAGTTCCCATCACTTCTCTTAAAATACTCTTCATTTGAACTCAGAGTAATTGTATGATAAGGTAAATGGAGAAAGCTCATGACAAAATTAATGAATTTAATATAGTAGCTTGTACATAGTTTGGAATAATGTTGTCCACTTCCTTTTCTCATTGGGTAAAGAAAAGGATTAATATAAAAATACATCAATAAAATCTAAAGGTCATAGTGAAGATAAAAAATGGTTTCTCCATTTTTGCCTACATACTAATATATTGGGAGGAGCTGGTGTACCCATTAGAGAGTTTAGGATTGAGCTTCTAAATCCATCAAGCGATCTACAAATATTTCTTAAGGACCTTCTGTTTGCCAGGCACTGTGCTAGGTGATCAGGATACATTCTTGAAACAGTCCTTTGCCTCAATGAGCTTGCATTCTATTAAGAAGACAAAACATTTTTTTTACTTATGTATCTAAATTGACTCATGTATTCAAATATGCTTTTATATTTAAATGTATATATAAAGTGTGAATATGTGTAGTTATATATGTAAATTATGTGTACATATGATATATGTGTGTGTTTTACGTGTGTGTGCATATGTGTAGCACCTGTTTGCAAGTTGTGGAGAAGATGTCTTGTAAAGCAGCCCAAATCATGAAAAAGAGATCTTAGGAAAATATACACAAAATCCTTTAAGGGGAAGAGAATTGAGGGAAAGGAGTTGCCATTAGGAAGAGTTAGCAAGGGCCTCTTATAGGAGATGCCACAAGTTTAACATCTGAGGAAAATTAGGGATTCAAAGAGATAATAGTGAATATTGATTATATTTTAGGCATGAGGGATAGCCAGTCCTAAAGCACAGAGACAGATAAACAATGCCGTGTGTGAAGAACAGCAAGGTAAGCATGACTTAACAGTAAAATGTAGTATACAGTGATGTATAAATCTAGAGAAGCACATAGGAACTAGTTTGTAAGCAGCTTTAAATGTCAAATAGAAGAAATATAAATATATGTATATATCTTATATATATACATACACACATATACACATACTTTTTTTTTTTTTGGCTTAGAAGCAATAGTTAGCCACTACAGCCTAATGAGCACAAAACTGCCATAGATTGACTTATAAGTTAGCAAAATTTGGCATCTGTGGAGGTTGTACTGGAGAAAAAAAAAGATTTATAATAAAAGCCCCAGAATTAAGACCATTTAAGAAGTTATTATAATAATTAAATGACAAATAATATAAGTCTAGCTCCTGAGCTAGAGTACAAAAGTATGTCCACTTAGAAGAAGCAAGATGTCAGACTGCACTTGACTGGGTCCCTGTAGGCTCTGTTTCCTGAACTCCTAAATCTCTTGATGAAAGCAACTTTCTCAATGCATATGTGGTCATCCAACCAAAATATAGTTCCATGTTATCCTTGGATATAAAGTCACTAAAAGAGGAAACTTCAGGAGAAGGACAGAATGGCTCCTCTTTTCTCTGTGTCTGAGATTTGTATATTATCTGGCATGAAACAAACAAAAAAATCAAGCTCAGAAAATTAATAATGAATTAGGCAATCCTTGGCAGATGTGAAAAATGCATCCCTGCTGCTCTTAAGTGAAATCTGGACCTTTAAATTAAAGTTTGGAAATATTTAATGATATATACATATATATACATACATGTATAAGTTTAATAACATATATAATATAATACAATATAATAATATAACATAATAACATTAATAATGTTAATTTGTGGACCACAGAGATGTAATTCTCTTTGAATATGATACTATTATGAAAAGTGATCCAATTATAGGACCAGGAAATATTGGCTCCCAGGTCATATCACAATATGACTTTGAATCAATTGCTTGACTTTCCCATTAATTCTTTAACCTATAAGTTGCAGAAAATATTCCATCCTATATTTGTTGGAGTTTGCTCATCTTGGAGTTCTCTTTATAAATGCATTCATAGGTCTAACACCTATCCTCCTTATCTCTTTTTATAGTAAATGATTATAGATGAGGAAACTTAGCTTATAGAGAAGAAGTATAATTAATTTTAACCTAATCCTTTAGATTGCCACCACAGAGAGAAATTGTACATTTTGTTTTATTAAAATCAAATCTCAAACTAGATTTTGAAATGGTACGTACAAAACTAGTGGATATAATGCTCTTTAAATAGGTTGCCCTCTGTCTAGCCAGCAGGAAGTCTGCTATTGATCTAATGACTGATAATCCCCCAGAAATCATGTGCATAAGGAAGAATGAAATATTAATACAATTCATGACTGTAGATGGAAACACATGACTTCTCTTGGTTAAAACCTGCAAGTCAATTGGTAAGAGGATCTCCCAGTGAAGTAACTCCTCCTGCTAATTCAGACTAGAAATTACATAGCTATTTATAGTCTTAAAGAACTCTCTGGAACACACACAAGATTTGCAGAGGGTCACAAAGCCAATGTGTATCATGGTTAAGACCTATACTCAGGGTTACCTGATTCAGAGCCCAATCTCTATCCATTAGCCACACTCCTTAGCTTCATTTTTTTCAGGTTTGGATGTTATAAATATATTCATCTGGCTTGAAACATCTATAATTACTTGTGAAATCTTGAAATTTACTGCTCATATAAGCAAATCAGAGATTTTGTCTGCACGAATTCAACTTTAGTAAGACAAAAGAGGTGAACCTTATTTGTTAGCCAACTTCTTGTCATTTGTCTTGAGGGAGGTGGATGGGATGGATTTGACGTGGGGGAATATTTTAAAGGATGTAAACACAATTGCACTCAGCCTCCTTATCTTCATAACTGATCTTTCCAAATTTCAGGGACAAGCTTTTACTGATCTTACAATGCCAAAGGATCAATTCACCCTAATTACATTTGGCTACTTAAAGTAGTGTTTCTATTTGTTTATGAAATCACATTAAACACTCATGACATCTCATTACATTTAAAAATAAGCTCTATTGAGAGTCATTAAATGTAAAGGAGTAATCACCTCCTATCCCCAAATTTTAAGTCAAAGAAAGGAAAACTTCATAGGATCTATAAACTAGCAGTGCATGAGTTTGATTATGTCAAGATTTGGCTACTAAGAAAGGCATCCCCTCTCAATTATTGATCTTCTAACATTTAAAAACTCTCCATATCAAGTATGTTTTATTGATGTCTGCCTACAATTATGTTGACCATAATGGAGGCCAGCTCTAGGGCTGAGAACTCTGTTGAAAATCATTTCAGCATGCAGCACTTCATTCCTAATGGCAAAAGTTGCATGGGAAATTAATTTTCAGGATCACATTAAGTCGGACTGCCGAAACTATTGTGAGCCGCACTTGGATAGAATTGCCATAGCTGCTGGAAATATGAGTGTCAGTAATGATATTTATTAAACAAAATGAATAACACTTGGAAGCCATGGAAACCAAAGAACCAGAGCTGGGTGACTACTCTAAGCACAAGGGGCAGCAAGGGCTTTTAAGATAGTCATAGGATTTAAAGGACTAGTACAGATTACATACGTACATGGTAACTATCTTCCTTTAAAAGAAAAAAGTAGAAGTAAACAATAGAGAAAAGGTGTATTATATGATACTATTAAGGCAACCTTCCAAACCAAAATCCTGAAATTTCTCCTATTGTTCCTATTTATGTGTTGTGAAATCCACATTGGTTGTTGTATCAGAAATGTGAAAAAATATATATTTTAATGAACAATGAAAGGGAAAATGCATCAGCAATGGAGACATAACAAAACAAAGCATCCTTTTTTACAAGATGGCAGGATTTGGTAATAGAAAGTAAACAGGGTAAATGATTTGATAAAGGTACATTTTTTTCCATGATTTTATGTGTGAAATCAGTATTGGGTAGAGTAGGGAATGGAGAGAGAGAGAGAATTTGGAACTGAAAGTAAAATAAAATGGATAAATGTTCATATCGGGGACCAAAACTACATTATACCTTTGACAAGATTAGTTCACCATTTGTAAGAAAATGAGATCAAACAATAAAGGGAAAAGTAGAATTATAGGATCTTAAACTTCAATGGTAATTTAGAGGCCAAATGGTACAACTTCTCAATGCCATTTAAAAATTTCTCATGCAGTATCTCTGAGCAAACCTCCATTTGAACCATCAGTAATAAGGAATAGCAAATTAACTAGCTCATGAGGCAAACTTTTTTTTTTTCAAATAGTCTCAATTATTAGAAAGTCTTTATGTCAAATCAAAATCTCACTATGAAATTCCCACCTAACTGGCATGCTTCTTCTGCTTTCTATGACTTTTTTTTTTAACCCTTGTACTTCGGTGTATTGTCTCATAGGTGGAAGAGTGGTAAGAGTGGGCAATGGGGGTCAAGTGACTTGCCCAGGGTCACACAGCTGGGAAGTGGCTGAGGCCGGGTTTGAACCTAGGACCTCCTTTCTCCAGGCCTGGCTCTCACTCCACTGAGCTACCCAGCTGCCCCTTTCTATTACTTTTAATGAATATGTGTATATATTTCTCTGGGAGAAATATGTGCATGTTTTACAGATGATGATCACTCTGCACCCAAGTTTTCTTTAGACTTGAAGTTAGGGAAAATTCCCAGTCAATTGTTGTTGTCATTCAGTAGTTTCAGTCATGTCTAACTCTTTGACTCCATCTGGAATTCTTGGCAAAGATACTAGAGTGGTTTCCCATTTTTTTCCCCAGCTCATCTTATAGATAAGGAAATCAAGACAAATAGGGTTAAGTGACTTGTTCAAGGTCACATAGCCAATGTCTGTCTGCAGCCACATTTGAACTCAGGAAGAGGAGTCTTTCTGACTCCAGGCCCTATATTTGATCTACTGTGCTACCCAACTGCCCATATGGCAGGTATACCAAATTTCACATTTTTATCTTGTAATAGCAATGTGCAGGACACATATCCTTGGCAAAATTTAAGTTTTCTTAAACAGTCTCTATAAAGTGACAGTATTAGTTTGAATTAATCTTATCCTTAGATGTCTCAGTCGCTCCCCAGTAGGGTTAGATGCTGTAGGATGAGAAAAAAAAATTCTTTCAAGTCACTTAGGAAATATTTAATGCATTCTATAGGGCTGATTCATTATAAACAATAGACTTAAGGAAACACTATGAGGATTTATTGGAACACAATTTCAAACAATATGTTATAGTTATAAATTGGTAAAAAACAGTTCAGGGTTTGCCATTTCCTTTTCCATCTGTTTTTAAAGATGAGGAAACTGAGGCAATAGGGTTAAATGACTTGCCTAGGATCACACAGTTAATAAGTGGCTGAAGTTACACATGAATTCATGTCTACCTGACAAATCCTGGCCTTCTGTCAACTGTGATTGGGAGCCTGCCCTCATGTGAAGTCTTCAAGCAAAGGCTAGAAGCCTACATGTAAAGTATGTAGTAGAAGAAAAAAAATTTTAAGGTAAAGGTTGGATTAGACAACCTATGAAATTCTTTTCAATCCTGAAGTTTTATATTTCTGGTACATTTTTCTTTAGATTAAAAATCTCCATCTTATTTTTACTCCTTCCTCATCTGATATAATTTTTAGAATTTTCACAGGCTTTATCATCCATTCTGAATCTGTGCACCAGTTTGCCATAATCCCTCTTGATGATGACTCAGGATACAGTATATGGCTTTGGTTTCTTTGCTGTTTAACCAAGCTCTAAGTATTTTGCAGTGCCTGCTTCAGCTGCTTTCATGGCCATTGGAGCAAATGGTTCTTATCTGCTCATTCTGCCAGTGAGATCAGTTTTTATGTGCTTGGGGTAGTTATCAACTAACTCCTCAATAGGTTTGAGGGCTTTCAGTTACCCTCATCCTATTTTGGTCTCTCTGCTGAGATGGTTTTGCTGATGTATGGCTGTTGCATATGCTACAGTTTCTTGGAGCCACAAGTGTAAATTGGATAAAAAGCAGCCATGAAAGGGACTCAGCAAGCCCTCACACAAGAGGTGGTAGTCCTCCTTGAACAGGGCATACAAGCCAATTATGATTAGCAAATGTTAGTGATGGTATTGGGGGGAAAGGAAGAAATAAAATTTAAAAGGACAATAAGATTCATTGAAAATTCTGAAAAATAAACAGAGGAAAATAGGCAAAAAGAAAGTTTTTTAAATAAGTCATTAATTTTATTATATACATTTTAAAAAGTAAGCTATATGTAACAGAGTCATTGTTTCACAAATGAGACTCTGTTCTGTCTATGGATATGTTTTCTTTTTTTATGGGCATTCTTAAATACAGAATATAATTTTCAAGATGAAAATTACAGCCACTTTCTATTTTTTATTGATTTAAATTAGACCCTTTAACTAAATCCTATGAGTGAGTAAATCACATATTTCTTACATATTTGAGTAACATACATAAAGGTGTATAAAGTCCCATTAATATCAAGCAGTAGTTCACTAATTAAGTTAGAGGATGTATTAATGATTAGGTTATTGATCCCTGACCCATAAATCTATATAGTCCTATACAATAATAATCATTCATGCTTCTTTTTTGTTCATTAGCATTTAATTTACTGTAGTTTATGTTTCACATCTGAGAGTATAAAGCTAATCATGTGATTATGTTCATTAAATATATGGAAAAATGTGAATATAAACAAAGATGAGAAACTTTTTAAAATAAAAATTCAGGCCAACAAACTAGCCTATTCAATATAGTTGAAATTATCCAAAAATGTAGGAAAAGATGAGTTTATAAAGAAAATTTCCATCATTCTGTCTTGAAAACCATGAGGAGCTAAATATGAAAAATACATGTGCAAATACTCTCTTTCCAACAAATGTCATTTGTTCATTGTTCCATATCCTGGGCAATAGTATATCTCATGACTGCTTCTTGTGGGGTAAAGGGGTATTTTCCACATAACTGGATACTGTGTCCTATGCTCATTAAATTCACTCATCAGAAATAAAACCATTAAAATTATAGGGGTACCATGGAAATTCATCTTGTCCTTAGAAATACAAATGTAGACTAAAACTATGAATAAATGTGATTGAGAAAAGTAATGAGCCATGCGATTAAAAAAAGGAAACATAAAGTCCCACCATGGCAAAAGAAAATAAATCTGTGTTTTCAGTGACAGAACTCAAGTTAAAATGCCATCTACCTGTGCTTTGGGCTTTGGACACAGTATAGTATAAGCTGCAAATACTGTTAGAGCTAATCAAGCACACCTATTATCTAATGCAGCTGACATCTCTCTAAGATGTTAGAAGTGGTTCACTTTGCCCATTAGTGGGAACATCATAAGGTGCAAATGTCTTTTAATCCAGAGCTTCCACAAATGGTCCATCTGCTTTCCATTAGACCTATATAAATAAAAGCTAAAAAAAATGTCAGGTTCTTTTACTTGTTAACTGCAACAACCTGTATTATTCCTGGAATTATTTATTTAATCAGTTGACCTTTAGAGAAAAGAAGCACCATTCCTTCCATGTTTCTCTTGTATACTCTTATTTACTAGAAAAAGAATATACATACATATATACACATATATATGTATATATATATACTCTTTAATACATGTTTAAGATCAACCTTTCTGTTCCAAGTAGTGTAGTCAAGGATATACATTTTTTTAAATGTACATGGAAACAATTGAGGTTTCCATAACTGCAATTATATTTCCATTCATAAACTTGAATAAAAGCAATATTTCAGCATGTTAAAACAAAAATGAGTTAAGCACTACAGAAAAAAAAAGTCTTCCAGGAAGCAACTCTATAATAGCTACCATTCTAATTGTCCAAATGCCATTATTATAATCTTTTATTTTCCCTTTTGGAGCAATACTTCCTAGGTTAATTTAACCCTTTGTTTTCTTTGTTGTACAGATTCCTCCCCTACTTGTTCTTTGCTAACTTCTCCCATTCGTGCCCTTGGTCAGACCCACAGCAGAAAGCAGCTGTGGGTCTGCCAAATATATATGTGGAAAGGATAGCCAGGCTACTTCTATATCTTTCAGGAATAAGTGAAAGAGATAATAAATCATCTTTCAAAAGGAACTGCATAATGATGATCTCTAGGACAGTTTCTCCTGAGGGGAAAAAAAATTATCTAAAAGTCTATACGGAGGGTGCAAGCCGTATAATAATAACACAAAATTTGTCATCTGCCTTTTAAGTCACTCCTTGGCGCAGGAACCTCCAAAATAGAGGGCTCTTGGCAATTATCCTGAATCATCATAGTGTAGGAACATAAATCAATCCTCACATGAATTATTATTTATCTCTATTTAGTCAATTGCTACCATTTGTAAAGTGCCCATTATAATAGATGAGGAATTCAATTCAGTTCTTACTATTCAATGGTTTGTATTTGTTTTTCTTTTTCTGTATATCTCCAATGCTGAACACAGTGCCTAGAACATAGTTGGAATTTAATAAATGCTTGTTGACTTGACAAGTCAACTTTTATTCATCTTCGACTGATATATGTCCGAGGTACTGGGTTTGACCTTGTGAATACTAAGGCAAAAACAAAAGAGCCCCTGTCTTCATGAGGGTTACATCTGCTTTCTGAACCCACATTCATGCCATCCATTCCAAGACTCCTTAAGGACTTTGAGATCTAACCAACAACAGACATCTGCTATGACCATTAATAGAACCACTCTGTGCATAGTAAGGTCCTCCTCGGTAAATTCATTTTGATTGGACTAAACCTGACCATATCTAAGACTCCAGTAAGAGAGGGATAGGAAAGAAGAGAAAAAACAACACTCATTTGTTATTTTCATTAAGTAAAAATAGCAATTTAAACTTTGTCAAATTGTATATTCATAAAAGGAACAGAGAATATGGGTCTTCGGACATGACCAACATTCTCTTTGTCATTAGCCTATTTGTTACTACTGCTGCTGCTATTGCTGAAGTTACTGTTTTTTCCTTTGTCTACTAGTATCTGCTTCTATAGGGTCCCTATGAAATAGAAGAGTTAGCAATTAAAAAATGAACCAAGTCATAGGACTTAAAGAGATTTTGAGCAATTCACTGACATATTACTCTTTTAAGCAGAGACATATTAAAGCTCACTTTAAGGAAGGTTTTTTTATACAAGTTCACAACTGATTTAAAATTTTCAGTTGAATTTTCCAATGAATAAATATTCAAGGCATTAAAGGGTCAGACAGTCAAAATGAGTGTGTATAGAAACAACCTGCAAACTATAGAGAATATCACCTTTTGTTAGGTTCTATATAATAATCAATGATCTTACAAAATCTTTTCTTTGATCTAACTTCAGTACCAGTTAAAATAACATGAATCTAGTTCATTTTTTATCTTACTTTTCAAATGGAATAGAGCTAGTAACCAGTCTCTCTGACCTAACCACTTATGCCCTTCGGTATTGCTATAAATTGCTCATTAATCTTTATTTGGGGGGGGGGGCTAAAATAATCCCAAATTCCATCAGGCTTTCTTTATAGCTCTTATTTTCAGACCCTTAATATTTGTGGATTTCTTCCCAATAGTCAATTCAAAAAATATTTATTCATTATCTCTCATGTCCAAGGACCTTGCTAGTTACTGCTATTAATAAGACAAAAAAAATGAATGAATCTAGTCCATTTCATGTGGACAGCCTGTCTAATTCTACCCAAATTGGTCTCTTGATTAGTGTGACACTTGAAAAAAATTCAATTCCTCATTTCATAGATGGACATAACCTTAGGTGCATTTATTCATCAGAATAAGCAGAAGCCTCATTGTGGCAAGATTTCCTGTGGATCAAAACGTTCAGCCATAGGTACACTAGATAAAGCTTTCCTAAAAACGAGAATTTAAAGCAGCACAAATCACTGACATGTTTCCTTAAATAAAGATAGCACCAGAGGGAGAGAATAATTACAAATAATGTATTTATTTAGAGAACTATTTTTGCTTGCATATTTAATTAGTGTTGAGTCTTTTTCTTGCCTACACAGAGGCAAGAATCTCCTTGAACACATAAAATCTCCTTCATTATCAGCAAAAGGATACCACAGCCTAAAGATCACATAACTAATCCAGTTTCCCTATTGTAGGCTTTCAATAAACTCGGGGCCCTTCATCACTTTCAATCCCCTGCACAGAAGTCCTATTGATGTTGCTAGGAGATGTGTGCATGAATCAAGACTGCTAAATGACACATAATAACTAAGGACCTGAATTGCGCTGGGGATTAGTAATGGGCCCCTGACCTTCAGGTCGCCCACTTGAATCTGGCCTCAGTTGATAGTAACTAAAAATTGCTACAATCTGATGACCAATTGACAGTCTGTGAGAAGAGAAAACAGTGGCTTCAGTGAAGCTCCATGTTAACAGGTGCCCAAAACAGAATCACCAAAATAAAAGCCAAGTAAAAAGCCCAAGATTAAATCAGTGTGGAAATCAAGCTGTCTTCTGATCCCTGGAGTTGGGGATTTCTTCTAGTCACTAGTCTACAGAGAGGAATAAGCAGAACTTATGCTCCACCTGTCACAAGCATCAATGACAGGGCTTTATTCTCTGACAACAGCAACATAACATCCCACAGATGTAACTCAATGACAATATAATTTTTACACTGTACAATAAAGAATTTTTATTTGCCTCCAGGGGCAGATAAATCTGATTTTTAAAGTAACTCTTTAATGCAGGAAAGGCATTTGGAATGAATTGAATCTGAGCTTTAATAACTTTGTTATTAAAAGACTGAATGAATGTTATTTTAGGATCTTTTTGATGTGATGATAAAGGCCTCTTCTACAGATTTTGGACTCTGATTCTTATTCGTGTTTCCTCTTGCCTTTCTCCAAGAATATGTCAGCTGGGCCATTTCTATCCTGTATTATTTATAAATATTAGTCATTCTTGAGTGCTTGTTAACTTACATATCAAATGGGCACTTTCAAGTTATATACAGGAAGTGCTACACATCAAAGGGTTGAAAGGACCACATCAGATCAAATTACCATCATTCATAAACAAGAAAAAGATAGTATTACTGATCTTTGAAAATAAAAATATATAGACGTTGCTTATAAATTCCCAGTGGGACGTAAATCGTAACAAATAAGCAAACACACACAAAAGAAGTGAAATTGTTATGAAATTTTTTTAAGTCTTTCTTATCAAACCCTTATTATTTTCAGGAAATTAGAGTTAGAATCACTAATAAAATTCTCCAATTTACCAAATTGGCAAATGGAAATGGCAATGTTCACATTTGGAAAAATTAGATTCTACCACACTGAAAAAAGATTTTCCATGTTGTCTGTCATGATGATTTTCTCTCTGTTAGATATCCTAGGATTATTTCGAAGTTGCTGTTGTTACATGTAAATCTCAAGTAATAAAGTCTTTGTATAATTTTATCTTAAATTCTGCTTTGGATTATAAGGAATAATATAAGACTGAAGTAATATAAGATTGAAAGTATTTGTCTTCTGTCTATCTGCTTTCTATTCCCTCTTTGTTTAAAGTCATCGCTGTTAATCACATTTCAAAATTGTTCAAAGTATTTTTTTTTATTTGTATCAAGGACCCATTTGAAACAGAACTTAGTTGAAACTACTAATTTTTTTGTGAAAAGACCCTAAGAAGTATGCGATGGGAAACATTTCCCCATGTATATAGCCATGGGAAAAATATTTTTATGCTACAAATGAAATATCTAATAATATGAGGCTGATTAAGTTATATTACTTAAATTGCCTTTCAGAATCTCACTATGAAGGACCCCATATTGCTTTTGGTTTGAAGTCAGTGGTGAAATTTTCAATTTTTGTTCCAATGACTCTTGGGCTGCACACACAATTTTAAAAATATAGTGTATTTATAGAAAGGAAAAAAAGTTCAGAAGACCAATGTTGCTCTCCTCATTCTCGGTGTGTGATTTGCAAAAGGGCAGATGTTAGTGAAAATTCAAATGCCTGGAGCAGTTGGTCTCACAGAAGTGATCATTTTTCTAAAACTAACTGTCTTTGAGATCAATTCTTTTCAGAAAACTGAAATGTATAACAATTGAGGCATTCAGCATTTCTGATCTTTTATACTTAAAAGTTTGCACAAAATTTACTTCTTAGATTAGTATCTCTTTTCTTAATTAGATGGAATATCTTAAAATGGAGATTTTTTTTGTTTTTGAAAGAATATAATTTTCTTCTTATTCTGGAATTGTCCATCTGCCTTCTCACTCTATAGCTCTCCATCTCTCTAGTGGGGTGCAGGCCAAATATCCTTCATTTTTCTTTCAGCTTTATTTCTCTTTTTCTTTATCTCCTCTCATTCCATGTCCTTGGGCATCTAATTTTTCCACCCTATTTTTATTTCAGCTTCCTTCCTTTCCAGTGTTGTCTTTTTCCATTAGAATGTAAATTTCCAAAGCGTAGGGATTATTTTTATCTTTTTTGTTTGTATTTGTATTTATATTGCTTAGTACACTTCATGTCACACAGTAGGTAATTTATAAATGTACATCAACTGATGACGCAAGGATTTCAAAATTCTTATTTTGGGGGAAAAGTAGTAATTGTACCTGCTGACATTTTATTGGTTGTTAAAGGTAATTTTAACTTTCATTTTATGTTACTCTTGGAAAGTAATTTACTCACTTCTAATTATAAAATTCCAAGGTTCCTTCAAAACTCACTTCAAGTGCTCCCTTGAGCAACCTAGAATGTGTGACAATGCTGTGCATTAGTTAGATAGAGGGCTCAGTCTGGGGTAATTTTATATATATATATATATATATATATATATATATATATATATAAATATATATAATTACTCCAGTCTTCAACTGCTAAAATATTTTCTCTCAAAAACTTAACTTTTTTATTTTTTATATATTTTGTACAACTTCTATATGTAGATATCATATCCTCTAGTTGAATGTAAGTATCTTATGGCAGGAATTATTTCATCTTTTTATATATCCAAATGAACCTAACATATTTGGTACATGGTAAGCACTTAATAAAAATTCAATAATTGTTTGAAGAGATTAAAAAAGGAAAAGATTGATTAAGTAACCTGATTACACAAATAAAAAACCTATGCAATTGAGACAAGTATTAATAAGAAAAGAACAATCTATATAATAGTATTTAAAATATGGAAAATATTTATAATCACAACATACTATTTTAGTCTCCATATTGGTTGTAATTCACATGGAACCACTTACTTAAAAAACATAATTGAATAAATATGCTATTTCTGAGATATATTTGATTTCATATTGCAATAGAATGTAAAATTTTAGAAATAGGCATTATTCTCAATTTTGTTTTTTACATCTTATTCATATATATGTATATATGAGCATATATACATATTGTGAAATAGTTTTACTTCTCTCATAAAAAATGAAAGTAAAATGATTTGAGGAGGCCTCACTTTCATTTTAGCACATCATTTCCTGTTAGTTATGTTTTGTTCCTTTCAGATTAGAGTACAACTTAACATTTTTTAATATTTTAAATATAGATATGCTTTTATATGTTGGTATGAAAATAAGTTTATTCATGTAGATATTTTTGTAAATACAATAGTATTATCAATACAGTAGGGAGATGCTATTGTATATTCCTTTTTAAAGCAAATATTCTATTGCAAAGAGATTAACTATAATGGCAAAAATAATTTTTGTGTGTATTTTAGTCTAAACCTATAATTTCATAGGTATGGAAAAATCTCTCCAATAATGCAGATTTTTAACTCCTCAAAAATGTATAGGTTCAGAAGCTTGCATGGGAATTCTAAGTGTTAAGCAACTTACCCAGGGTCACACTGCCTATATAGAGCAGTCAGAACTTGAAATCCAAGTCCTTACTGAAGGTCAATTCTCTAAACACACCAATCTGACATTTATCTGTTAATGAGAGGACAGACAGAATTAGACTTTAACACAGGCTAGAATTATGGGTTAAACAAAGGTGAAATTTAACAGAGATGAATGTAAAATTATAAATTTGGGTTTAAAAATCAACTACATAAAAACAAGTGGGAAAGAAAGCAACTTCTAGAAAAAAACTGGGAAGCATTGGCTTGCAAGAACATAATCATATTAATGAGTGTAATATCATTTCTGCTATGCAAAATGGAGAACAGGATGATTGACACTCAGCAGTTTAGAATTTGGAACCACCAAGCTTGCCATGAGCCAGCAAGGGACAGACAGTTGAGGGCAGACTATATAAAGCTGAAATTTGAACAAGAAGCTCTCTCAGTTTGGAGATGGTGATTTCTGGTGAGAGGTTGGTTGGGATCTTGAGTAGGTCAAATCATCCCAGGATACCTGCATCCAATTCTAATCACTATCACATCCTCAAATGCTGTGTGAAGCCATGCTATATATCCTAGTCCAGTGATGGGCAAACTATGACCCATGGGCCAGATGTGGCCCCATGAAATGTTCTATCTGGCCATACAACATTATTCCTAATCTGACAAATACAATGAGTAGGATGCAAAACAATGAAACTTTGAAAGAGTTGCCTTAGAAACAGACTGACTGATGAGCATTTCCTTTCCTTTGGCTCCCTCTTTAAAAAGTTTGCCTATCACTGCTAGTCAATTGATCATCAAGGAAGAAGCAACATCAATTCCATAAAATAATCTGGTTCAGGTCAAGCAGCTTGGCAGGCCAGGTTGTAACAGAGGGAACAAAGATCTTCAATTGATAAGCTTAACCTGATTACCTTTAATTATATTCCTATACACTTTCATTTGACAACACCTGATCATTAGCAATCTAGATTAGGTTTCCTTCACACCTCTTTCCCTCAGTCCTGTTTCCCTTCCCTAAGTTTGTTGCTATTAAATTCTAAACTTATTTAGGTGGTTGTCATCATTACCCTAAGGATCAATAATATATCCTGGGGTATCTGAGGGAAGAGGGATTACTCAAATTCCAGTTAAGTTGCAGTCAATAGCATTATCCATCAACTTTGAAGCCAGGATAAGCAATCAAGGAAGCTGTGTGATCCAATCCACAGCCTCCTATTTGATCACTTATTCCTGGGAGACTGCTATGTTGAAGCTGGGTATTTAGCTTAGTTACAGATATTCCTGTGGGATCTTTGTGTTCACTATCACTATCTGGTGTTCATCTAGGGATTCCCACTTTCACTCAGCCTCAGGTCCTCATATCATCAGAGGACCTTGGGCCATCATATCATCAGTATTACAGTTCCATATCAGCAATATAACATGAATCAATTGTATGATGTAAAAAATTAACAACAAAGAAAGCATAATAATGAAATGAAAACTCTTACTATAGATTTATTAATAGTGTTAAGAATAAAATGGATATAGATGGATATATCCAAAAATATTACTATTTTATTTAAAGTCATGTTGGTAAATTCAAGAAGGCCACATGCCTGCTATTATTTAATTCAAATCACCCGACATTACCTTCTCCCACCTGGCTGCCTTGTACCAAAGAGCTCTCCCCCAATGACCTCAGGAGTCTTATACTATTCTCTACTTCCTGTCTACCTGTATTACAAGAGGAATCATGGGAAATGTAGTTTCCAAGTCCCCTAAACATCCACAGGAAATTTATGTCATATATTTAAATATTTAAAACTCAAATGAACCCCAAATAACCCTCAAAAGAACCCCCAAAATTCCAAATAACACATTCCCCCCTGAGATCCAGTGAAAAGACTGGTCTTTCTCAATGGATCTTGTAAACATAGTCAACTTTTAAATTACAGGAATTTGGGGATAAAAGAAAAGAGGATAAAAACTAGCTGCATTGACAAAAAGCCAGTTGGGGCAGTTCCCTATTGGCATAAGAGTGTACATTCAAAACAAATACATTCAACTTCCCATACTTCAATCAACTGCACCCCAAAGTTCAATTTTGATCTTCATGATCCAGTGAAGGCTCTTCACTGGAACTACACATTTTTTTAAATATTTCTGTTGGTTTTTTTGTTTGTTCATTTGGTATTTTTTTCTTTCCTCCTACATGTGCAATACAGTATTTGATTTTTTTTTCTTTCTTTCCTCTCATTTTTTTACATTTGAAGCACATCACCAGCATTAAATAGACTCTTGACTGCTTTAATTTTTGCAATAAAAATAAGCTAAGATGTCCATTTACCTAGCATATAAATTATACCCAAAAAGCTTTGGAGTATAGAAACCTTCCACAAGTTATTTAATTATTATGAGACTTTTGCTCAATGACTATGTCTAATCCAAGGAGAATTGGACCACAAAGGAGCACAGAGTTTTGACCTGTAAAGTGCCAAATGAGCACATAAAAGGAAAGAGACCAAACTAATCCTACAGGGATTTATGACATTCTATGCAAAACTTGATCCTGTGTGAGACTCGAGGTTGTGACGCTTAGCATATGTTAAGATGTAGGACTTCCTTGTACCACACTAGATATCAAGTACTCAATATTGATTGTTCTGGCTCCATTATCTCTGAAAGTGAAGAAAAGGATTGCACTGGGAAAATGTGATTTTCCATTTGCCTCGAGATCTAGTCTCTTTTTTTTTCTATTTCTTTCATGATGTGACAACTTACTGTAGTCCAGGTTGCTAAATTGCGTTAGTGAGTGATTGTTGTTGCAAAGCTTATGGGACATGGATTGCTACAGGAACCTGCTTTGATATGTGAATTTTTTCTTTTTCTTTTTCCTAGAATTTTTTCCTTTCACATTTTTTAATATCCTATATTTCCCTCAGAGGTTATTTTTTCCTTTTTATTTTCTTTGGACTCTTTGATGTTTTGAAAATTGATTCATATACCTTATGCCTTGACCATGTATTCCTGTGTGATTCCTATGTGTATCCCTGTATTTTCCTCAGGGGGGAATATAAAGTTATACTCCTCTGGGGGGACTATGTTATTGCTGTGAAATTGGACTTGAATTTGACCCTAATTTAGAACAGAAGACAACCTCCCAGAATCCAGAAGGTGCCATGAAGATGCCTGCAGAGACCACACACTGCACCAGAAGATCCAGAGTGAATTTCGAGACATGGTGAATTTGAACTTTGGGGGGGTTGAATGTATTTATTTTGAATGGACACTTTTATGCCAGAGAGGGGACTGCCCCCTAAATGGCTTTTTGTCAATTTACCAGTTATTGGTTTTATTCTTTCTCCCTTTTATTTCCATTTTATCTCTGAATTATTGTAAACTTTAATTTGATTAGGTTTTCATGATCCATTTGGGGAGACTGGTCTCCCAAAGGATCACAGGAGGGAATGTAAAGTTGAAAAGACCTTGTACCCCTTTAAACTACATTACCCAAACTCCCTTTCACCATACCCATAATTCCTTAAGCCTTTTCCTATTGGTTGTTGGTTTTGATGAGCCATATTGATATGGGTGTTTTGGAGTGGTCACGGGGCTTTTGGGCCAGAGGCGGCATGGTGAAGGGTGAGTTGGGACTCTTTCCCTGAATTTTAATAAATCCTTATAAATATCATACTTTGGAGGCATTGAATATTAATTTAAAACTAACAATAGATATATAGTAGATATGTCAGAATAATGTTATTTCCATTTTTTATGTGAAATAAATTCAGATTTTGGTAAAACAAAATAATATCTAAAGGAATGTTATCATGGTGGAGAGCAGTCTACAATACTTGGTAATTTAAGAAGTGCTTTGAGGAATTATAAATGCCTTTGAATCCAATTTATCTAATTAAATGTTGATTTAATTTTAAAATTCAGAGTCAACTCTATAATATATATATATATATACATGTATGTGTATATATCCATGTATATCCATATATATATATATAATATACTTATATGGATGTGAAAATGCAGATTCTTAAATTGTGGTAGACAGATACATACCATTTCTATGCATTTCATACAAGAAGTTTCATTGTCAGCATCATGGTATATTCATTAGCACAGATATGACAGAAAATATGGAAGTACTACTTGCTATGCTTTATATCTTGATTCTTAAAGAGATCCAGTATCTCATCAGTATTACCACCAACAGTGCAGAATATAACCCATTTGTCCCCCCTCTTTTTAAAACTTGATTCTTGTCTACATTTTTCCATAAATGATCCATATAGAATTTGACCAATATGTTGGATACCTTCCTCCCTATCTAGTCAACATTCTATAGGTATGCACTCAAAAATGGCCAGCAGGTTTCCTTTGTTCTCAATGTTTGCAATATGTATAAACCAATGGATGTCTAACTCTTATTTATTAAACAGAATTCTTGACTGAGGAACCCTGAATGTTAAAGCTTCACAATAAAGAAGGGTTCTTAGGCAGTTGCTCCCCCAAACCTATTTACTGGGCTTGAAGATTCTTCTGCTTTTTCTCCTTCCCAGATTCTTTAACCTTATTCCTCTACTTAATAAGAACTTTCAGAAGACAAGGCAGATTTGTGGCTTTGTGAATATAGCTGCTTATTATGACTTTATAAGCTGTTCATCAGCCTTTTGGGAAAGGGGAATGAGAAAGTCTTAAAGTATGGAGAGAAAGAGAAAAGCATATTAAAATGATGTTTTGAAACAGCTAAAGGATTCCATCCTTTTTTTCCCATTGGGGCATATTCTTTTATTGCACTTGTGTCATTCATAATATTAATTAAAACCACATAAGGAGTTAGCTAAATTTATAATGAGACATTTAAATTTTAAGTATTAGATAGCATTGTGGAGAGCAAAAGTTCATTGAATACCTAAGTACTCATGGCAGATTACAACCTTGCTCTTTCAGAATTTGAACTTTCAAAATGGTGTGGAATATGCAGTGAGATATACTGTTACAGTTAGTATCTATAAAAATTTGGAAAAAAAACCCTGAGGATTAGAAAAATGTTCTTAAATATGACAGTTACATATTATTATAAACATCCTTAATCATGCTATCTAATCCACATTTTTATTTTTTCCTAATATTACAAAGTTTAGATTTATTCCCATCATAATTGAAATCAATCTCATTTATTTATTTTTGAATCAGTAGGAAATTTGTCAGGTACGTCTTTTTTCTTAGCTCAACTAATTATTTCCCACTATTTTCTTACATTTTATTCTCCCTCTATGTTTTCTTTAAAACCGCTATCTCTCTTAGATGACAGGATGAAAGAAGATGACAAGTCTGGTAGTGAAAAAAGTATCTTAACAGTTTAGAATATAATGTAAAGATCACAGAGTGCTGGGGCAATGCTATAATGAAGACAGAAAAGTGATTAGTTTTGTGGCCAAAACAGAAAGGTCCATGTGGTATGCAATGATTGGGAATGTTGGTTGTATGAACTTCTCATGCAGTAAAACTGCAATATCTTCTCCTTCCTGGTCATCTGCCTTTAAAAGGTCTTCAGCAAATCAATGCTTCTAAGTGTCATAATTTCTATTAATTTATCTGTTGGCTTGGTTTTTCCACTAGGTTTTCCTAGATGCTTGTGAAGATAGTTTATAATTTTCTGATCATTATAGAATTTTCAATGAAATATGCATTTTCCAAACAACTCTCCTGCTAATTTTCAGTCTTCTTGATCATCTCCTGGAGAGTGATAATTTATATCAAATTGTGTCCTATAAGGTAGACAATCTGCTCAGTATCTGAAGAAAGGAGTTTTGAGTGGAAGAGGACATTAAAAAATCAAATAATTATTTTGTAATAATGTTTATGTCACCAACTTATGTCACACATCACCAACATCATGGTCCCACATAAAAAAATAGGAAAATAAATCAATACACAAGAAACATAAAAAAACAGAAATCAAGCACAGTATATATGAGACATGATCAATGAATTTATAATTTAAACAAAATGAGTCATTCTATAATTTATTATATACATTGGATGGCAGTGCAACAAAAAAGATTGAAATAGATTAAATAAAATTATTAGAAAGATGGTGAATTAAATTATAGAAAATCAAAATGAATTCACCAAAAATAAAAAACAAAAATATTTCAATAAACAAAAGTAATGGGTGGCAAAAAATCTTTTAAGTCAATTTATCTGAAATAAAACTGATTTGTTGTTGCTATTGTTTAGTCATTTTCAGTCATGTCTAACTCTTTGTGATCTGATTTTTGTCACAGATAGAAAACAATACTGTTCTATTCCATTCATATTTGGAAATATTTTAGATCCCCATTCAATAGACACCCATTATATTTTCAGTGTTTCTTCTCACAGGTATATGAATATTCTGTTATGAATAGGACTTTTTGTCATTGATCTGTCCAAGATCATGACCAGAAGTGAGGCTTCTGGGTTAAAAGATACAAAGTGATTTGTTATGTAGCTTACATTTTTCAAAATTGGTTCATGGAATGCATGGATCATTTCATAGTTCCATGACAAAATGCTTCTCTGTGTTCCTTTAATTATATAGTCCCTCAAACATTGATTTCAACCATGTTTTTGTCATTTTAGTCATATTTGTCAATTTGACTGAAATGAAGTAAAACCATAGAATTGTATTAACTTGTGTTTACCACATTATTAGTGAATTGGAACTTATTTCAATTATTTGCAGTCATTTTTTGAAAACTCTTCATCTATATGATATGATCACTTCTTTGTGGAGCAAGTGTTTTTGGTAAAATTATATCATTATGTAATATACCTGAGATAGCCAACATTTCTCAGAGCTATTTCATATAAATATTTTCTCAGTTTCCCAGATGGCAATTCTGATTCTTCTTTGAGTTTCTTATCTCTTCTTCTAATTGTACTTTTTAAATGAGAATGTCAAATAGAAGTATTATGGCTCCACCATGTCCTGTTAGATTCTGGTTATTTTTGCATAATACAAATTATATACAGAAGATGTTTTGCTATTTGGTTACTGAAAGTCCAAGGTTCATTATTCCCAAAGGTGGATACATGTATACATGTGTGATATATGCCCAGTTTAAATATTGGACAAGGAAATTTAAATGTTACTCCTTCAGACACTTCATCTCCAGTGGGTCATGGTAATATCAGATTTCAAGTTATACACTAAACAGAATTTAAATTTGATCCTTGTTTCCATGGAAGCCTTCACTGATATTGTCCATTGCCAAAAAGTCTCCTAGAGAAGATTAAATGACCTGTTAAACAATGCATTTAGGATTCCTTACTACTCCAGAGCCTTTTCACTTCTTAACCAAATAATTTAATAGTTAACAAAAACTTTTGAAAGTCATCATAAATGTCCAAACATAGTGATGTGGAGTCATTAATATTTGGGAATTATAATGAATAGATTTCTAGCTAATTAGGAATATTAGTTATTGTCAAAGATTGAATTATTATTCTCTACCAAGAATATTGCACATTGGAGAATAGAATAGGTTTAAATACCCCCTAAAATTTTGAAAGAGTAATTCACATGCTTTTGTAATATGGACTATTTTTATATAAAACAAATGTGATTTTTTTTAATAACCATTAAAGGACACTAAAATGTATATTTTATCCAGCTATTATGATACAGCTACTGGGGCTAAAAGTACAGGACACTATCACAGAATATATTAATGTTATCATAAAACACACCTTGTTCCATCTTCCTCTTCAGTTAATGACCAGTAATTAAATTATCCACATAAAAAGAAATTTTCTTTATGACTTTTTGCCTTTCCCTCTGCTTTTTTCTACCTCTTTCCCCATATGGGATAACTACAAATTCTTTTGATCCCTGAGGTTGGCACTGTGTTTAATTATGACAATGTAGAAAAAAAAATACATGGTTCAGGCAAAGATCAGTCCTCTCCTTAGTTCATATTTAATTCATACTTTGATATTCAATGTATTCCCAATAATAGCATAACTCCATTTTACTACCAATATAATGAAATAAGTAGAATGTTTAAATAGTGTACATTTTACTCTAAAATTGTCCCATGAATCTCATAAAATCAAAGTGTGCATTCTGAAACTTAATTACTGTCAAATCCAGATTTTTATAAAATTTGCTTCACATTTTAAATAGAATTTTGTCTTTTGTTGGACTGAATGGTCTATTGAGCCTAAAATAAATTGTTCATAATTAATAATAGATTTTCTCATTTTAAAGAATTTTTAAAAAATTAAAGGAACCTGCAGTCATGAATGTAATGAAATAGTATTTCTATTTTTTATAAATCCCATTCTATTTATGATTGTACATATTAGCTATAAGTGTTAAAAAAAAGCAATGAATATAACATTTAATGTGATGTAATTAAGAACATATTTATTATGTTAATAAGATACTTTATGAATTATCTAGTCACTAATTCTGTCATACAAAGAATTTTGAAAAACAATCAGTCCTGTTATTATTTTACAGAGAAAATTTCAAGTTCTGTATCTATATTTATTTTTAAATAAAATTTTGTTGATATCTTATTTTTACCTTACAAGAATTTCTCCCTGTGTCCAACCCTACACATTCTAGAGAGAAATCCCACATAATATATAATATTTTAATGCAAAAAGAAAAAAAAGTTAAAAATTGAAGAAAAACAAAAACTAGACCAGAAAAATCTGAAAACATATAAAATGTTCTACAATTGTGGACCTCTCACCACTATAAAAGATAAGGGAGAAAATGTCATCTATTATTTCTTCTTTGCAACCATACTAATTCTAAATAATTTTAATATTAACTTTTGATTGATTAATAGTTGTTCTTTTTCATTTACATTTGTATCATCATTATAGTTGACATATTCTCAATTACATTTACTTTAATCTATACTAGATTAAATAATTCCATGATTTTCTATGTTAGTTATATTTATCATTTCTAAAACATAATAATATTGCATTGCATTTATCTATCACAAAGTTTAGCGTTCTCCAAATGATGTTCATTTGCTTTGCCTTCAGGCCTATATTAAACTGCACGCCAAGAATATCATTATAAATATCTGTATATTTATGGGGACTTTTTTCTTAATAATGTCATTCTTAGGATTTAGTCCTAGTGGTAGATTCACACAATTAAGGCTAGGAGCATTTTAGTCATTTTGTTTGCATAATTTGAACCCAGAATCTCCCATTTCTAGGCCTGGCTCTCTACCAAGACACCAAGTTTCCACAGCAACAAATTATTTTAATAATTGCTACTTTGTAAATCATTTTTATGCTTAGCGTTGCCATTTATTTATAAGCATTCATCTATTTTAAGCATCTGGGTTGTCTAATGTAGGTTCTGATGACATCTATAGCTTTTAATTATTATAATTTGTTTTTCATTTTTTATACTTATCTGGTTTTCTGCTTCCTTTTTTCAGGTGAAATAAATTCTTTTATTCTTTAAAAACATTTCCAAATATATTTATTAATTCAACAATTGTTTACATTACTTCCAATTTTTCTCTTCTTTTTACTTTTATATTTAGAATGTCAATTTTGGTGTTTAGTTGAGTTTCCATTTGTTGATTTTCTTGCTTTTTTATTTAATTTATTGCTTTTCTAGTATTTTTTTCAATCCCAGTTCATCACTTTATTCTTTTTCTATTATCTTAATGACAGTGGTACTATAAGGTCTCATCTGAATGTATTAAAATACACTTTTTCATTGATGTTATTTCCTTTTGTGCAATTAAATATTATTTCTATGGTTTTTCTTTCATGAGTAATATTTTTAGTTACTAATTGATTTTAGTGAGTTTCCTTAGTGATACTTTTTGAATTTTTTTTACATTTTTATTGTGGTCAGAAAAATAAGCATTTGACATTCCTGATTTTGTTGATTATAGATGACGATTTTTGTAAATGTGTCATACAAAACTGAAATACCTGTACTTTCCTTTCTGATTCCATAATCAACTGAGATATTTTATACTCAACTGTTACTAAATTCTATTCAGATAATTCTTTTTTGTTAGCTTTGTCTAGGTCTGAAAAAGATAATCTAAAATCCCCTGCTATTATAGTTTTCCTATTTTTTCTTGTATCCCATTTAGCTACATCTTTCAATTCTTATTTTTTTATAATTTGGGGTATATATGTTAAATATCAAAGTTAGTTATCTATGACATCTTTTGGCATAAAGTTGTTTACTCTATTTCTTTTAATCAAATTACTTTTTGCTTATACTTTCTCTAAGAATATGACTATCACCTCTTTTCTCTTCTTTCTATCAGCTAAAGTATGATAGATTTTGCTATAGACTTTCCATGTCATCTTTATTTCAACTATTTTGGTTGTAACAAGTATATCATTGGATTCTGCTCTCTAATCTATTATAATTTCTTTTTTTTATGAATGAATCTGTCCTATTCACATTCATGATTATGATCAATTGTTGTGTATTCCCTCTATCCTGTTTTTTTACAATTTTCCTAAACATCAAACCCCATCCCATTTTCATCACAGGTTTTTACCTTTTTGTTTTATTCTCTCCTTTAATCCTCTATTTATTAACCTTTCCTCCAAGATTAGGGTTGTTTTAGTTAGGACTAATACTTTTCTGTAACTAATCAGACTTTGATTTCTCTCCATATTAAATTTTGTGTGTGTGTGTGTGTGTGTGTGTGTGTGTGTGTGTGTGTGTGTGTGTGTGTGCATCCTGCCCTTCTTTGGACAGTTCTTTTGAAATTCAAGCTTAAGTTATGCCCAACCCCAATACCTTTCTTTTTTGTGTAGCCTAATTATATGAGATCTTATGTTCCCCTTGCCTTTTTTCCTCAAGATATTCACTTTTTTCTTTCAAGATCATTAAAACATACTCAACTACTCTTAGGAATTCTATTTTATTTGAATCTCTTTATAACTCATAATGACCTCCCTCTTTACCACCTTGTAAGACTATAAAGAGTTAATTTTTTAAAATCCAAATCTTTGCATTTTTTATGTTTCCCTTGAGTCCCTTTTATATTTTAGTTTCTATTTAGCTCAAGTTTCTTTTTTTTTGTTTTTTTTTTTATCATAAGTTCTTAAAAGTCCGCTATTTCTGTAAAGGTTTATCTATTTCCCCTTTAGAAATGTACTTAGTTTTACAAGAGAAGTGCCTCTTGTCTACAAATATGCCATCTTTTGCCTTTAGGAATAATCATATTTCATGATTTCTACCCTATTATATTAGTAGCCACTAAATATTATATGAATCTGACTGTGATCCCTTGTTAACTGAATTCTTTAGGTGTTTCTATTATGTTCCCTGGTATTTCTATTTTGGCGTTTCTTTTGAGGAAGTGATTGGTGGATTCTTTCTATTAGGACTTTGCCTTGTGCTAATATAAGTATTTTAATTTCTTTAGTTCATGAAATATGATGACTAGTGAAAAAGAAAATACTGGAAATAGGGGAATAACTAGATGCCAGACAAACTGGGGACACTCTCACACCTCACAAGGACTGACAGGTAAACACAGGGAAACCAAATGGGGTGTGAGGTTTGGGAACAATAGTTGGCCAGGTAACTGATAATCTTTCAACCAGGGAAAGCTAGTGAAGTGGGTAACTCCAAGATGTGGGTTCTTTATGGCTTAGAGGAGACAGGAAGTACAAACAAATTGGGTTTATTGGTATTAAATGAGAGAAGTGGAAGAGAGAGGTTTTCTATACTAAGGAATAGCCCTAATAATTTAACTAAACTAAGTTCTAAACTAAGCTAAACCTCTAACTAGAATAGGAGGGGCTGGAGATGAGGGCTTCCCACTGCCCTGGTTCTGTGGTGCTCCGAGATGATCATAGATGTTACAGGAACCAGGAACAAGTCCAATATACAGCCAATCTAAAACTGCCCTAGGGAGTAAGCTAGATAAATCTGCTGTCCACCAACAGATAATCCAGACGTTTCCTCAACCTAGGCCAAGATAGTTACTTGAAGTATCTTCTTCTCAGTAATATCCCACACTGCCAGCTCCTTGGATATCTGGCAAAAGCTGGACCACACAGCCAAAAAACCTCCTTTCCTTCAGTGTGGCCAAACAACACACTCCTTTTAAACCCCAGCTTCATTCCATTATGGAATATCCATGAAGTCCAAAGTTTGTTCAAGCTGTCATCTATACTCCTCCTCATAATACTAGGCCTTTTTTGTCATGGTTCAGGTAATCTAATTATTCTGTTATTACTTTGAATTTTTCTAGATTTTAAAAATAGCAGATATTAAAATTTTTCCTTATTTTTTAATCTCTTCATTTAAAAAATACTTCTTGCTTTCTTATGGAGACATCATTAACTTCTCTCTGCTCTATTCTAATATTCAAGGAGCTTATTACATGGGCAACTTTTGATTGTTCTTGTTCTAAGATATTAATTCTTAAAAACCCTTTATTTTTCAGTTATTTCCTCTATCACTCTCAAATAATTTATATTTAAAACATTTTTTAAAAAAACTACAGCTTCCTTTCTTCTGATAACAGGAATTAAAATTTAAAAACAAGTTGTATTTTAAAGTTTGCTTGTAAATACTTTGGATTTACTCTTCTTTCCTAGGTTTATATGTTGGACAACTGTGGTACCAAAATAGTTCTTCATCTCTGTATGTTTATTTGAACATTCAGACTCACATTCTGGATTGGGATATGTTTTGTCATGACTTCGTATGGCCTTGATATCTATTATCTTCTATCCTTTCACTACATCTTTCTATGTATTGAGTGCTATTTTTGTCAGTGATAGCAGTGTTAGCTCAGTATGGAAAGTGCTTTTTAAACTTAGATTTAGCATTTCTAATATAGCAGTAGTTTTGAGGATTATGATATACCCTTTTATTGGTTATTATATGGATTTGCTTCTATGTTCTCTACTTAAAAATGAAAAAAAAAAGTCTCACAGATTTGATGTGGAATCCACATCGTGTTCTTAAGATGAATTCAACTTTTCATGCTCACAAAGATTTTGTATCTTTAGAAACTAAAATTTTGTATCTTCATAATCCCATTGTTGTACATAATCTTTTCTTCCTGGTCTAACTTTTCCTCAATCATTTTTATTTTCTCAATATTATCTACCATTTTTCTGAATATCTAAAATTTTCTTTTCTAAATCAGAAGTATAGGTGAAAATATGCCTAGATTTTCTCTTCTCTCTCATAAATTCTAGCATGATGTAGTTACTTCTATTTAACGTTCTCAACTTTTCCAATGAAGGACTAAGTTCATCCATGTTAATGAGAATTGATATAGAACAGAATTCTCCCTTGTTAGTATTTCCAAATTATAAAGGATGAAATTAACCCTAAACAAATAAAAAATTATTATCCGCTGTATTTTATTATTTTATAACTCCAACAGATAAGTGAATAATTAAAATCCTCTATGATTAAAATTGTACTACTGAACTGTTTACCCAAACTACTCATCTATTTACTCGTTCAGTCCAAGTGTTCTAAAATTTATTTTCATGATAAAATAATTTGTTTTTTCCTTTTCAATCTTTAACCAATTATCATCTCATGTTTCTCTGCTTTTGTTACTGTACTTTATTTTTTCCTTCTAAATATACAATATTATCTCTTTCTAACTTTTCCCTATTTCATTATAATGAGTTATACCCATTCCTAGCCATAGTCCATTCTTGGATTTAATCCCACCAAGTATC
The DNA here is from genome assembly GCF_016433145.1 of Gracilinanus agilis. NCBI lineage: Eukaryota > Metazoa > Chordata > Mammalia > Didelphimorphia > Didelphidae > Gracilinanus > Gracilinanus agilis. The sequence goes on from NC_058132.1 coordinate 519,591,275, forward strand.
GTTGATAAACATAAGGCTAAATTTGTCTTCTTGTGTTATTTGTTGCCTAAATTTTGAAAGTTTGCATTTAATTATCTGAGGCAATGGGTTTTACTTTTACTTTCCTTAGCATTTGTTGCCTATGAATTTCCCGAAATCTTTACTGCTACATTTTCCTACTTTCTACATGGCTAAACTCTATATCATCTAAATATAGATAGATAGATAGATAGATAGATAGATAGATAGATAGATAGATAGATAGATAGATAGATAGATAGATAGATAGATAGATGGACAAAAGCCTGAATGGAAAGATGATCTAGTCCTCTACCTTCCTAACCGTTTTTTTTTTAATTTAGAACACTTTGGATAAGGCTTACCAGATATCTGACAATGACTTTGTTAGCAGACTTTGTTTGATTTACTTAATCTGTTAGGAATTGTTTTAGCAAAAGATTTTAAAAGTCAGGTGTAAATATGGGCCAAATTCTGGAAGCACCTTCTCAGAGGACTATGAAGGATTCCTTCTTCCTGGAAAGGCATTCAAGCTGAAGGTCTTTCTATATTCTTTAACCTTCATATTGATGGTGTCTATTATTAGGCTTTTTATATCCTGCTTCATGTGTGTCTATTCCTATCTCTTCCAATTTCCCTCCTCCTGAGCTTAGATTAAGTCACACAGACTTCTACTTTTCATTTAAATATACAAAATAATGGCCCTCTTTGTTACATTGACTTTTTTCTAATTCTTTTATAATGTCCTCCTTTAGATATGATCACTTTTTATTCTGATCCCCTAGTCAGTTGTTTAGTTTCATAGGAGCACGAACACTGACATTCCTCCCTCCCACCCTTCCACAAAAGAAAAAAATAAATAAAGAAATTGAAGCTGGTCACACTTCAGCCAAAGACTTCTTTGGTATACTAACAAACTCCCTTTAATGTGTTTCCTGAATTTGTCCCATTTTAGATCAGAGAAAGGCCCAAATTAAGATTTTCTTTCAACCATTTGGGGAACCAGGGCCTCTTTGATTATGTGATTATCACTATGTGAGGCTACTCCAACTTTGAAAATTGCACTAGGAACTTTGTTCAATTCTGGGTCAGAGTAGACTCTCCTAGTGGTCATCTAGACATGAAGTAGACAGAGCATTAAATCTTCCAAATTCAAAAAGGATCAGGAGAAAATAGTGCTGAAACCAAGTTGATTGTGTCTTTTTCTTTTGTGCATGAAGAAATGAAAGCTTTATGTGGAAGAGTAATCAGTATGTATAGGACTTGCCCAATACTAGGTTATCAATGAGAAGAAGGGTCAATGAGGTTCCATTACCCACATGAGATCATCAGAGAGTAAACCTCCCAATGACTCCCCATAAGGCAAACTGTTAAATACTTTTGATAAGGGAAAACTGCCAGCACTTAGATAATTGTGGAAAAAATTTGACCAGAGAAATATCAGACCTTTGATTATTAAGAGCTGCACATTCTAAAACTCAGTCTTGAAAAACTATTATATTTAAACACTCAATATTGGTCTTAAATGTGATAAAATACTTAAAAACTGTTAACCACATGATGCAATATATATTTTAATTTAAATTAGATAATAATAATAATAATGCTGGAGGAAAAAGTAGCAAAGAAACTTTCAGATGCCTTATTTGTGACATTTTTCAAGTTTTCTATTCAGGCAAGAGCATAAGATCCTATTAGTTTGGCAGATAGCATGTTATAAAAATTTAATACAATAATGTCTGTCCCATTTTCCAAAAAAAAGTAGATGCTTTTTTTTGCATAAAGAATAACTTTTATCCGATAAATTCTTTGTCTACTGCCTAGGAAAACTATGGCATTCTACCTGTTACATTATGACATAATAATTAGCATGTATTGAATTTGCATCTGAACTAAATTAGAAAATAGACCTTGGGTTCAAAGATTATTTTTTTGCCTTAGGGCTAATAGGCCATATAAATTGGAGGTTTAGTGTAGCCAGCATTCTCTAAGATCTTGAGACAACTATAATGTATTCACTCTGTGTGTGAAACTCCAGAATGTGATAACTCTTAATCTATGTGTTCATTGATAAACATTAACTCAACATGAGAGACATAAGAGTAATCTAGCCCTAAAATGTGAAAGGTGAAATTTTGCTACTTGAGGTGAAATCTCTGAGGACTGTAATCTGGTATTATTCTTAGTTTTAATTTTGTCTATGATTGTCAGAATTTTTATTGAGCCAATATTCCACCATTCAAGTGCAGTGTCATATGTCACCAAAAGGAAATAGAGTTAGAGAATCTACATCTTGGAAAATTGAGAGGATAAACTTGTATAGGCTAAAGTAAGATCCTCTTGACTTCGTTATTAGGCTGATTTTGATACCCTATGAATAATGTGAAACTTTGTTTATGAATGACTGTTAAATAAGATTATTGATTATAATCAAAGAGAGTTAGTGGAGTTTTTCCCCATTATGACTGTCAGGTCAGTCTGTGGCCTTGGAGTGTCAGTTTTCATATTCTTATAACCATGGCCCTCCTTTTTCCTTTCATAGAAAATTTCTGTATTCAGGGCAAGTTAATAGGGAAGAAAAGTTTTTTATAGCAATATTAAATCTATTAATTGGTATATTAATATTAAAACATGTGAATTGCTTTAATAGCCTGCAAGTATGAAAGATGTTAACCATATTTTATCTGAATTTGTGCTCAACTCAATATCCTAAACAAAGAAGAAAATGAGTTCTTAACTTTTCTATCCCCATGCTAATAGCTAGATATTCATGTATACAATTAATTCTTGAAGTATCTCATTCTACAGGATATTAGGACACATACACATATTTACATATAAGTGTATGCACTTTCTCAAAGGAAAAAGAAAAAATAAAGATATAATCTTCCAAAATATATGAATTAGTACACTTTGAGTAAGCAACAATATTAGACAATTAGAAATCTAAGGCTATGTATGTATGCCTGTGAATATATAGGGGTATTTATGTTTGTATAAACATATATATATATATATATATACACACATTATATGCATATGTCTACATGTATATCTTTATCTATCTATATGTATGTTTATAGGCATATAGACATAGAAATAGGTATAGATATAAATATAGGCACATACACAATTGGTTTCCAAAAGCTTCTTATGGGACATTCAGGCTTTGATTATGTTTAGTAATAAATTCTAAAATTTAAATTGGATTTTACACATAAATTCAAATTAATAATTTCAAGGAAAATTTTAGAATAATTTTTCCCGTAATGAAATCTCTTTATGATAAGAATAAGGGAGAAAGGACTCATTTTCCAAGTCAGGCCCTCATGGATTCTTTTAAAGATTCCTCCTTCAGGCTGTTCATGGTATTGCCAGTATCAGATACAGTGTTTGGGTAAAGGTAGAAAAAGCAAGCGGTTTTCATTACATGAACTAATTATTGAAAGTCCAAGCAGATTAGATTTGTCACATTTTACTAAGTTATAATAAGCCTTATCACTAACAGCCTTTAGTGGTATTACCTAGAGCAGAGATGGCAAGCCTTTTAGAGACTGAGTGCCCAAACTGAAACCATCACATTGGATGGAAGTCCTCTGCCTTACCCCAAACAGGAAAGGGAGGAAGTGCTTCCATTGGGCTGCTGGACAGAGTTTATATGAGAAATGTCCTCAGGGGCATATGGAGAGGAGGAAGGGAACAGCCCCCTTCTACATGCTCTAGCACCTGTGCCATAGGTTTACCAGCACAGACCCACCTAGAGAATTTCTATTGTTGATTTGGAGATGGTCAAGGAAATATTTCCATATATCTGCCTTAATCTATGCACAGTTGTTTGAGAGATGCATAAGGGAGGCTTATCAGACTCCTGAAGATCAAGGATGCTGCTAAAGGACTTGATACCCTTAAAATCTTAGCCATATTGAATTTCTTTGTTCATCATATTATAATTTTTGCTCGTTTTATTCATTTCATGAGTTATGAATCTCTTACCTATTCTGTAAGCTGCTTAGCATTTCTGCTTAGACTGATAGTGATTTGAGAAACAAGGACTGTGAACTGCAAGATTTCAGGTCTTGGCTAGGCCACAGTAATTACATGTAGTCCCATCATGTGGTCTCTAAGTGCATTTCTTATCAAGAGTTTAACTTCTCTTAGAAAAAAACTGCGACAAAAGGAGTCAGAAATTGGGTGACCTTACTATTTAAATGTCCATAATTTCACTTCATTGGCCCCACCATGTGAATGTCCCCACCAAATTGAACTATCTATACATGATTGACCTTGGCCAAGCAGAGAAAATATCCCAGATCAGCACCTAAACCCAATAAATCTGAAAAGGGACCCCCAACACTGATCAATGGATTTTAGTTGCTTGTTTGTTATCCCTAATAATTGTGGCCTAATTTGTTATGTATAATGTATTTATTATTTGTGATTTTTCCCTTACTTTGTACCATTGAAGTTAGGAGAGTAGTAGAGCCCAATAGTTATAATACATCTGATGCAACATGCCAGCCAACTGGCCTAACTACTAGATATGTGCATAGGCTCTTTTGTAGTTATGGGGATGGGATGCCTCTAGTGTGTATGAGGGCAAACATTCTTGATTTGTATGATTATTATTTTGCTATCAATAAGGTAAACTTAGAAACAATACCAAATTGTACTGCCACAGGCTAGAAGAATGAGTGCTCCCACTTACCATTTTTAGTTACAAAAAGAAATCACTAACCTTTTGCAATAATTCTCTCTGCTCCTTACCCCTGAACTTGTAACATATTGCCAGGCTGCCAGTTCTGTGTGTTGAGCAAAATGGGATACAAAGGCAGAATATGAGATGTTAGATGGGATATTATTGTGTTCTATCTCTGAAACAAAATATGATCATACAGGATGGAAAGAGCCTTCTGAAAATTTTTCTAAAGTTGGAAAGGCTGGCATACACAAGTAGATTTTAGGGATTTAATTTCCTATAAAACCAAAAAATAAATGTATTACCAGCTCCCTTCAAATTAGATGTGCAAATGTGGGTTGGGGCAAATGTTTTTTGTTTGTTTGTTTGTTTATTTGTTTTTTTACCTCTGGCCAACACCTATGCTATAGCCATATCAGTTTCTGCTATAGTTTCCCTTTCATTGGGTGACACTGAACATGTCTTTTCTCTCCTATTTCCCATTTGCACTGTGAAAGGAAATTCTTGGTTCTCTGTCTATTCTGAGTTTACACTTGTGAAAAGGTAATCCTTTATTCTCTTTGCCTGGTTGGAGTTAAAACTTTGGTTAACAATAACTTAAATAGCCCTACTTAGTACCTCACTAGATTATGAGGACAGGATTAACTCTCCTTTGTCTACTTTGAATTAATCAACAAAAGCTAATACACTCATACTTAACTCTAAAGTAAGAGAAAGTCTTACTAAAAGGTATCACCTCCCAAAGGAAGACACCCCTACTTTACCTTAAGTAGGGGGAAGTCTGCAACCCACATGCTAAACTGGGTGATAATTCAGAAAAGTGTGAATCCTAGGAGCAGATAATACCTTTAGAGGTGACAAGTCAATCCCACAGACACTGCCCCTGGGCAGGGCTGAACAATTTGGAAACTGTGATTGGCCCCTGTGAAGAGGGGCAAGAACAGGAAACCACCATAAAAGCCAAGAAATCTTTAGTAAAGTTGTCTCGTGGAGAGTGTCTCTTGGAGATAGTCTTCAAGGGAACTTCACTGGAGACTGCGGCATGAATCATGGCTTCAACCTAGATTTGGACTCCTCAACTACTTTTTTGAGTGAGTGAAAAGGGCTGACTCCTTTCCTAATTTCTTAAGAGACTAGCTTTCATCTTGGAGGAGGTCTCCTAGTTACTCACTACCCACCTTCCTGTTTGAAGACTAGTATAGGTATTTCCTCTAACCTTTTTCACATTTCTCTACTTTATTGTTTTCCCTCTAATTTGGTAAGCATCTGACTTGAGATATAATAACTTTGTCAACCACATTATTTCATATAATTTACATCCAACCACTAAATTTAACCTTTACAGCATGTCCTCATGCAGCCTGGAATTCCTGAATAGATTGAACAAATTTTTGGAGGAAAGGAGAGGTAAAGAAAGGAAAGGAGATGAGAGGAGAGGAGAGGAGAGGAGAGGAAAGACTAGGTAGAGAGAGAGACAGAGACAAAGAGAGAGAGAAAGAAAAAAAGAAGGAAGGAAGGAAGGAAGGAAGGAAGAGTGAAGTCTACTTTACCTTAAAAAATATATTTCTTTGATGAGGGAGTTACTTCCTCTATAATGGTGGATCTCAAACTCTATAAGCCTTAGCTTCTGATTTCATGAAATTTTCAGAAAATAAACCTGTATGTGAATATCTACATATATATATATATATATATTCATAAGCATGCATACATACATATAGAAATATAAATATGTGTACACATACAAACATATATATAATTATGTGTTTAATTATAATATATAATAATAATACATAACATATATCATATATTTCTACAGTATTTCTCAACTAGAATAGGCTTTTTCTTATATAATGGACCTGCATTAGAAGATTTTCTTTTTTAACCTTCCTTTTACTTTCCAGATTTCTAATTATACTGGAATAATCTTCAAGGACCAAGAATTACCTTCATTCCAAGTGGATTTGATTTCAGAATTTAAGGCAGTGTTTCATTGAATCTGTTAATGATTATTATATGAACTTCTGATAACAATCAACAACTAATTTTTTGGGTAGAACAGTGGTTCTCACTAGATCCTGTAATTTTTTGAGTAATTTTTCATTATTCAGTAATTTATTAATTACTGAATCACCTTTCACCTCCCTCTCCTACCACTGATCACACACAACAAAATCATTTCTATTCTGCAGAGAATACAAATTGACAATAAAAATGTGATCATGTTGACAACATTGAACAGGATGTCAGTGGCAGTTTATAATAGGAAAACAGAATGCTATCCTTAAAAATTGAGCTTCTCTGCCTGATTATTCATAGGTAATTTGAACTACACATTTCCATTAACCCTAATCTCTTCTCCTATACATGCTTCCTAAGCCTTGACAAGTCACTTATTTAAGAAACAAAACTTTATAAACTAGATGTCAATGCCACTTTCTGATCATTCTGAAGGGATATAACTGGTTCTCACATAGTTTCTCATTAAACTACATTTTATTTTCCCTATATGTCACTAACTTAATTGCAATTTTTTGGATTCCAGGAAGAAGCACATTTTCTAAACCTCACTTTTTTAT